>NC_049234.1:300881-601762 GCF_011100685.1 Canis lupus familiaris
ATGAGTTTATGCATTTGTTTTGGAAAATGTCAATGGAGGAGTTATTTTCTGAGCGCTCTGGATTTATCAGCAAATGAAAAGGCAGTATGAGGCTGAGGATGTAGCCTTGTCTGAAGAAGAACCTTCTCTGTGTGTTTAAGGTCAGGCAGCAAAATTAAAAGGCAGTGTGGGCCCTCCACCCCACCCTTGGTTGTAATCCAGAAGCTCTAAGAACATAGGGGTATTATGCTATTGGTTTGTTTGTGTGGCCTGGGAACTGAATCCCCCTGGCCACCAGCAGGGGACTAGCTCCTCTCCCACCTCCCATGGCCTGGTGGGCTTCTGCTGAGCAGACCTGTCAACGTCTAAAAAGGTTGAGGAGGCCCCGGGGCCCCTTTCTCAACCCTGCAATAAAGACTGCAATAACTAATATTTGTAAAGCACTTTACCGTCTGTTCTTATATTTGATCCTCGCGAAAATCTGGGGGAAGGAACGCAGTAGCATCCCTCCTTCTTTACACCTTAGTAAACAGCTTAAGTGAATTCCTGGTCGGTGGGTTCTATTTGCAAACTTCTTGCTCATTGCACTCCTCCAGGTGTCAGGGGTTGTAAATTGCTCTTTTAAGGTAAACCATTTTCTTTTAAGGCGGCAACCATTAAGGTGGCCACCTCCACAGTCTAGCCTTGCAAGGTCAACCAGCTTTGAGGTTGGCATTTGCCTCAGAATTTTACAGGAAGCCTTTGTAGGATAGGAGGAGGGGCAGACTTGAATCTCATCCCCACGCCATCTGTACAATACTTTGCAATGTGTAAAATGGGGATTTTACCTACAGAGTAGATGTGTGAAGGGGTGTTATCAACTGTAGAGCCCTATACAGTGTGTGCCATGCTGTGTGTGATTACAGTCAGATACACAGAGGACCAGCAGGCTAGGCAGATGGCCTCAGTTTTGATCTGCACTCCAATTATCAGACAACAGCAAGGAATATCTTTGAAGTTCCACGCATCTGTGAGGTTTTGGAAGTCTCATTTGTTCCTTAAATATTTGTTGAGCTACATTCTGTTATTAATAGCGAATTTTGTCCTGGGCTAGGTACTTTCTGTATGCATTTAATACTTACAACAGTCTTATGAGGTGGTGGCTCTTATCATTCCCATTTTACAGAAGTGTAAACTGAGCCTTAGAAAAGATAAGCAATTTCAAATAGCAGGGCTGGAGATTCAGATTGCAGGCTCTCTGGCCCAAGCTCTTACGCTCCATGTGCCAGGCTTGAGGGTTTTAGGCTGCTGGGAAGATGCTTTCCTCACAGAGAAATAGGATGCCACCTATCCAAAATGTGCACTTCTGAGAGTCACCTGGCACTAAGGGTCAAAGAACACCTGGGGCTCTCTAGGGGTTCTAGGAGGGTTTTAGAAAGGAGATAATAATAATCATTATCATTTATTGATGTTAATATAATATTAATGCACTGGTTTGACTTATTAGCATATGTTAACTCATTTTTCTCACACAACAAATCTTCGAAGTAGGTGTTCCTTTTTTTTTTTTTTTTGACATTGCCAAACATTTTATTTTATTTTATTTTATTTTTTTCCTGTTACTTCCTTTTTTTTTTTAAATTTATTTTTTATTGGTGTTCAATTTACTAACATACAGAATAACCCCCAGTGCCCGTCACCCATTCACTCCCACCCCCCGCCCTCCTCCCCTTCTACCACCCCTAGTTCGTTTCCCAGAGTTAGCAGTCTTTACGTTCTGTCTCCCTTTCTGATATTTCCCACACATTTCTTCTCTTCCCTTATATTCCCTTTCACTATTATTTATATTCCCCAAATGAGTGAGAACATATAATGTTTGTCCTTCTCCGACTGACTTACTTCACTCAGCATAATACCCTCCAGCGAAGTAGGTGTTCTTACAACTGTCATTTTACAGAAGAGAAAATTGAGACCCAGAGAGGTTCAATGACTTGTCCAAGGTCACACAACACTATGGTAGAATTGAGATGAAGGCCCAGGCCTTCTGCCTCAGAGCCTATATCTTTTTTTTTTTTTTTTTTTTTTATTTATGATAGAGAGAGAGAGAGAGAGAGGCAGAGACACAGGCAGAGGGAGAAGCAGGCTCCATGCACCGGGAGCCCGATGTGGGATTCGATCCCGGGTCTCCAGGATCGCGCCCCGGGCCAAAGGCAGGCGCTAAACCGCTGCGCCACCCAGGGATCCCTTTTTTTTTTTTTTTTTAATTTTTATTTATTTATGTCATTTTACAGAAGAGAAAATTGAGACCCAGAGAGGTTCAATGACTTGTCCAAGGTCACACAACACTATGGTAGAGTTGAGATGAAGGCCCAGGCCTTCTGCCTCAGAGCCTATATCTTAACCACTCTGTGCTACACAGACTTGACTGATGAGTTGGAGTTTCCTGGCTATTGGGGTAGGGGAAGGGGTTGGGCCATGGCAATAAGCCAGGAAAGGAATTATTTTTTAATTGACTTTTTTATTTCATTAAACAATAACAACAGCAGCAAAGAACTAGTCCAGATTCTCTCATAATGTTGTAACCTGTTAAGGAGACTTGACCCATCATTTGAAAACTGGAAGTGGAGGCCACCATGCAGCTAAGAACAGGATTTCGGAGGGATTTCGGAGGGATAGCCTTCGAAGCAGGCTAAGGCTCCTATGCTTCTAGCTGAGCTGAAAAATGCTGCTGGATCTGTGGATTGGAAGAGATAGGCAGTCGTCCTGAGTGATCAAAGCAGGAACCTTTATTGTAAAACTAGGAAGAGATTAGGCTCCGAAGCCAGGGTGCCCCTGAGTGGCAGACCTAGTTCTGGCTCTCACTGGCTGTGTGGACATGAACTTGGGCACAACGGTGGCTTTATATCCATGGGCAGTAAATTCCTACACCAGCCACAGCAGGAGGGAGAATGCTGAGGTTGCATTCTCAGGCCACCCCTGAGAGCCCCAGAGAGACTTGGAGAGGAGGGATCCTGTGAATTGAGAACCTGTCCACAAGATGACCAAAACCTACACATCCCAGGGTCTGCCATTTTTGCCACCCAGTGCGAGAGGACACTGAATCTAGGGGCTGAAAAACTCAGGTCTACCCGGAGCTTTCTGATGACTCATTGTAACCTGGGCAGGGCTGCTTTTAATTAACCTCTTGCTACCAGCTGTATCTGCCAGGCCTGGCAGTTGGAGCCTGAAGGCTCCTGTTCCTATGCTAATAGCCCCACCCCACCCAGGCCAGGCATGCATCAAGGCTCTCATAGTATTCCTAAGACCTTTTGTGAACCAGCCTGGGCAAAGTCTACACTTATTACAGCTCTTTGAGGCTTTGGTGTTAAGTGAGAGACAAGACTGACTTCAACAAAGGTTGGCTCTTTGTACCCAACAATTGTTCCTTTCTAGACCTCTAGTCAGCCCTGCCACTCCTTTGATCATTTATGCGTTCGTTAATAAGCATTTATACACATTTCTATCTTAAAGCAAAATCCAATTCTGCCAATGATGTGGTCTGCTGACTAGTGGTTCCTTCCCCAGAACACAAAGCCTTGACCCACTTGCAACCTGTCAGGCCTTGTGGAGGTGAGTGGAGGAGGCAGGACGACCTCCCCTGCATCATGGCACAGAGCTCAGTTGGTTGCACGGGACAGCTGGGTGTGAGGGCCTTGAAGTTCTTGGAAACCGCAATCACTCATCCATAAAGTTTGACAGATGGAGAATTTTTATTTTATCTCAGTCAAAATGTTTGGGATTCTTTTGCTTGAAAATAACAGAAATTTGATTTGAACTAGCTTTTGGGGATAGGGGAGATGGTATTATATGCCCTCATGGAAATAAGGAGGAGAGGAGTGAATGGCAGCCCCACTTTCTCTCCACCTCCTCCCTCTGCCTCAGGAGCAGAAGGCATGCAACCTGCCAGCCCCCCATATGTCCTTGCCCTTGGTTTAAGGCCCTTTCTCCTCAGTTCTCATTCCTGGATGCCAAGGAAGGACTCTCTGCAGACCAGTGGCATCCAGGAGGGGGCTGCCTCCTCCCAACACGTGAGCAGCTCCGACAGTTCCCATGCATTTGAGGTGAGAAGGAAGGACGATTTCTAGAAAAGGAGGTGGATGGTGCTGCACAGACAAAATGCTAAGTGTCTGTGCTGAGGGGCCCTAGACACCATTCATGCCTTTATTCTACAGATAAAGAAACAGGTCTAGAAGGGCTACCCAACTTACTTGAACTCCTCTCCCTTGTTCAGGTAGAGGTGAACTGGAGCACCTTCTTCCCTTCTCATCCAAATCTTCCCTTCTCCTCCAACGCACTTTCCGTGAGACGAACTTACAGTCTCCTGCTTCCGATTCTTTTACAACACATGGCCAAAACAAGCTGTAGTAATGAGCTGTCACTCCAAAACCCTCTTCAAGAGTTTTTGTAATTTCCCCATTTGACAGGTGAAGAAAGGGAAGTTTAGGGAAAATAAGTAATTCATACAATGTCACAGTAAGTGGTGAAGCAGAGCCTTCAGGCAGTCTGCTTCCAGGAGTCGCCCTCGTCCCCACTGTGCTGCCTGCTGCCAAGGCCTGCTTTCTCTACCTCACATCTCCTGTTCCCTTAATTAGTCTGCCAGGGTCCTGGTGAGAAGACAGGCAGGCACCAGGCTCGTCACCTGGGCCTTACACCAGTGGCTAACTGCTGTGCTGCTGGTTGCCTGGACTTGAGACTTCCTTCATTACCCAGGAGAGGGACATGCTGAGAGCTCCTCAGAGACAACCCCATGCCTGTGGGCCACTGGGCTCCAGCCATCTGGGAAAGGAAGAGAGCCTTCCAGGGTGCATAGCAAATGCAAATTAAAAACAGGATAATGATTTTCCACACTCATGACTGTCGGAAACTTAACATTGTGATAATCCTGAGTGCTGAGGTTTTTTGTGTGGGAATTGTTTCTCCTGTGCTCTGCTGGCGTGAACCACCTTGCAAGGCAGTTACGCCACATCTATTCAAACCAGGACCGAGCTCTAGTGAAACCACTGCACATGTGCTCGAGATGTGTTTGAGAATGTACATCTCAGCCTCATGAAAGTGAAAATTTGGTGACTGCTCAAGTGATGGCTTATGGGGAAATGGCTAAACACGAGGAAGACTCGTAGGACCAATCAATAAAGTGATTGAAAGGAATAAACTAGACCTAATGTATTTGATCAAATATAAGATATACAGTTGATTCTCATCATTCTCAGAATTATGTTCTGTAAAGTTATGGTGAATGCTGAATTTGCAAATACCGAACCATGGCTCCTAAGGGAAATACAGAATTAGGTTCCTATAAGCCTCTAGTGTCCACATTTTTGTCAACTGATAACATATAACCTTGTTCTATGTGTTTAAAGGCACTTTATTCAACATATATGTTGCTTCATTAACACTGAACTCACAGCCAATAGTACTATTATTTCTGCAGGCATGCAATTGATTTAACATACATTTTCCCTGTGAGGCGCCTCAGAGCCTGCTTGCACTTAGGAGCACTAGACACACTTCACAAGCGCCTCGTGTCAGCAAACACCAGCACTTCCGCGCTCTGCTTGGGGCCATGCTAAACAGCAAAATCACCAAAAAAAAAAAAAAAGAGCACCAAATTTTTTTAAATGTGGCACTAAATAGTGTTTGAAAAAGATACCTGTTTACCATCTGAGAGCTGCAACAAAGAGGCAGGGCTTCGCTTTATCCCACCTCCGCTTGCAATGTGCACGTCAGCAGATTCACATTTTTCATCACTGAGCATGCCGCTGAATGAGTGCGAAAGCACTCTGAGTATTGATTTCAGGATTACCAATAAATCTTAGTGAGTAGGCGAGTTCACAAATACGGAGTCTGTGAATAATTAAGATCAATTGTACATGGTTTCACATTTTAACATCTTTCAAATTGGGGTGCATCTTAGAGTCCCTGAAAGACAGTATATACATCAATACAGATAGCATCTGTGGTCAGCATTGAGTGGAAATCCAAGCTGACAATCAGCACATATAGAATGAGCCCACATATGTAAAATAAGACAATAAACCTCCATGCTTCCCTTTGCTACATATGGCTAACATATGGAGCAGTCCCCCAGGGCACTGTTCTAAGCACTTTACTATCTTAATTATTTTAACCTTTACAAAGCCCTTATGAGGTAGGTGCTATTTTTTAATCCCCATTTTATGCAAATGGAGGTTAAGAAAATTGCCTAGATCACAGAAATAGATTTTTTTTTCACACCAAAGTAAAACTGATTGATTGGATTTTAATCTATGAACTTTCCAAACATTGTATCTTAACAGGAATTAAAACACAAACAATTATAAACTCACAACAATCATTCTAAATTGTATTGTTAAGAATTTTAAAACTTTTACTCCTTTTATTTCCCACAGTATTTCTTACTTAGGAGTAATGAGACATGAACGTAAGGTATGTCATCAATTTCATCAATAGCTCAATTTTCCTAAGTGCTGGATTAATGAGATTGTTCTTAGCTTTTGAAAGCCTCTTTTATTTTGGCTTCATAAAAATATATTCCTGCATATGGACATCTTTTTTTTTATGAGAACACTTACATAACTTGTACTCTGTTTATAATGATGCTTGTTAATTTTAAATATGTTCAAGTTGAATTATTTGAATAAAGTAATAAACTAAGATGTAAAAAAATGAGAATTTTTATGAGCTCCAGATAGACTTATGCAAGAACTGATGTATCTGAAAGTCAAAGTACTTCAGAAACTAAATGCAGAAATATTTTAAATTGAAAAGACAGAAAGATTATGGAAACATGGAACTTAGACATGGATTTTTTACTCCAAAATATTCTGTGTGACACTTCGTGTATTAAAAGATTGCTCTGGGGATTTATGGTCCTAAAAAAACTGTTGACTCTTTACCATATCCTCATTTAACTAATAGCTTGTCCTCCACCGCCATTGCTGCTACTGAAAATCTACGCATTAGCCAATGCCCCCTCGGGTATCAGCAAACTTTCTGGGTCCCTAGTCGAGTATTATTATTATTTTTTTTTTAATTTTATTTATTTATTTATGATAGTCACAGAGAGAGAGAGAGAGAGAGAGAGAGAGGCAGAGAGGCAGAGGCACAGGCAGAGGGAGAAGCAGGCTCCAAGCACCGGGAGCCCGATGTGGGACTCGATCCTGGGTCTCCAGGATCGTGCCCTGGGCCAAAGGCAGGCGCTAAACCGCTGCGCCACCCAGGGATCCCCCTAGTCGAGTATTATTAATTGAACCATGAAATTTCTGTTTTTTGGTAGGTCATTTTTGACCCATTTTTATCAGCTATATCACATGTCAACCTAGTATCATTTCTCTTTAACTCTCTGTGGCCCTTGATCTATATATTGCTGATGGCATTTACCTAGAACTGACTGTCCAACCAGAGGCTCTAAGTCCCCTTGAGGGTAGGGACTGCAGTTTGTTTTCCTTTCAGTCCTGCTTTCTCCTTGACAGTAGGTTCTGAATAAATGTGGGTGGATGAAGTCAGAGAAGGCATCATCATTGCCTTAACTTGCTGTATCTTCCCTTTCAGTGGTCCACATGTGCAGCGTCCTGGAGCATAACTGTGCCCACTTCTGCATCAATACCCCCGGCTCATACGTCTGCAGGTGCAAACAAGGGTACATCCTCAACTCAGATCAGACGACTTGCAGAAGTAAGATTGCTTTGCTGATGTATCTGTACTGTCCTCCTCTGCCCTCACTCTCTGCTCTCTCAAGGGCCTCTTTTTTTTTTCTTTTTTCCATTTTGTTTTTTTTAATAATAAATTTATTTTTTATTGATGTTCAATTTGCCAACATACAGAATAACACCCAGTGCTCATCCCGTCAAGTGCCCCCCTCAGTGCCCACCACCCAGTCACTCCCACCTCCCGCCCTCCTCCCCTCCATCACCCCTAGTTTGTTTCCCAGAGTTAGGAGTCTTTATGTTCTGTCTCCCTTTCTGATATTTCCTACCCATTTCTTCTCCTTTCCCTTCTATTCCCTTTCACTATTATTTATATTCCCCAAATGAATGAGAACATATAATGTTTGTCCTTCTCCGATTGACTACATTTCACTCAGCATAATACCCTCCAGTTCCAACCACATCGAAGCAAATGGTGGGTATTTGTTGTTTCTAATGGCTGAGTAACATCCCATTGTATACATAAACCACATCTTCGTTATCCACTCATCTTTCGATGGACACCGAGGCTCCTTCCACAGTTTGCCTATTGTGGACATTGCTGCTAGAAACATCGGGGTGCAAGTGTCCCGGCCTTTCATTGCATCTGAATCTTTGGGGTAAATCCCCAACAGTGCAATTGCTGGGTGGTAGGGCAGGTCTATTTTTTACTCTTTGAGGAACCTCCCCACAGTTTTCCAGAGTGGCTGCACCAGTTCACATTCCCACCAACAGTGTAAGAGGGTTCCCTTTTCTCCGCATCCTCTCCAACATTTGTGGTTTCCTGCCTTGTTAATTTGCCCCATTCTTACTGGTGTGAGGTGGGATCTCATTGTGGTTTTGATTTGTATTTCCCTGATGGCAAGTGATGTGGAGCATTTTCTCATGTGCATGTTGGCCATGTCTATGTCTTCCTCTGTGAGATTTCTCTTCATGTCTTTTGCCCATTTCATGATTGGATTGTTTGTTTCTTTGGTGTTGAGTTTAATAAGTTCTTTATAGATCTTGGAAACTAGCCCTTTATCTGATAGGTCACTTGCAAATATCTTCTCCCATTCTGTAGGTTGTCTTTTAGTTTTGTTGACTGTATCCTTTGCTGTGCAAAAGCTTCTTATCTTGATGAAGTCCCAATAGTTCATTTTTGCTTTTGTTTCTTTTGCCTTCGTGGATGAATCTTGCAAGAAGTTACTGTGGCCAAGTTCAAAAAGGGTGTTGCCTGTGTTCTCCTCTAGGATTTTGATGGAATCTTGTCTCACATTTAGATCTTTCATCCATTTTGAGTTTATCTTTGTGTATGGTGAAAGAGAGTGGTCCAGTTTCATTCTTCTGCGTGTGGATGTCCAATTTTCCCAGCACCATTTATTGAAGAGGCTGTCTTTCTTCCAGTGGATAGTCTTTCCTCCTTTATCGAGTATTAGTTGACCATAAAGTTGAGGGTCCACTTCTGGATTCTCTATTCTGTTCCATTGATCTATGTGTCTGTTTTTGTCCAGTACCACACTGTCTTGATGACCACAGCTTTGTAGTACAACCTCAACTCTGGCATTGTGATGCCCCCAGATATGGTTTTCTTTTTTAAAATCCCCCTGGCTATTCGGGGTCTTTTCTGATTCCACACAAATCTTAAAATAATTTGTTCCAACTCTCTGAAGAAAGTCCATGGTATTTTGATAGGGATTGCATTAAACGTGTATATTGCCCTGGGTAACATTGACATTTTCATAATATTAATTCTGCCAATCCATGAGCATGGAATATTTTTCCATCTCTTTGTGTCTTCCTCAATTTCTTTCAGAAGTGTTCTATAGTTTTTAAGGTATAGATCCTTTACCTCTTTGGTTAGGTTTATTCCTAGGTATCTTATGCTTTTGGGTGCAATTGTAAATGGGATTGACTCCTTAATTTCTCTTTCTTCAGTCCCATTGTTAGTGTATAGAAATGCCACTGACTTCTGGGCATTGATTTTGTATCCTGCCACACTGCCAAATTGCTGTATGAGTTCTAGCAATCTTGGGGTGGAGGCTTTCGGGTTTTCTATGTAGAGTATCATGTCATTGGCGAAGAGGGAGAGTTTGACTTCCTCTTTGCCAATTTGAATGCCTTTAATGTCTTTTTGTTGTCTGATTGCTGAGGCTAGGACTTCCAGTACTATGTTGAATAGCAGTGGTGAGAGTGGACATCCCTGTCTTGTTCCTGATCTTAGAAGAAAGGCTCCCAGTGCCTTTGGGAATGATATTTGAGAATGATATTTGCTGTGGGCTTTTCGTAGATGGCTTTTAAGATGTTGACGAATGTTCCCTCTATCCCTACGCTCTGAAGAGTTTTGATCGGGAATGGATGCTGTATTTTGTCAAATGCTTTCTCTGCATCTATTGAGAGGTTCTTGGTTTTTCTCTTGCTGATATGATGAATCACATTGATTGTTTTACGAGTGTTGAACCAGCCTTGTATCCCGGGGATATCCTACCTGGTCATGGTGAATAATTTTCTTAAAGTACTGTTGGATCCTATTGGATAGTATCTTATTGAGAATTTTTGCATCCATGTTCATCAAGGATATTGGTCTATAATTCCTTTTTAGTGGGGTCTTTGTCTGGTTTTGGAATTAAGGTGATGCTGGCCTCATAGAACTAATTTGGAAGTACTCCATCTCTTTCTATCTTTCCAAACAGCTTTAGTAGAATAGATATGGTTTCTTCTTTAAACGTTTGATAGAATTCCCCTGGGAAGCCATCTGGCCCTGGACTCTTGTGTCTTGGGAGGTTTTTGATGACTGCTTCAATTTCCTCCCTTGTTATTGGCCTGTTCAGGTTTTCTATTTCTTCCCGTTCCAGTTTTGGTAATTTGTGGCTTTCCAGAAATGCGTCCATTTCTTCTAGATTGCCTAATGTATTGGCATTATATATATATATATATATACATATATATATATATACCTGTTCATAATATGTTTTTAAAATCGTTTGTATTTCCTTGGTATTGGTAGTGATCTCTCCTTTCTCATTTATGATTTTATTAATTTGAGTCTTCTCTCTCTTTTTTTTAATAAGGCTGGCTAATGGTTTATCTATCTTGTTAATTCTTTCAAAGAACCAACTCCTGGTTTTGTTGAGATGTTCCACAGTTCTTCTGGTCTCGATTTCGTTGAGTTCTGCTCGATTCTTTATTAACTCTCTTCTTCTCCTGAGTGTAGGATCTATTTTCTGATCTTCTTCTCCTGAGTGTAGGATCTATTTGCTGTTTTTGCTGGGTGTAAGGTTAGCTCTTGTATTTGAGTTCTTTCCAGTTTTTGGATGGATGCTTGTATTGTGATGTATTTCCCCCTTAGGACTGCTTTTGCTGCATCCCAAAGATTTTGAACGGTTTTATCTTCATTCTCATTAATTTCCATGAATCTTTTTAATTCTTCCTTAATTTCCTGGTTGACCCTTTCATCTTTTAGCAAGATGGTCCTTAACCTCCATGTGTTTGAGGTCCTTCCAAACTTCTTGTTGTGATTTAGTTCTAATTTCAAGGCAAATTGGTCTGAGAATATGCAGGGGACGATCCCAATCTTTTGGTATCGGTAAAGACCTGATTTGTGACCCAGTATGTGGTCTATTCTGGAGAAAGTTCCATGTGCACTTGAGAAGAATGTGTATTCAGTTGCTCTCAAGGGCCTCTTGAATTCATCTTTGGCCCCTCACCGAACCAAGTTAGCATCTCTCTAAGAAAAGAAAGGAGGCTTTATAAGATACTCATGTATTTTATGTTGGCCTCCAGGCCCCAACACCCTGCTATTGCAGTGCCTGGACCAGAGTCTGACACATAGTAGGCCAGAAGGAAGAGTTTGGAAGACCGTTGGAGGCACCTACTTAGAAGTTACCTTTGGGATTCATGAGCTGGTATCTTTTACTTCCAAGCTGTTCTTTACGGGGAACCACTGGAGAGCCTTTACATTCACTGTCTCTATTAACTGTACCCTGAGGAATGGTTTCTGAATTTTATTCTCTTCTCTGAAGCATTTACTTAGGGTGAGTTATTAACACTGGTTGGGAATGGTTATTCTAGTTCTGTTTTAGAAGTGTGTAGGGATCTAGTCGCTTTGGCAAGGACACTTATAGATCTCCTAAATAAAAAAGGTCAAAATATAAAATGCAGATAGGAGTCACATTCTCATTTTTTTACCAAGCCCCCAAAACAGACAACATACTGACATTTGAGCCAGCAAGAGGTAATCTGCCTCTCAGAGGAGAGAATTACCTCTACACTGAGTGTTGTGCCTATGTATATATATTTTTAAGTTGTAAGTAAACCCACACTATGTTAGCCCATAGACAACCAGGCTACCAAACCAGGCTTACTCCGGAGTTGAGGAACATCACCCCATATGGAAGCAAATAAAAGTCAGCTAATCTGACGCACAGTTTGTGCAATGCATAATTGTCATTATACCACATGGTAAGCAATTAAGCATTAATGGAAAGCACTTGCACAGATGGCTGTAATTAGTATCACATTTATAGAGCCAAACCACATTTTCCTGTTTTCTTCTCACTTCATTTTCAGGGTTGAGAGTAGTTGGATAGAGGCCTCCTATCCCCCCAAATTAGACAACATCTGCTTGACTCCTCCAGTTCTCTGGCCTGTGGAAGGACAAAGCCCTTGGACTCTGTGAATCTCCCATGCTCTGTGTTCTTTGGCTCCTCTCAGGATTCCAGATTTTTGAGGGCAGCCTGAATCATCCTCATCTTCTGCTTGAACCTCTGACCTTTCTTCAGTTTCCACAACAAAATTCATTCACAGAATACTCATGGGCTTAACAGAATTCACTGGAGAACTGGGGGAGCCCTAGCGAGGTCACTTCACACACTGCTCTGCAAACAACCTAGGCATCTTTTTTAGACCTCTCCCTACCTTCTTTGGGAGCTGTGCCTGTCCCCTCCCTGGGGAGCCTCTTTGGGAGCTCCCCTGCCCCATGGGGTTTCTCTGAAGCATATTCAGCCTTTAGGCACCCTGCTAATGGCCTTCTTGCCCTTCCCTTCTAAGAGCACAATAAATTCCTCCCCTTGTCTTCTGCCTAATAGTCTGCTGCAGTGAGGGCATCTGCTAACATCCACTTTCCATAGCCTGGCTTAGTCAACTCAGAGGAATTTTGAGACTAGCAAATAAAAAATCAAAAGTTCTCCGCTCAGTGTCATGAGCAAGACCTACCCCCACCAGGTTTTATCACTTCCTGCCTGGTCCCACTTCTGAGCCCCAAGCACACCCCCCGCCCCAGGCTCTCCCCCAGTATTGGTCTGGCCCGGGCTCCTTTCTGGGCAGGGCCAGGGGTGCAAAGAACGTGAAGCAGAAACTGCCCAGGCTTCAGACGGACTGACCAGGTGGAAAGGTGAGGTGGTCCAGGGCAGAGGTTCTCAAGCTCCATTAACTAAGAACCCCTCAGGAAGCTGATTGCCCCTAAGGTCTCACCCCCTAGAGATTCAGAGTTGACAGGTCTGGGGGTGGGGCCCAGGAGTCTGCATTTCCCATGAACTTCTTCTTTTTTAGGGGGAGAGGGAAGAGCTTCCAGTTAAGGGAGGAAGGAGGGGGCTAGAGCCAGGGCTCTGCCGTCCTGTCTCACCCAAACCTCCAGTCACCCGGAAACAGATCACCTGTGCTGTTAGCACCGGAGTTAGCTGAATTTGGTAGTCATGGGGAGCATTTCTCTCTCTCTCTCCCTCTCTCTCTCTCTCTCTCAGACAAAGGTGATTAACTCTTTGGTTTGCATGTCTACACTTGTGTGTGGGCCAGACTTCAATTTCAATCCCTACATTACTGCTGTGCCTGTCTCTTCCCCATCTGCTGATTTAAACTCCTTGACTCAACTTCCTCACCCACAGGATAGGAAAGCTGGTGACAAATTAACATCATCTATCCTATCAATACGTCCTGGTTAGCCTGTGGTTTCAGTCTAGTAGATGGTTAAAAGGTTGTGCCAAGGGAAGGCTGGGCCATTCCTCGACCTCTGTTTATGAGCTGCTTGCGGAGACCTGTGTCTGCCAACATCGAGAGAGACTCAGTGGCCCTGGAGAGGAGTGAGACACTGCTCTTTCCATCTTTGAGCATATAAAATGTGCCTGCACCATGCACACTACTGGAAATAAAAGAGTGAATAAAACAGCAGTGTTCATGCTTCTTGGAGCTCACATGCTTGCATGGGAGTAATTAAGATAAACAACCAGGGCAGCCTGGGTGGCTCAGCAGTTTAGCGCCGCCTTTAGCCCAGGGCCTGATCCTGGAGATCTGGGATTGAGTCCCACGTCAGGCTCCCTGCATGAAGCCTGCTTCTCCCTCTGCCTGTGTCTCTACCTCTCTGTCTCTGTCTCTCAGGAATAAATAAATAAAATCTTTAAAATATTTTTAAAAAATAAAATAAAAAATAAGTAAAATAAACAACCAATATAACTGCAACCATGCAATCAGTGATTGCACCAGAGTGATTGCAGCCCATGAACAACAGCTCAGTGTGCTGTACACAAGGTCAAGCCTAGCTAGAGTCAATTCACTGATGAAGTGTTCACTATGTATTAGGAGCTCTCCTAGTGCTTTATATGTGTTATTTCATTTAATTCTGAAAATGAGCTCTTAAAGTGGGTTTTATCATTCTTGTTTTACAGATAAGGAAAAATAAGGTATCTTCCAAAAAAGGTCAGACCACGTACTCAAGGTCATATGGCTAGTACTATGATCAAACCAGAATCCAAATCTTGTTAATATGTATGACTCCAAATTCCTAGCTCTTTTTTTTTTAAAAATTCCTAGCTCTGATGTGTGTGTGTGTGTGTGTGTGCATATGCAGGCACGCAGGCATACACACATACACACCCACACCCATATCCACCATTTTGTATTGGTTCCTATCTGTTTGGAGGGAAGAGGCAGACACAGCTAATTCAGAGATTCTTCAAGTGGAAATGGACCTTGGCTGTCAGACTTTTACTCCCTTCCCCATAAAACCCAAGAATCCTATTCCCTCCTGGTGTCCAAGATGGATGATGTTGTTTGTCCATTCTCCACCTGGTACATGACGTTGTTGCAAAACACCTCCATTCAACTTCCAGATAGCGTGGACCAAGCTGAAATCCTGCTTTCTATGATCCTCACCTTTGATACTATTTCTACCAGCTAAAGCTATATACCAGAAAGTATATTTTCTTTTCCAAATAGAGAAAAACCTTTGATTATTGAAGAGCATTATCTCCCCATCCCTCATTAATTTTCTCTTTTTCCAGGGAAGCATAGACACATCTTTAAGTAAGTGGGTTTGGGGTCTCTTCACTGTCCAAATAATGCTCTTCTGGACACTAGTTGGTCAGTGTCTTAAAATGTGCTCTTCCATTCAAAGACTAGATCAACCATATTAAATAAATATTACCCTCCAAGTCCTGCCCATATGAGCATTTTGGAATGTACTGGAAGTCAACATGGTGGATTCTTCTGTCCTCTAAAAAGTCTTCCCCACCCAATACCACTATATGACATATATGCAAAAGTGTTATCATAGTGCCTAGCCCATTGGGCTCAATCAATAGAAGTTTATATCCTTCTCTCTCCCCATGTAAAAACAACAATGGAAATGGGAAACACCCTCATGAAGTAAGCCTGTCTTCACATATTTGTTTTCCCCGACCATTCCCTTCTCCTTGAATTCCTTTCCCACTAATAAGAAAGAACTTTATCTTCTTTCCTTTTCCTTCTTTATGTTTTTACATAAGGAATTTTTCCTTTTTGAATATTTAATCTATCTGGAAAAATATTGAAAACACAACATTTAAAAAATTTCACATGGCAAAAAATGTAAACTTTCTTATCCAGCTTTCTCATTTTTTCTCTCTCTCAAGAACCATACCAAATGCATTTTATTGCTTTCATTCTTCAGATATGTTCCTGACATTATTTTTTCCAAGCTACACAAATGATTTAGTAGCTTATATTTCAGAGTTTAATGAAGGGGCATGATCCAGAAAAAAGTCATATTGTTAAAGAGAGAAAAGAAAATTATAACCAACATCCCTCATGAATTTAGATGCAAAGATTCTTGAAAACTTAGCAAATAGAATCCATATTTATAGTCTATAATCAAAACCAAATGAGGTTTATCCCAAGAATGTAAGTTCGTTTTAACATAATTCACCATATAAACAAATTAAAAAATGAAAAAATATATAATTTTAGTAGATGCAGAAAAGGTACTCAACAATACCCACCATTCATTCATGATAAAAACTCTCAGCAAACTAGCAATAAAAGGGAAATTTCTCAACATGATAAAGGGTATCTACAAAAAAACCTACCATTAACATCATACTCAAGAGTGAAAAGTAAATGTTTTCCTCCTAAGAGAAGGAACAAGACAGTATGTTCATTCTTACCACTTCTGCTCAGCATTGTACTGGAGGTTCCAACTGATAAAATAATAAAATAAAAAGAAATTAGAAAGTAATACAGATTGGAAAGAAAAAGTAAAATTGTCCTTATTCACAGACTCTGTGATTGCTCATGTGGAGCTGGTGGAATCTTAAAAAAGCTACTAAAATTAATAAGTGACTAATTAATCTTACTACTCATTAGCCTTAGTTGTAAGATACAAAATCAATATACAAAATTATTTGATTGGATTTTTATATACTGGCAACAAAAATCAGAAATTAAAAAACCAGGACTGCCTGGGTGGCTCAGTTGGTTAAGCATCTGACTCTTTTTTGTTGTTGTTTAAGCTTCTGACTCTCTTGATCTCAGCTGCTCAGGTCTTGATCTCAGGGATGTGAGTCAAAGCTCTGCATTGGGCTCCATGCTGGGTGAAGAACCTACTTAGAAAGAAAGAAAGAAAGAAAGAAAGAAAGAAAGAAAGAAAGAAAGAAAGAAAGAAAAAGAAATGAAATTGAAATACCATTTAGAATGGCATTGGAAATATGTAAGTAGCGATAAAGTGACCAAATTGTGAAAAAGACAAAAAATTTCTGCAATGAGTTAAAGAAGACCCAAATAAATGGAGAGGTATACTATTTGATGGAATGGAAGGCCTAACCTGGCTAAGATGTCAATTCTTTCCAAATTGATCTATAGATTCAAAGCAATCCTTATAAAAATCCTAGCAGACATTTTTAGGTAGAAACTGACAATCTGATTCCAAAATATATATATAAACGCAAAAAAAAAACCTACAATAGTCAAATGCAGTCAATTCCATTAGCCATGATGGCTGTAAGCCTCTGTGAACATTAAACTAGCAATTAATTACTAGATCATTTTTCCTAGAAGAAATACAGGGTTAGATTCTTGTGAGCCTCGCTGAGTATATAACCTTGTCTTATGTGCGTTTCTATTTAAGGAAACCTTATTGAGTATATATTGTTGATTGGTTAAAATTGAACTCACAGGGCAGCCCCAGTGGTTCAGCGGTTTAGTGCCACCTTTGGCCCAGGGTGGGATCCTAGAGCCCAGGAACGAGTCCCATGTCGGGCTCCCTGTATGGAGCCTGCTTCTCCCTCTGCCTGTGCCTCTGCCTCTTTTTCTCATAATAAATAAATAAAATCTTAAAAAAAATTAAACTCACAGCTGCCAGCACTATTACTCATGCCCGAATGAAGATCATCTAATTACATCTTTTCTTCACAAGGCACGTCACAGCCTTGTTGCATTTAGAAACACTGGACAGCACTCCAGCACTACTCTTGAGGGCCATTTTAAACAGTGAAATCACCCAACAAAAAGCACAAAAGGCAAAAAACATGGCACTAAACAGAACACTAAAAGGCTGCTTGTTTGTAATATGAGAGCTAAAACAAGAAGGCAAAGCATTGCCTTTTTTAACCTTAACTGGGACATGTGTGCATCGGGTAGCTCAAATTTTTCACAATTCTGTGCACATCCATGAATGGCCATGGAAATACTGCAAATACTGATTTGAGTTACAAGTAAATTTTAGAAAGTAGGTGAGTTTGCAAATATGGAATCTGCCAATGACTAGATCAACGAAAACTCTGATAAAATAAAACAAAGCTGGAGGGGTTAGATTATCTGATTTTAAGACTAATTACAAAGTAATAGCAATCAAAACAGTATGTATTGGTGGACATCAATGGACCCAAATATAGTCCAGGAATAGACCCATACACATATAGTGAACTGATTGAGAGAAATGCCAAAGCAATTCATGAGGAAAGAATAATGTCACCAAATGGCGCTACAACAATTGGATTGCCATGTGCAAAAAAAATGGATCTTGACCTTCACTTCATACTATATACAAAAATTAATTCAAAGCTAATATTAAATCTAAATATAAGAGAGGAGACAATTAAATGTCTATGTGAAAACATAGGAAAAATTTTTTGATGACCCTGGGTTTGGCAAGGGTTTTTAAAATATGATATAAAACACAAAAGAAAAAACTCAATAAATTGAACTTCATCAAAATTAAAACATCTGTGGGTGCCTGAGTGGCTTAATCAGTTGAACAACTGGAGTCTTGATTTCTGCTCAGATTCAGGGGATCGAGCCCTTGCATGGGCTCCATGCTCAGCGCAGAGTCTGCTTATCCCTATCCCTCTCCTTCTGCTCATGCTCTCTCTCTCTAAAATAAATAAAATCTTCAAAAAATAAAAATAAAAATATTTGTTCTTCAAAATAAACTACTACCAAAATGAAAAGGTGAACCGTAGATTGGGATAAAATACTTAAAAAACATATATCCAGCAAAGGATCTTAGAATATAGAAAGAATTCTTAGAACTCAATAATAGGAAAATAAATAATCCAGTCAAAATGGGCAAAAGATTTGAACAGACACTAAGCTAGAGAAGATATATGGATGGCAAAGAAGGCTGTGAAGAGATGTTCAATATTATTAGTCACTAGAGAAATACAAATTAAAACCACAAAGAGATACCACCATTCTTCTACTAGATTGGATGAATTTTTAAATATTGACCATAATCATGTTGTCAAAGTTGGCAATGGGAACTGTCATCATTCCTGGCAGGAACATAAAATGGTTCACCGTCTTTGGAAAACAGTTTAGCAGTTTCTACAAAGCTAAATATGTACCTACCTTATGACCCAGCCATTCAATTTTTAGGTATTTATCCCAAATAAAGTAAAATTTATGTCTAAACAAAGATTTTTTTAAAGATCGTATTTATTTACTTATTTGAGAGAGAGAGAGAGAGCATACAAGCAGGGGGAGGAGCAGAGAGAGTGAGAATCTCAGGCAGAGTCCATTCCGAGCATGGATCCCAAGGTGGAGTCCTATCTCAGGACCCTGAGATCGTGACCTGAGCTGAAACCAAGAGTCTGATGCTTAACAGACTGAGCCACCCACGTGCCCCCTATGTCCAAACAAAGATTTGAACACAAATGTTTACAGCAGCTTTATTTGTAAGAGTCCTGAACTGGAAACAACTGAAACGTCCATCAATAGGTAAATGGATAACAAATTGTGATATATGCATACAGTGTAATAGTATTAGGCAATGACGAGAATGGGCTTTTTTTTTTTTTTTTTTGAGAATAAACTCTTGATATAAGCAGCAAGCTAGATGAATTTCAAAATAACCATGTTGGATGAAAGAAGCCAAACAAAAAAGAGTGCATACTGTATGATTCCATTTATAGAAAATTTTAAAAGTTGACAACTAATCTATGTGACAGAGAGCAGATTAGTGGTTGCCTGGGGGTTGGGGGTGGGCAGTGGCAAGGGAGTAGGCTGAGGGCTTCCCAAGGGGGATGAGGAAACTTTGAGGGTTTGGGGGTTATGGATATGTTCTTTATCTCGATCATGGTGATGATATGTTGATATGTCAAATTTATCAAATTGCATACTTTAAATGTGGGCATTGTATTATATGCCATTTACAATTTAATAAAGGTAATCTATTTAGAAAGTCAGAACAAAGTGGTTTTGGGAAGTAAGTGGTGCTGAGACAAAAGGTTGCAAGAGATTGGAGAAAGAGTCATGGATCAATCAGGGAAGGTGTTGTGGAGGAGGGGGTTTCCTAACAAGGCGAAGAGACATGCAGAGCTTGTCTTTGAGGGTGCTAACTAGACCAGACTGCCTATCTGGAACAGTTTGTTCGGGGCATTAGTAGGGGCTGAGAGAAGGAATGCAAACAAATTATGGAGTGATTTTATTCTCAAGGTGAGTCCCAGCAGCAGTCTTTGGTGGGTAGAGGGGCTGAACACAGGTGTCAATATAAAACTGCATTTTAGTAAATTGACTTAAGCAGTGATACATGGGATTCAAATTGGTAGAGAGTGGGTGGAGAAGTATCAGCCATCCATCCATTCACTCATTCATTCATTCATTCATTCATTCATTCATTCATCCAACACTTCCTGGTTCCCTCTAGGTACTTTTACGGGCTGGTAGGAGAAACATGAGTGTTTCTCTTACATGTCTGAGACCCCGGAAACCCTCAGATCTTGGTTTCCCTTCTGTTCCACACGTACGGAACAGAAGATGAAAGATGCAATCATTTTAAAATTCTAATCAGCCCAGTGAGCTCAGTGCATGCTTTCTTATGCCCACAGAATTAATTAGGAGACCACAGCAATAATTCCAATGCCAGGGAGAAGTTTATGACATGAGGTGGGGGAATGGGAGGTGGAGAATGGTAGCAGAATTTAAAATGATGGATAACTTCAGAGAGGAAACCTGGTTTTGAGGGAAAACTAGTGAGTCTGAGAAGGAGCCCACACAAGTGGTTGGATGCAGCTGAAGATGAAGGCATTAAGTTCAAGGCAAATCCCTGGCTGGATGTACTGGTGCTAGTAATTGACCCTGAAAATGGATAAAATCTTGGAGGGAGAAAGAGAGTATGGAAAGGAAAGCTCCGGGTCAGAACTTTGGGCTGCCCAGAGTGGGAGCAGGAATAAGAATGGAAGAAGAAGCAGGCTGCCTCCATGAACAGCCAGCCTTCAGCTTCTGGATAAGCAGCACAGCCCCTGGTGCTGCTGGGACCGCTGATGTGAGCAGAAGCAGAGGCTGCTGAGCAGAGGAAATGTGGGTACGAGCTCCCTCTCCACCCTGGCTGCGGGACCCAGGAACTTGGAGATGGTTACTTGCAGCCTGCTCACCCTCTGGTTGGGCCAGGCTACAGGGTTTAAAAAAGAAGGAGGAGGAGCAGGAGGAGGAGGAGGAGGGGGAGGAGGGGAAGGAGAAGGAGGAGAAGAAGAAAAAAGGAAAGAAAAATCTGGCTGAGTGGCATTCTCATGGGAGAACTGACCTGACTGTGTATTAGTGGAGACACGGTGCTGTGAGAGAATCACCACACATCAGGGGAAAGTGAGTTTGAGGCTCCTATAGCTTCTTCTCTGCTTTCCTATTTTCACAAGCACCTAGACAAGTGGTTCTCCAAGTAATGCCCCCACACAGCAGCCTCAGCTTTGCAGGGAAACTGGTTAGAGATGCAAACTCCAGGCTGGACCCTCATGCTCCCAATCAGACACTTTGCGGTGGGACCTAGGAATGTATGTTTTAACAAGCTCTCCAGGGGATTCTATGTAAGCTGGAGTTTGAAAACCACTGACCTAGGCATTTTAAACTAGATCTCTCCCTAAGAGACTCCACTCAGTAAGGAGTTTATATTAAGAATGTGATGATGTAATGGCATTTGGAAATTGCAAAGTGCTCTACAAGAATAGGGCACAATTTGTGCATGTTTATTTTGATCAACCTCATTTGGTCAGATTTACTTATGTTTTTAAGGCTTTCCAGGATGGGGGATTGGAAATCTTCCCCTTTTCTTTTCCCTTCTCAAAAGAGAACAAAAATCTTGTGAGTGATTAGGAGAACTGATTGAAAAAAGAATTCAATAGTTGGGGAGAGAAGGATTCTAGGCACAGCTGGGGTTTGCCTGAAAGGACAGGTTTGTTTTTCTCAGGGACATTGGGTTTGTTTTGTTTCCTCTAGCATTAGAAGCGCAAGGCTAATGACTCACATTTACTGTTAAAAGTCTTTAAATCCCAACTGGAGCTGTCATAATAAGATTAGTGCTTTCAGGCACCATGAAAGAAGGGGGATGGTCCCCAAAACGCAGGTTTAGGTTCACTCTAGAAGGGCTTTCAGACTGGTGCAAGCGGAAACCCTATTGTTTCCCACTTGAGTGAAATAACAGCCCTAATAAAACATCTCTCTTTGCTCTCACTGGGATAGATAATTTGTGATTTCTACATCTCAGGCTAAATAAAAAGGAGCCATTTAAGAAGTGGTCATTTAAAAAGTGGAGCGTGTCTTTAAATATGTTTTTGCCTTAACTCCAAAGCAGGGATTAAACTGTCATTTGTGTGAACAGCATGCAGCATGGCTTGTCTAAAACTTTGAAAAGCCAGTAAAATTTGATTTGGCCTGGCATGGTGTCAGCCACAGCCTTTATCCCATGCTCCTCGTCCAGCATAACCAGATGGAGGTTTTCCAAGTTCTCCAGCTGAGGCACAGTGCCAGGGTTTCGAGATCACAGATGAAGGCAAGCACTTAAATCTAGGATGCATGCGAGCCTAGGGGCAAACACTAGGGGCTTTGAGCACAACTTTGGGGCTTTGAATTAGCAAACCTTCACTGATTTATTTCATCTGGGAAGACTCAGCAGCTGCAGCTAATGTCTGTCCCTATAATTCATGAGGAACTAAAAACAGGTAAATTCTGTTGTCAGCTCTGTGCTAATGATTGCCTTCTGGCAAGACGTTGCTTGAGTTTGGTGAGATCTTTTGTTGTAAAATTCCAAATAGTCTACCTGGCTCTATCAGATCAATTCAGCAGAGAATTTACAACGCAAAACTTTGTCAAGGATATGTTGATGCTCTTTAAAGAAATCTGAATCTGTGTCTACGTAGGGGTCTTGCAGGCATCCATAATGTGACACTATATTGTAATTGTGACGTAGGCAAGGATCTGGTTGAGGTCTGCCTCTCCGCCATGCTTCACTGGGCTGCTACCTCCGAGACCTTTCTTGACCCCAGTCTAAGGAAGAAGGAGGCCAGCATTTGCTGGGTGCCTACTGTCTGTCAGGGGCTTTACTCATCTCATTATCTCAACTAGCTCCACAGTGTTCCCTCCACTTAATTATTTAACTTTTAGGAAATTTGGATCTCACAGAAATTACTTACATGAATCAGGATGCCTGGGTGGCTCAGCGGCTGAGCATCTGCCTTCAGCTCGTAGCCTGATCTTGGGGTCCTGAGATCGAACCCCACATTGGGCTCCCCGCGGGAGTCTACCTGTGTCTCTGCTTCTCTGTGTCTCTCAGGAAAAAATAAACAAAATCTTTAAAAAGGAAAAAAAAAAAAGGCAGGAAATCGTGTGAAGTTATGCAAATCATTTAGCTGAAGTCAGGTCTGGCTCCAAAGACAATCTTCTTTTCACCCTGATTGTCTCACTTTTTTCTAAAAAATACTTTTTATTTATTAAAGATACAGAGAGAGACACAGAGAGAAGCAGGCTCCATGCTGGGAGCCCGACGTGGGACTTGATCTCAGGTCTCCATGGTCACACCCTGGGCTGAAGGTGGTGCTAAACCACTAAGCCACCAGAGCTGCCCTCCATCTAAACAAACATAACTGCTCTTTGTCTCCTTCTCCAAGGTCAATTCCCTTCTCCTTACTTTTCCTGTTACCTCCCTTGAGTCTTTGTATAAAAGAATCTATTTTGTGAGCCTACCTTCTGACCACATTATAGAAAACAGAAGTTCCTTCCACATACCCAACTCACTCTTCCTGATAATTTCGTCTTGCAGCACTTAAAAGGTCTGATATAACATATAGCTTTACATGTTTGTTTTGTCTGGGCCCCGTCAGTGGTGTGCTTGTAAATGGTTCACAACCCATCTCCAGGGGGGAGAAGCCCTAACTTGTGAGGATTGTTGATTCCTGTGCTGTAAATACTGCCAACATGGCCAATTTCAGGCTGCCCACCTGGCCTTGCTGAATGCAGAGTAGGGGAGAGGTGTGCAGGGTCTGTCGTGTGGCCCCATACAACATTGGCTCCCCACTTGAATATCAGCTCCAGGGGGACAGAGACCAATTGATAGCTTTTTAAAAATCTGTTTTATTCACTGTTATTTTCCCAGTACTTTGACAAGTGGATGAATGAGTGAATTTGGTCATTTCAATATATTTTTAAAAATTGACCATACGCCAGACATCATGATGGGTATTTGAGCTGGAGTGCTGAGCAAAACAAGCTCTGCCCTCCTATGGTAGGGAAAAGAAACCTTCAATAATTGTTGTAAATGAAGGGGTTTTTTTTTTTTTTTTTTTGCTTCTTTTTTTTTTTTTAATTTTCTTGGGTTATTTTTTATACATTTATTTATTTTGTATATTTTTAAATTGGAGTTCGATTTGCCAACATATAGTATAACACCCAGTGCTCATCCCATCAAGTGGCCTCCTCAGATGGGGTGACTGGGTAAATGAAGTGTTAAACTATGGTTGTGGTAAGGAAGACGGTGAGGGGAAACTTGACCAGGGAGTGGTCAGGTAAGAGCCACCTGAGTACTCAGGGTTGGTGGTAGTCATGTCCACTCCGCACCTACCACATGAAACACGTGGTATTATACCAGCATCCTGAGGAACATCAAGACTCATCTCGTCCCTCTCAGAATAGATAAGATTGATGAGAGAGAAATGCCTAACAACTCCATGTTTATATAGCATGGACATGGATTCATTCTCTCATTGCTAAGTACTTTTTTAAAAAATATTTTATTTATTTATTCATGAGAGACACACAGAGAGAGGCAGAGACACAGGCAGAGGGAGAAGCAGGCTCCCTGCAGGAAGCCAGATGCAAGACTCCATCCCAGGACCCTGGGGTCACGCCCTGGCAGGAAGGCAGACACTGGACCGCTGAGCCCCCCAGGCACCTCTCTTGCTAAGTACTTATTGAGCACCTACAATGTGCCAGGCACTGTACTAGGTACCAAGGATGTAGCAGACAGCAAAACAGCCAGTTCCTTAGCTGCCACCACAATACCGGGGTCTGCAGCCGGGGGCTGGCTCTCAGATGTTACTGGACTCTGAGTCCTCTTCTTGTACTGGACCACTTCTGGCTGGGGACAAGGACAGGTACAGAGGTGCAGGAAGAATTTTGTTCTCACCACACTCTTCTTGCCAGGGTCCCATTTTGATGGAGGAGAGGATTTTTAGGCCTGTAGGGACATCCGTATTGGGAGACACGGAGTATGGGCAGAGGAACACTTAATGGAGCACCAGCTAATGCGCTCGGACAGGATGCCAGGCTCTGGGAAATCTGTGAGTAAGATTAGGTCACATTCCAGTGGGGCAGACAGACATGATCAGGTCTTTCCAATACCACTGGATAAATGTATAAGTGCTGGAGTGGAGCCCAGAGGAAGGAGCCTCTAAGCCTAGCCAGCCTGGAGAGGTCTTCCTGGAAGAGGTGACATTTGACTGAAATCATGAGCCACGAATGGGAGTGGGTGGGGTGAGGGGAGTGGCGGAGGAGGGCAGCCACCAAGCACGGAAGGCTTGGAAGGACAATGGGGACTCGGAACTCCCTGCTTCTCCCCTCCCCCATAGTTGTATTACCCTCCCAGGCTGTGAGAAAAAGAAGCGTTGTTTTTCAAAAGCAGAAGGAGTCATCCAAAGATTTGTATTTGTTTCAAATGGAAGTGACTACTGACAGAAAAACAACATTGTTTTGTCAGGACCCAGTCCGTATTTATTCCTTTGTCTTTGTTTGATTAAGCTAATCCCTCAACGGTTTCCCTTAGGACCATGCAGATCCTAGTGGCCATAAATCTCCAATATTATAAAAACAGTATGAAAGTACCGCCCACACAAAGCCAACTGGCAAACTTGCTGCTTGTGGGGCCTGTCTTCTGGGATGCGAGGATAAGCCTCCTGTTCCACCACACTCTGCATGCACCCTCGCACCGTGTCTGCAGTTCTGTCCGCCATGTGGAGAGGGAATCGAGGACCGTGCTAATTATGAGATTTAAAAGAGGAAACTGAGCCCGGCAGTCCGTGGACATAGAGGGGGAGGCTGACTCCTGGGTCTAGGCACCTTCCCCTCCGCTGACTGTGAGGCCTCTACCCAACCCAACGACCCCCAGCCTGGCTGCACGCTGCAACTGTCTCCAGAGCCTCAGCAGACCTCGCTGCCTGCACCCAGCCCCAGTCAGTCTCGCTCATGGAAGGGGTGCCCTGAGCATCTGGTGGTGCTAACCGGTAGCCAGGGTTGGGCACTGCTGCTTGTCAGCCAGCACTTGCAGTTGTTCACAGGCTGTCCTGAGGGTCTCCCAGCCTTTGCTTGAGAGAAATAAGCATTGCCTCTCTACCTACCCCTTTGGGAGAAGTATTGTGGAGAAAAAGATGACTGCCTCAAGGTCTTGGTTCATTGCTTTCAAAATGCTGCTTTCAAAGGGATTCCTTTGTAACCTGTTGGAGGGTTTTCTATTATTACAAAAGCTCACGTTCTAAACTCGTGTCAGAAAATTTGAAAGCATGGACCCCTGGGTGGCTCAGTGGCTGAGCGTCTGCCTTTGGCTTAGGGCATGATTCCAGGACTCTGGCATGGAGTCCCACATCAGGCTCCCTGCTTGAAGGCTGTTTCTCCCTCTGCCTGTGTCTCTCTTTCTCTCTTTCTCTGTGTCTCTCATAAATAAATAAAATCTTTAAAAAAAAAAAAAGAAAATTTGAAGGCAGATCATTCTAAGTAAGAATAAAAATCCCCTGTACTCCCACCACGCCTTTCTAACCAGCATTAGATAGGCTTCCTGCTGGCCCCCAATGGAGGTAAAGCAGCAGCCAGAGCAGAGAAGGGAGGCAGACCCAGGTGATGAAGCCCTTGCCCCCCCACCTCCAGAGATGGCCTTAGGGTTCAGGGCTGTAGATTGTTCCAGTGTCCTGTGGTGACCTCCAGCCACGAGGCTTTATGCAGGCTCTTCCTCCTCCCCATCAGGGAGCAGGGAGTGGAGCAAGGGAGACACAGTAAATACATGCCTGCATAAACGCCTATGCACTTAACATGGTGAGAGATGCCAAGGGGAGAAGTGCAGGGATGTGAGGTAGCTTGCAGGGGAGGCGGCAGGCTCTGGCTCTGAAGAACAATTGAAGATCCTTGTACCAGGAGGTTGATTTTTCCATCAATGTGCAAGCAAATCAAAGCTCCTTCAGCATGGAATTCAAAAAAACTTGCCACTATTCCCAAACAAAGCACTAATTTTTATTTAACAGCTAGAAGCCCTTTAGGTTTCTAAAGGAACCGCCAGATCCCACCTTTTAAAGGTCAGCTCAGGTGGAATCCTCTCTCTCCCTCTTGATGGATTTTACCCTGACTGGTCCAGTTCGCCTGCTGAACAGGATTGATTTCTCAGCCTGCCTTCCGGCGCTCTATCATCTAGTGTCAGCTGTCCTTCCCTCCTGCTACTTCCCTTGGAATTCCCAGTGCGGAATTCAGCTATCATGCCTGTCCCGTTTTCCTCATTTCTGCACATTTACTCACACTGCTCCCTCAGCCCAGAGTGCTTTTCTCTTTCTCCATTCTCTTACCTGCCAGCTTTTTCCAATCTACTCTTGACCATGGGGCTAGTTTGTTCTACCTCAGGACCTTTGCATTTGCTATTCTTTCAATCAGAAATGATCTTTCTAGAACTTCTCTTTACTAACTCCTAGAATACAGCTGGGTGACAGCAGGAGGCACTTCGTCTGTTTGGTTCACTGCTGTATCCCCCAATGCCTGAAACAAAGGAGGTACTTCATTTACTGAACAGATGAAGAGTATCCTATGATTCAGATTTTTCTTAGATCTCTGGCGTAGGCTTGTAATGAACAGTAGGTTTCGTCATTAATTATTCACTATGATTTTTATGTGAGGTTCTTGGTGTCTTTTTTCTATCTGAATCCACTGGAAATCTCTATTGGAGTTCCCAATTGAAAATCTAAGCTATAAATATACTGGTAAGAGATAGAACTTGCATCTATAATTTTCTTCATCTACTTTATCAATTTGGGAATGAAAATACTTCTTTTAGTACATGAAAGCCAGAGTCCCTGTTTGTACAATCTTGGACATTAACATTTTTTAATGTAATGATGCAGATTTTATTTTTAAAAATGATATAGTGCATTTGACAGAAGTGATGAATGAATCAGCTTTTATCTTCTTATCAATTTAATATTTTATATTTATCTAAAAGCATAATAAACAATAAAACAATGATACTGGAGATTACATTAAAGTGTAGGCATTAGACTCGGGGATCAATCAAGCTTTCTAGTTAATTGAGTTTTCATCATAGTGAATAACTTTTAACCAGAGAAAACTCTTTTAACATATTTGATCCCTTTAATGAATGCCCTTTGGTTTTCTTCAACTTTAATGGTAAAATCACTGGAAGAGCTAGTTACAAAACCAAGCAATTTTCCTTTCTGAGAAATCACATCATGTCAGCCTGTTTTCTTGCAAAGAAGAGACAGAGTCAGTGATGGATTGAAAATGTGTTTAACCTTTTCGCTCTCTGATATATTTTTAGTTTCCTTGCAGTAAGTGCATTCCTGTGAGCACATTCTTACATTGCATTTGTGTGAAGAGCCAGGGCTCAGAACATCATAAATATTTGACTCAAATGGGCCTGGTAATAACTCCATATCTCCCTAGTAATCTTTAATACCTCTTTGGCTTCACATTTTCCTCATTTGCTACTGGCGTGAAGAAATGGAGCTCAAAGAGGATTTCTAAAAATGGTTGTGGTAGACAAATGGAATGAGAAGGATGTCCCAAAGGACAGATGCAGAATTGGGACCTGCCATTTTGGCGGTAGGGGTGAATAGCAGGTCTTTTCACTGTGCTCTCTCTCAGCTTCCCCCTCTGCAAAATGTCAAAAGCTGTGCCAGACTATCCCAGGTACACTGGTGAGACTGGGGTTGCAAAGCCTTTTCATTCTCAAAGAACAGGAATGGTACCTGATGCAGACGAGTACAAAGGCTTGCTTGTGATACCTTACAGTTCTCAGGAGTCATCAAAGTGTTTCGGAGCATTTCCATGAATATGAGGAAAAGACAAAACCCGGTGTTAACTTGAAATTCTTCAGTGCATTTAATAGAGTTGAATGATTCCAACTTTTAAAGATATGCTTTTTATTTATACATAGAAAGGCATCAAAATGTTAACAGCAATTGTCTCTGGATGGTAGAATTCCAGTGGAAAGGGATTTTGAAAGTGAGTTTAACAAGTGCTTGTGGCCTGGCCACATGCCAAGGGTCATCTCCTTGAGTCGTGTTCTAATGGCGCCCCTCTGCCCCAGTCCAGGATCTGTGTGCGGCCAAGGCCCATGGGTGTGAGCAGCTCTGTGTCAATGTGCTCGGCTCCTTTGTCTGCCAGTGTTACAGCGGCTTCACACTGGCTGAGGACGGGAAGACGTGTGCGGGTGAGTACTCCTCAGCCTTGTCAGTGAGGAGGGGCTGGTTGAACATGGCAAGGGGGTACAAGGGCCTCCCACGGATCTCAGGTTCTCCTATGACTTTCAGCTAAGTGCTCGGTGCTCAGGTCCAGTTGTTAGAATTTGAACTTTGAAGACATCACTTATGGCTGAGGCTAGCATCTTCTCATTCTAGGTCCTCAGCCCAAGGCATATTTCTGATAGTCTCTGTCAATATAATTATCGCTTTATATACTGCGTCCCCTGAAAAGGACTGGGCAGGGTTTCATCAAATGCAGAGGCTGTTTGGGATGGCCTGGCTTCTGCATCACTCACGTGTGGCGCAGGAGATTCACTTGTTGCCAGGCAAGATCGGTGAGTGGCCCCTCAAAAATGTAGGTGGCCATCCTCCTCAGTATGGATCTGCAGTTGAGTGGTCCAAGTGACCACCAGGAGTAAGAGCCCAGCTGTATGCAAGAAGACACCATTGCCAGAGAAAAGGAACAGTTGCCTGGAATGCAAGCCCAGGGAATAAGTGGCCAGGGCAGTGCTTGGAATTTCAGGCAGCAGCTTGCAATCAGTTGAGTGGCTTCCCACTTGGGCAACTCCACGTTGTGTGACCCAGTGAGAGGTGGGAGGGGTGGGAGTGGCATCTGATTTCTTCAGTGAAGGACAGTGATTCTCCTTGGCACCTGGAGAGCAGGACAGCACGTCCCTAAGGCCACCTCCCGGTTGTCTACAAGGCCCCTTAAACTTGCACGATCTCATTCATTCTTCATCTACCAAACGGTGCCTGGCAAGCAGTAGATATTCAATGAACTGAATTCAGTACTTATAAGGTCACAAATCTGGAAGCAACACAAGGGAAAGACTGGAACCTATATATTCTGGCTCCAAACCCTCCATTCTCTCTTCCTTATCCCATTGTTCTCAGAGTGTCTTGTTATGTCTCTTTTCACAGTGAGTGATGATTATATTGCACATAGAATTCACACTTTCCAGCACACTTTGATTCTTAGCTAAGGATGTGAAAGGAAAAAAGCCACAAAATGAAAAGTACAGGTGGCACCTTCTTCACAGGTGAGAATAGAATGGGCTAGTTTGCTTGTTTTTACACACTCATGGGAATGAAAACTGCCCTCATTGAAGTCCACAAATGAAATCGGTATATATTATGCAAGTAATATACTTTCATTGAGGATAAGGATTAAACAGATGAGAAAAATCACTTTAAATAGTTTGTTGTATTTTTCTGCCAGACTTTCCCCCATACAAATATCTAATTCAAGGGGCACCTGGGTGGCTCAGTGGGTTAAGCGGCTGACTCTTGATTTTGGCTCAAGTCCTGACCTCAGAGTCACGAGATTGAGCCCCTCAGCACAGTCTGCTTGAGCTTCTCTCTCCCCCTCTCCTTCTGCCTTTCCTCTTGCTTGTGTATGCACATGTACACACAACACACTCTCTAAATAAATAAAAATCTTGAAAAAAACTTATAAAAATATCTAATTTAAAACATTTTGTTAATGTTTAAAAAATGAGGTCATACTGTTTATTTTGTTTTTTTTTCCCCTTACCAGTTGTTAAATGGGTAGAAACTTTGGGGGCTGTTGGGTCAGAAGGAAATTAGGCCATTGGGAATAAGGCCAGTGGATAAGATTCAGGAAAAGAGTTAGGGTGTCTGGTTAACTGGGTGAGGGAAGGAGCAGGGAAGGCCCAGGGCTGGTGTGGGTGACAGGGAGTAGATGTAGCAGGGGCAGCAGGGGCTGTGGCTGGGGCAGGAGGCCTGCCTTGGCCCACGGGAAACTAGACAGTGGTGAGGAAGTCAGTTTTCTGTGTTGCCAATTAATTGCATAATCACCCTGTGTACTAGATAACTTTTGTGTCTCTAAGGGTTTTGCTGGCACTTTTGGGATTTGATACTTGTGGAAGAGCAGCAAGCATGAGAGTAGAAGCTGTGTTTGCCAAGGAGCTGTCGTGGGCTGTGTTTATGACAGATGGGCATTTCTTGGGGCACCTGGATCGCCCAGTGGTTGAGCATCTGCCTTTGGCTCAGGTTATGATCCTGGGGTCCTGGGATAGAGTCCCACACTGGGCTCCCCACAGGGAACCTGCTTCTACCTATACCTGTGTCTCTGCCTCTCTCTCTGTGTCTCTCATGAATAAATAAATAAAATCTTTAAAAAAATAAAGATGGGCATTTCTCTTGCTGCTGTTATCAGCATGTAAGAATATCTGCCTTTCCTCACATGGGGTGTTGAGGCAGAAGAATGGGAAAATGGGAGAGACTGTGTGTGACCTAGGCCTCATCGATCAGATGGTTCCTATCATTATCATCTTCAGCCAAGCACCTGACCTGTTGGAGGCTGGGAGTGAGATGATTAAGCTGTGGTGGTCCTTTGTTGCCAGTTGCTTTGGTCAGAGAGACCGAGCAAATCTCCAGAAGATCAAATGCTGCTTGATGGGGCTAGGCTCAGTGCAAAGCAAATGGTGGGAGTAAGAGAGGCTACAGAAGGTCACAGAAGAATGTCATTCTGATGGCCAGGATGGGAAAAATCTGGGCAAGGAAGGAAGGGTAGCTTTTGGGCAAGTGTCTGAGACAAGAGGAGGCATGTGGCAGTGCTCTCAAAGCTTGAGGGCTGAGGCTGGGTTAGGAGGGGCAGGCCTTGTTCCTGGGAGATGGTAGATGAGGGAGAGACCGTCACAGGAATGCTGACCTGAAAGCTAAGCAGGCAATCTACCCTGAGGACAGCAGTCTGAAGGGGCTTGTCCGAGATGGAGACCCCAGGTATCAGACTTGGGAAATTTAGAGAAGCAAAGGCTGATAGGGACTCTGGAAGCATTCCATCAGCAGCTGGTCTGGGTGGCCTCTATGTGGATGGGAACATTAAGAATATGGTGACCATAAATCCCAGTTAATCCAGCATGATCCCAGTTTTTGCCTGTTGGCTCAATTCTCAATAGCCCTTCCTTTCACTTTCAAATGGGTTCTCTTCTGAGGGATAAATTATAGGTTCATTCTAGTTAAGGCCAGCCTGGCTTAAACAGTGGAAGAGACCAACTCTGTTGGGCAGAGAGTTCCTGCAGGTGTGAAGTAGAAGATGAAGCTGAAATACCAGGTGGAACCATAGGGTTCAGGGCTTTGAAAATCAGGCTAAAAAGTCTAGACCTTATCTCTGGAAGAGAGACACGAAGGGCTTCTAACTGGGAGTGACACATGCAAAGCCTCATTTTAGGAAACGTAATCTCATGGTGAACTTCAGGACGGATTCCAGAAGGAAGATGGTGAGGGATGGAAAGACCAGTTAGGAGACTGGTGGTCCTCAGAGGAGAGGTGACAAGGGCCTGGAGGGAAGGAGTAAGTGATGACAAGGTGCTATAAATAAAGGGGTAGAGGAAAAGTCAGAAGTTGCTCCTGAGTCTGAGCTTCCATGACTCTGATGGACAATGAGTAGACAGGTGAGTTCGAAGTTGAGATGAGACCCTGACAAGGCGAGTTTGAAGTTGAGGTGCGACCCTGACAAGAATGTGTCAGAAAGGAGAACAGAGAAGCTCACAATGAAAGGAGGTTAGAACCAACCATGCAGCCTGGAAGCAGCACAGTGCTTTTCTTTCTACATTTTCATTTCCACTTAGTTTTCACTTTTTTTTTTTTAATACCAGATTTTCTTTCTTTTTTTTTTTTAAAGATTTTATTCATTTATTCACGAGAGACACAGAGAGAGGCAGAGACTCAGGCAGAGGGAGAAGCAGGCTCCCTGTGGGGAGCCCGATGCAGAACTCGATCCCAGGACCCCAGGATCACGCCCTGAGCTAAAGACAGACATTAAGCCGCTAAGTCACCCAGGTGTCCCTAGTTTTCATTTTAAATATGTATTTGTGTGTTTGTTTGTTTGTTTTGAACTTAAGTACAGTGAGACCTGGGCTCCAATCCCAGTTCTGCAGCTCACCAGTCATGGGTCATTTCATTTTTGAGCCTCCATTTCCTCATCCATGTTATAGAGTAATAATACCTACATCACAGAGTGTCGTGGGATTAAATAAGGTAAGGAGCCAAGTTTCTAATACACATGAGGCCATTATTACCCTTATCATAGTGTATATCATTATTATCATTTCCTGTCTACCCTGAAGTATGGATTAAGGAGAGAGTGAAGGCCTGAGCCACATGTGGGGAGCAGGAGAGACAGATGAGGCAGGAAACATATCCATGAAGGAACAGCCTCAGGTGGGGGCCAGGGTGGCGAAAGAATTGGGAGTCATATAACTATGATGGGAAAGAAAATTTCTAGGTCAGGTCAATGTATTGATGTCATGCTCCAGTGAGGCCAAAGGGAACAGAACTTAGAAAATAAGCCATTGATTTGAGTCACTGATTCATCTCAGCAAACATTTCCAAACTCTCTGCCAGGCATCCTGCTGGCCACAAGGGACACAAGGATGACCAGAAGCCCACTGATAATGATCAGATTTCAGGAGGAGGGCTGGATGATGGGAGTGGGGGGCAGCAAATCTAAGTTATTTATTTAAAGATGTGTGATAGAAATTCATTACATCCACGTACTGGTGAATGGATGCAGTGGGGCTTTGGTCTCAGCACCTCCACAGCTGTGATTCTCGTACTTTGACTCATCCCAGAATTATGACTGTGACCTGCATGGAAATTCAATTCTTAGCCAAACTCAGGACTTTTCAAGACAGCATTTCCATTTTTGAGTTAGAGGGACATTAAATTCTAGTGTTAGAGTACCATTTCCCTAACTGCTCATTTCATTCAGGATGATATTGAATTTATTTCCACATTCAGGTGATGGAGGGTGGATTCCCAACCTAGATCCCCTTTTTGCTTTAATTGAGTTCCCTCTATTTGTACTTCATCATCTACCTCTAAAACTGCATTAATTTCCACCCAGCACTGCATTTTTTAAAGGCCATTTATCTCTACCTTTAAGTGTCAATTTTCTGCTATACTTGTTCAATCTGGTGTTTACCAAATGTCTTGTCTTTGGGGGTAACTTTGGTCCTGTTTGCATCTTATCTGCATAAGCAGATTCTAAACCTTTGGGGACAGAATTCAATGATTGTACTTTTCATCTTTCACAGAGTAGACTTGCAGTATGTTTCAATACATTGACTGAAGCTGAGTGATTGATCACAATCTCAGGCAGTCATGTATTTTTTTCAAAAAAAATCCTGTTCCCTTGATTGCTTTTTCAATTACAAAATCAATTTTTGCATATTAAAAAAATTGTCAGGGTATAGCTGTGTATAAAGTCAAAACCTGGAAGTCATTCCTCTTCAGTTTCACTTCCTAGAAGTAATCACTGCTAAAAGCTTGGCTTCTCCTTTCTGCCTTCTAAGATATCTTATGTATAGTATCTGCTTGTCATTACCATGCAGGGTTTAACACAAAGCCTGATGTAGAGTAACTGCTCAATAAATGGTTGTGGGACAAATGAATAGCATTAAGGTATTTCTTAACCCCCAAATTAAATTTTATCTGAATAAAGACGCAGGGTGATATAATCTATATTTATTGAATGTTACTAAGTCCTAACACCTGTTTGAAATACTTTATGTATAATTTCAACAAGCATATTAGATAAGTACTATTGTTATCACATTTTATAAGTCTCTTAACTTGTCTCTGTTTCAATGACTTTATCTGGAAATCGAGGATAACAATAATACCTGCCTCAAATGATTGCTGTGAGGGTTCAATCAGTTAATACATGTGAGGCGTTGAAACAGTGCTGTGTGTTTGTTAATATTACTACTATCAGGGATCCCTGGGTGGCGCAGCGGTTTGGCGCCTGCCTTTGGCCCAGGGCGCGATCCTGGAGACCCGGGATCGAATCCCACATCGGGCTCCTGGTGCATGGAGCCTGCTTCTCCCTCTGCCTGTGTCTCTGCATCTCTCTCTCTCTGTGTGACTATCATAAAATAAATAAAAATTTTAAAAAAATATTACTACTATCATTATATTGTCTGATACATGGGAAACTGATAAAAATTAGCTGAATCTGAATTTACATATCCTTTTTATTTAAAGATTTTAATAAATAAATAAATAAATAAATAAATATTTTTAAAATTAATTTATTTCAGAGAGAGAGAGAAAGAGAGGGCATATGAGTGCAAGGGAGGGGAGGAGGAAGGTGCAGAGGAGGAGGGAGAGAGAGAAATTCAAGCAGACTCAATGCTGAGTGTGAGCCCAATGTGGGGCTCAATCTCACAACCCTGAGATCATGACCTGAGCTGAAACCAAGAACCAGATACTTAACTGACTGAGCCACCCAGGTGCCCCTGAATTTCTATAACCTTTATGAATTCTTGTCTTCTTATGAATGCTTGCCTTGAATAGTATGTCAGATGTGTGCTACATTTAAAAAGTTTTATCGAGGGGATCCCTGGGTGGCTCAGCGGTTTAGCGCCTGCCTTTGGCCCAGGGCGCAATCCTGGAGTCTCGGGATCGAGTCCCACGTCGGGCTCCCGGCATGGAGCCTGCTTCTCCCTCCTCCTGTGTCTCTGCCTCTCTCTCTCTCTCTCTATGTCTATCATAAATAAATAAATAAATCTTTTTTAAAAAAAGTTTTATCGAGGTCAGCATTTTTTTGTATATTTTTTACTGCAGTTTGAGTTGCCAACATATAGTATAACACCCAGTGCTCATCCCGTCAAGTGCCCCCCAGTGCCCATCACCCAGGCACACCTTCCCCCCTGCCTCCTACCTCCCCTTTCACTACCCCTTGTTCGATTCCCAGATTAGGAGTCTCTCATGTTCTGTCATCCTCTCTGATATTTCCCACTCATTTTCTCTCCTTTCCCCTTTATTCCATTTCACTATTTTTTATAGTCCCCAAAAGAATGAAACCATATAATGTTTGTCCTTTTCCGATTGACTTACTTCACTCAACATGATTCCCTCCAGTTCCATCCACGTCGAAGCAAATGGTGGGTATTTGTCATTTCTAATGGCTGAGGAATATTCCATTGTATACACAGACCACATCTTCTTTATCCATTCATCTTTCGATGGACACCGAGGCTCCTTCCACAGTGTGGCTATTGTGGACATTGCTGCTAGAAACATCGGGGTGCAGGTGTCCTGGCGTTTCACTGCATCTGTATCTTTGGGGTAAATCCCCAGCAGTGCAATTGCTGGGTCGTAGGGCAGGTCTATTTTTAACTCTTTGAGGAACCTCCACACAGTTTTCCAGTGTGGCTGCACCAGTTCACATTCCCACCAAAAGTGTAAGAGGGTTCCCCTTTCTCCACATCCTCTCCAATATTTGTGGTTTCCTGTCTTGTTAATTTTCGCCATTCTCACTGGTATGAGGTGGGATCTCATGGTAGTTTTGATTTGTATTTCCCTGACAGAAAGTGATGCAGAGCATTTTCTCATGTGCTTGTTGGCCATATGTATGTCTTCTTTGGTGAAATTTCTGTTCACATCTTCTGCCCATTTCATGATTGGATTGTTTGTTTCTTTGCTGTTGAGTTTAATAAGTTCTTTATAGATCTTGGAAACTAGCCCTTTATCTGATAGGTCATTTGCAAATATCTTCTCCCATTCTGTAGGTTGTTTTTTCTTTTAGTTTTGTTGACTGTTTCTTTTGCTGTGCAGAAGCTTTTTATCTTGATCAAGTCCCAATAGTCCATTTTTGCTTTTGTTTCCGTTGTCTTCATAGATATATCTTGCAAGAAGTTGCTGTGGCCAAGTTCAAAAAGAGTGTTGCCTGTGTTCTCCTCTAGGATTTTGATGGATTCTTGTTTCACACTTAGATCTTTCATCCATTTTGAATTTATCTTTGTGTATGGTATAAGAGAATGGTCTAGTTTCATTTTTCTGCACGTGGCTGTCCAATTTTCCCAGCACCATTTATTGACGAGACTGTCCTTTTGCCGAAAGTGAATAGTCTTTCTTGCTTTGTCAAATATTAGTTGACCATAGAGTTGAGGGCCCATTTCTGGGTTCTCTATTCTGTTCCATTTACCTATGTGTCTGTTCTTGTGCCAGTGCCACAGTGTCTTGATGACCACAGCTTTGTAATACAGCTTGAAATCCAACCTTGTGATGCCCCTGGCACTGGTTTTCTTTTTTAATATTCCCCTGGCTATTCGGGGTCTTTTTTGATTCCACACAAATCTTAAGATGATTTGTTCCAACTCTCTGAAGAAAGTCCATGGTATTTTGATAGGGATTGCATTGAATATGTAAATGGCCCTGGGTAACATTGACATTTTCACAATATTAATTCTTCCAATCCATGAGCATGGAATATTTTTCCATCTCTGTGTGTCTTCCTCAATTTCCTTCAGAAGTGTTCTGTAGTTTTTAGGGTATATATCCTCTACCTCTTTGGTTAGGTTTATTCCTAGGTATCTTATGCTTTTGGGTGCAATTGTAAATGGGATTGACTCCTTAATTTCTCTTTCGTCAGACTCATTTTTAGTATATAGAAATGCCACTGATTTCTGGGCATTGATTTTGTATCCTGCCACGCTACCAAATTGCTGTATGAGTTCTAGCAATCTTGGGGTAGAGTCTTTGGGTTTTCTATGTACAGTATCATGTCATCTGTGAGGAGGGAGAGTTTGACTTCTTCTTTGCCAATTTGAATGCCTTTAATGTCTTTTTGTTGTCTGATTGCTGAGGCTAGGACTTCTAGAACTATGTTGAATAGCAGGGGTGAGAGTGGACATCCCTGTCATGTTCCTGATCTAGAGGAAAGGCTCTAAGTGTTTCCCCATTCTGAATATTTGCTGTGGGCTTTTCGTAGATGGCTTTTAAGATATTGAGGAATGTTCCCTCTATCCCTACACTCTGAAGAGTTTTGATCAGGAATGGATGCTGTATTTTGTCAAATGCTTTCTCTGCATCTATTGAGAGGATCATATGGTTCTCATTTTTCTCTTGTTGATATGATCTATCATCTTGATTGCTTTACAAGTGTTGAACCAGCCTTGCATCCCGGGGATACATCCCACTTGGTCATGGTGAATAATCCTCTTAAAGTACTGTTGAATCCTATTGGATAGTATCTTGTTGAGAATTTTTGCATCCATGTTCATCAGAGATATTGGTCTATAATTCTTTTTGGTGGGGTCTTTGTCTGGTTTTGGAATTAAGGTGATGCTGGCCTCAAAACGAGTTTGGAAATATTCCATCCCTTTCTATCTTTCAGAACAGCTTTAGTAGAATAGGTATGGTTTCTTCTTTAAACGTTTGATAGAATTCCTCTAGGAAGCTATCTGGCCCTGGACTTTTGTGTCTTGGGAGGTTTTGGATGACTGCTTCAATTTTCTCACTGGTTATTGGCCTGTTCAGGTTTTCTATTTCTTCCTGTTCCAGTTTTGGTAATTTGTGGTCTTCCAGAAATGTGTCCATTTCTTCTAGATTGCCTAATTTATTGGCGTATAGCTGCTCATAATACGTTTTTAAAATCATTTGTATTTCCTTGGTATTGGCTGTGATCTCTCCTTTTTCATTCATGATTTTATTAATTTGAGTCTTTTCTCCTTTCTTTTTAATAAGGCTGGCTAATGGTTTATCTATCTTATTAATTCTTTCAAAGAACCAACTCCTGGTTTTGTTGATCTGTTCTATAGTTCTTCTGGTCTCTATTTCATTGAGTTCTGCTCAAATCTTTATTATCTCTCTTCTTCTGCTTGGTGTAGGTTTTATTTGCTGTTCTTTCTCCAGTTCCTTTAGGTGCAAGGTTAGCTTGTGCATTTGAGTGTTTTACAATTTTTTGAGGGATGCTTGTATTGTGATTTATTTCTCTCTTAGGACTGCTTTTGCTGTATCCCAAACATTTTGAATGGTTATATATTCATTTTTATTATTTTCCATGAATCTTTTTAATTTTTTCTAATTTCCTGGTTGACCCTTTCATAGTTTGGCAGGATGGTATTTAACCTCCACGTGTTTGAGTTTCTTCCAAATTTCTTCTTGTGATTGTGTTCAAGTTTCAGAGCATTATGGTCTGAAAATATGCAGGGGACAATCCCAGTCTTTTGGTATTGGTTGAGACCTGATTTGTGGCCCAGTATGTCTATTCTGGAGAAAGTTACATGTGCACTTGAGAAGAATGTGTATTCAGTTGCACTTGGATGGAAAGTTCTGTATATATCTGTGAAATCCATCTGGTCCAGTGTATCATTTAGAGCTATTGTTTCTTTGGAAATGCTGTGCTTAGAAGATCTGTCATTTGCAGAAAGTGCTCTGCTGAAGTCTCATAGGAGACTTTAGCAGTGTGTTATTATCAAAATACATCTTAACTTTGGTTATTAATTGATTTATATACTTGGCAGCTCCTGCATCCAGGACAAAAATATTCATGATTGTTAGGTCCTCTTGTTGGATAGATCCTTTAAGTATGATATAGTGTCCCTCTTCATCTCTTACTACAGTCTTTGGGATAAACTTTAATTTATCTGACATAAGGATGGCTACCCCAGCTTTCTTTTGAGGACCATTTGAATGGTAAATGGTTCTCCAACTTTCATTTTCAGGCTGGAGGTGTCCTTAGGTCTAAAATGAGTCTCTTGTAGACAGCATATAGATGGGTCTTGCTTTTTTATCCAGTCTGAAACCCTGTGTCTTTTGATGGGATCATTTAGCCCATTCACATTCAGAGTTACTATTGAAAGATATGAATTTAGGGTCCTCATAATACCTATTCAGTCCTTGTTTTTGTGGATTATTTCTTTGGGCTTCCTCTTTCTTTTACAGGGTCCCCCTTAATATTTCTTGCAGAGCTGGTTTGGTGGTCACATATTCTTTCAGTCTCTGCCTATCTTGGAAGCTCTTTATCTCTCCTTCTATTCTGAATGAGAGCCTTGCTGGATAAAGTATCTTGGCTGCATGTTCTTCTCATTTAGGACCCTGAATATATCCTGCCAGCCCTTTCTGGCCTGCCAGGTCTCTGTGGAGAGGTCTGCTGTTAATCTGAGATTTCTCCCCATAGAAATTAGGGATCTCTTTTCTCTTGCTGCTTTAAGGATCTTCTCTTTATCTTAGGAATTTGCAAGTTTCACTATTAAATGTCAAGGTGTTGAACGGTTTTTTATTGACTTGGGGGGGGGGGGCGGGAACCTCTCTATCTCCTGGATCTGAGTGCCTGTTTCCCTCCCCAAATTAGGGAAGTTCTCAGCTATGATTTGTTCAAATATGCATTCTGGCCCTCTGACCCTCTCAGCGCTCTCTGGAACCCCAATTATACGTAGATTTTTCCTTCTGAGGTTATCATTTATTTCCTTTAATCTTTCCTCATGGTCTTTTAGTTGTTTTTCTCTTTTTCTTTAGCTTCCTTCCTTGCCATCAACTTGTCTTCTATGTCACTCACTCTTTCTTCCACCTCATTAACCCTTGTCATTAGGACCTCGAGTTTGGATTGCATCTCATTTAATTGATTTTTAATTTCTGCCTGATTAGATCTAAATTCTGCAGGCATGAAGTCTCTTGATTCCTTTATGCTTTCTTCCAGAGCCACCAGTAGCTTTTTAATTGTGTTTCTGAGTTGGCTTTCCGACATCAAATTTTAATCCAAATTCTGTAACTCTGTGGCAGAGTACTGTTTCTGAGTCTTTCTTTTGTGGTGAAAAAAAAAAAGTCATTTCTAGTCATTTTGCTCAGTGCAGAGTGGCTGTATGAGTGGGCTGAGTCATGAATATCTACCACGACCTAAGTAAATTTCACCCTAGATGTTTCTGCTGAGGTCAGAGACCAGAAATTGAAAACAAAGATCAGAACGATATAAAACAAAAGGACCACTAAAGTGAAAAACAAATCTTAAAACAAAGTAGTGAAAAATAAAAGGCCAAGAATCCCAAAGAAGAAGAGAAAAAATAAGAATAAAGTAAAAAGAAGGAGAAGATAAAAAGGGGGGATTGGGAGATGGTGGTGGTGAAGAAGTTGTAGTGGAAAGAGAATGTAGTCTACCTGAGGGGTTCTAGAGGGTGATCCTCTTGTTTCTGAGCATATTAAGTTCTGTATGTTAGAAGATGCTCAGTCCCAAATTTATATAAAGCAGAAATACTGTGAAAGACCCCAAAATTGACCACCAAAATATAAATAAGATAAAAGAGGGGGGCAGAATGGGAATGAGGAGTCTTACAGAATGAACCAGCACGGTATACCACTTGGCTCTGGGTACATGCTGGTCATGTTTTAGAAGGTATTAACATCTGCCTTTGTAGAACAAAATGAGGCAGAGAAAACAACACAAAACAAAAAAACATATCTTGTATATCTCCCAGAATTAAGTTGAGTATGTTGAAGGGAATCTAGAAGTGGAAAATATATCTAGGACCTGTAATTGTAGAAATATGAGAATCAAAAAAGAAGAATCTTAAAAAGAAGAGGTATGGGCAGCCCGAGTGGCTCCGCGGTTTAGGGCCACCTTCGGCTTGGGGCCTGGTCCTGGAGACCCCGGATCGAGTCCCCAGTCGGGCTCCCTGCATGGAGCCTGCTTCTACCTCTGCTTATGTCTCTGCCTCTGTCTCTCTGTCTCTCTCTGTGTGTCTCTCATGAATAAATAAATAAAATTTTTTAAAAAGAAGAGGTGTTAAAATATTGTAGTTAAGATAGGAAAAGAGAAAAAAATTGGAAATTTACAGTCTGATAAAAACAAGTTGTACTGGAAAAAGGAAGAAAAAATACATAAAATCTTAAAAAAAAATAGGAGGGGTACCCTTTGGTTCTGCATACTATAAATCCCTCGACTTCCCCTTTCCAGTGCCGCTTGGTCAAGAACTTGCTCTTCCCGGTCCTTCCAGCTGGTCTTCTGGGGGAAGGACCTGCGGCCCTGATTCTCAGGTGTGTGCACCTGGCAGAGATGTCCCCTGGCGGCCCCGCCCCTCCCAGGCACCGGGTGAGCCCAGGAGGAACAGCACCACTGTCCGCGGCCAGGTCTCCAGCTCTGGAGCCAGCTCCCCCAGTAACTCCCGCAGCCCCCAGTCCGCCCTGGCCTGGACGCTCCCGGGGCGGCGCGGGGCGCCGATGCGCACAGCTCGGGGGCGCCCCGCGGCAGGAGCGTCCTCCCGGTCCTGGGCCCTCCCCGCCTCCGCCTGGCCCGGGGGAGCGCAGGATCGTGGGCTGGGATCGCGCTCCCAGGTCGCAGCTCCTGAAGGCAGCGAGGCAGCGCCCCCCCTGCCGGCGCCCCCGCCCGACGGACCGGCTGCCCCCCGAGGCCCCGCCGGGTGCGCGACCCAGCTCCTCACCGAGAGTCGCCCGCCGGGTGCAGCGCGCTTGACCCCAGGCTGCACTTGCTCTTAGCGACGCGGGGGACACTGGGGCTTCACTGCCCCTCCTGCGGTTCGATTCGATTCGATTCGATTCGGCTCGAGTTCCCGGCTGAGCACCTTTCCGTCCAGGAAGAATCTGGTGCGGATTTTTTAAACTTCCTGCTTCTCCCGGGCTGGGCTTTACCCGGCTCCTCGTGGGGCTCCTCCCCCACATAATTCTTTTTCTTATTTTTTTTCCTGCCTTCATACCTTGTCAGAAGCTAAAACCCTTCTTTTAGGACAAACATTACATGGTCTCATTCATTTGGGGAATATGAAAAATAGTGAAAGGGAATAAAGGGAAGGGAGAAAAAATGTGTGGGAAATATCAGAAAGGGAGACAGAACATGAGAGACTCCTAACTCTGGGAAAGGATCTAGGGGCGGTGGAAGGGGAGGAGGGTGGGGGGTGGGGGTGACTGGGTGGCGGGCACTCAGGGGGGCACTTGATGGATGGGCACTGGGTGTTATGCTATATGTTGGCAAACTGAACACCAAATTTAAAAAAAAGAAAAAGAAAACCCTTCTCTCTGTAGCATTCCAGCTGTTCTCTCAGGCCAAATTCGTAGGTTTTCAGGATGGTTTGAAAGTAATCTGGGTAAATTGGTGGGGCCAGGTGAGTTGAGGCTCCTATCCTCTGCCATCTTCTCAGCTCCCCGCCCCCAAAGGTCAGCATTTTAGTTCATCAGCTAACCATCCATGTCTGAAGCATGACCTCCTCCATTTCCAAGATGTTAAGTATTGGATTTCTCCCTACTGGTGTGCTAGGGCTGCCATAACAAAACCACAGAGTGAATGGCTTTAACATTAGAGCTTTATCTTCTCACAGTTCTGGAAGCTAAGATTCCAAGGTCAAGGTGTCAGCAGGGTTGGTTTCTTCTGAGGTCTCCCTCCTTGATTTGCAGAAAGCCACTGCCTCTGCATGGGGTCTTCTTCTGTGTACACACATACTTGGTGCCTTTGTGTGTCCAGATTTCCTCTTCTTCTTTTTTTTAAGATTTTTATTTATTTATTTGAGAGAGAGCAAGAGAACAAGCAAGAGAGAGTGAGCATGAGTAAGGTGAAGGGCAAAGGGAGAAGCAGAGGGAGTCTGATGTGGGGCTCCATCCTGGGACCCCTGGATCATCATCTGAGCTGAAGACAGACTTCAACTGACTGAGCCACCCAGTGGCCCCAGATTTCCTCTTCTTATAAGGACACCAGTCAGATCGGATTAGGGCCCACCTGAATGGCCTCATCCTAATTGAATCACTTTTTTTTTTTTTTTTTTTTTTTTTTATGAGAGTCACAGAGAGAGAGAGAGAGAGAGAGAGGCAGAGACACAGGCAGAGGGAGAAGCAGGCTCCATGCACTGGGAGTCCGATGTGGGATTTGATCCCGGGTCTCCAGGATCACACCCTGGGCCAAAGGCAGGCGCTAAACCGCTGCGCCACCCAGGGATCCCCTGAATCACTTCTTTAAAGGTCCTATCTCGAAATACAGTCACATTATGATTGGGATTAGGATTTAAACAGGTGGGGAAGACAATTCAGCCCAGAACACTTCCTTGTTGTTATCAATATCAATGAGAAACTTTCTGAGTTTCAAAATCCTGCATGTAGAAATCTGGTAGTGCCCTGAGGAGGAGAGGTTTTGTGAATCTGACTCTATGTGTGTATCTGCCATATACTCAGTAAGTCAACTGCTTCTACCATTTCTCTAATGATGGATTTGGTTTTGCTTACTCTGTCATCAGCAAACTTTAAAGCCCAAATGCTCCTCTTTGAAATATCATGTTTCTACTAATGCCATCCGCTTGCAGACTGATGCAGGCTGAGAAAACTCGGGAATGTGACCAGATTGTAAATCAGAGACCATCAATCTTAGGCTTTATTACCTTGCACCCAAGTATCGTTTATCCTTGGACACAGAGTGATTTTTCACATATTAGACAGAGACTGAACACAGAGAGACAGGCTTCCAGCCCTGAGATGTTAACACTTTGTGATCTGGAGGGCCAAGTTCCCCAAAGCCAGGGAATTACCCTTTCTCCTTGTAAAGGAGAGAATAGATACATCAGGCAAAACAATTGAAGGAGATGAAGACTTGGAACAGCGGAAGCATCTCTGAGTTAGCCATATAGAGCACCTCCCTACATCTGCTCCCTAAACTTCACCTCTTTTCTTACAAGTACAGTTTTGCAACCAAGGAAGTTATGCAGAGAACCCAAAGCATGTGGCAAAGGGTGTCAGAGTTGAATGGACTGGAACTCTCTTGGTCTTAAAAAGCTTTTAGGTTCACATGCTTGAAGTGGGCTCCTCCACATCTAACCTTGTGCTGATGGCCTCCTCTGCTGCCCCCAGTAGCCAGCCAGCCAGCCAGTGAGTGGCCCTCAAATCAAGGAGGGATTTGACACGTTTTGGTTTTATAGGCCAGGGTCTTGAGGCCCAGGAATGCTTGAATCCCGCCTTGCCAATGCCTCCTCTCCCCTTCAGTTCCACAGACTGCTCAGCACACACACAAAAGCAAGACTAGCAGGAGAATCAAAGTCCAGGAGAAGCCTTCTTACCCCATGAGATTGAGCCTGTGGTTGGCGGATTGATGGAAAATGTCTTTGAAAGAGTGGAATCATAAAAAACTACATATCCAAAACTATCTTAACCTTTTTATTTTTATTGAAAACATTACACATGTACTTTTAATACATGTACTTTTAATAGAATTACCTTTATTTTTTTTTAAGATTTTATTTATTTATTCATGAGAGACACAGAGAGAAGGAGAGGCTCGAGACACAAGCAGAGGGAGAAGCAGGCTCCTCGCAGGGAGCCCAACGTGGGACCCCATCTCGGGTCTCCAGGGTCACGCCCTGGGCTGAATGTGGCGCTAAACCGCTGAGCCACCTGGGTTGCCCTAGAATTACCTTTAATTACACTTTTAAAAAGTACCAATTTTAAGTTCATTTTTAAAATCTATGGCTAAAAATTTTTTTCTTGCATAAAGCATACCAATAATGGATCGTCCATGATTTTCAATTTTGGTTTCCTTAAATTGGAGCAAGAATTTGAAGACTTCTGTAAAGCAATCTAAGGGCAGGATCCTTGTAAATTTTAATGAAAATTTTCCTAGTCTTTCGCAGGTTTTATCCATGCCTGGTTCTATGGCAATTTCGGTTAGCAAATTGCTTTTAATTAAGTCTTTCCAAAGCTTTCTCTTTTTTTTTTTATTGGAGTTCAATTTGCCAACATATAGCATAATACCCAGTGCTCATCCCATCAAGTGTCCCCCTGAGTGCCCGCCACCCAGTCACCCCCACCCACCCCTCCCTTTCCACCACCCCTTGTTCGTTTCCCAGAATTGGGAGTCTCTCTTGTTCTGTCTCCCTCTCTGATATTTCCCACTCATTTTCTCTCCTTTCTCCTTTATTCCATTTCACTATTTTTTATAGTCCCCAAAAGAATGAAACCATATAATGTTTGTCCTTTTCCGATTGACTTACTTCACTCAACATGATTCCCTCCAGTTCCATCCACGTCGAAGCAAATGGTGGGTATTTGTCATTTCTAATGGCTGAGGAATATTCCATTGTATACACAGACCACATCTTCTTTATCCATTCATCTTTCGATGGACACCGAGGCTCCTTCCACAGTGTGGCTATTGTGGACATTGCTGCTAGAAACATCGGGGTGCAGGTGTCCCGGCGTTTCATTGCATCTGTATCTTTGGGGTAAATCCCCAGCAGTGCAATTGCTGGGTCGTAGGGCAGGTCTGTTTTTAACTCTTTGAGGAACCTCCACACAGTTTTCCAGAGTGGCTGCACCAGTTCACATTCCCACCAACAGTGCTTTCAATTTAGTTTTTATTTGTTTAAAAACTCAGTTTGTTTTAATGCTTATATTTAATTGGCTTTTACTGTATCATTAATTATAATAACATGTATAAATGGCATGTATAGGTTTGGGAACAAAAACAATTTTGTCTCTTTTTAGCAGTGGTTTTCAAATTTTAACATGCATCTAGAGGTCTTATTAAAACACACATTCTTGGGCCCCATTCCAGTTTCTAATTCAGTAAGTCTGTAGTAGGGCCTGAAAATTTGCATGACTAACAAGAGTTCAAGGTATGATTATTGCAGCTGGTTCACCACCACATTTTGAGAACCAGTGCTCTATGGACATACAGTCAGTCCACAGGGAAAGAACACAGGTGTTGCGGAGCACAGGTGTTCCAACAGCCTTGAGCATTTAGTATGCTCTGGGCCTCAGGTCCCATATTTTCAGAGGAAATGAAAAGCATTGATTGATCAGGGGTTGGTTAAGTGGAGGTCAGTTAAAATAGCTTCTTCTGTACAACTCTATTAACTGCCTAATCCAACTCTGGATGTTCTAGAGCATTCTGGAAAAATGCAAATTTGGACTATATGGCTTAGATTTTAGGCCCCAGCAAAACCTCTAACCTGTCCTCACTCTATTAAGGAACCAACATGCTTTGGTGTCTCTCTGAGGTACAGAGATGGGTTGGCTCAGTCCCTGACCACCGCATGGTGTGTAAGAAGAAGCTTCAAGAGAGAAGGAGAATCTGAGTTTCTGACTTTAGGTATCAATAGCAGCCTACTCATCATTGCAGTATTGTCCATGTCCTAGAGCTTAGAAGTCAGAGTCGCAGCTCCTCTCTTTGGTGGGGACACTTAAAAGTAGGTAGCCTGGGGTAGGATGAGCTGACAGATGGCAGAGACCCATATCAGGGGTTGGGAGATTTTTAGGATGGCAGATGAGGCCCAGCCTGGGGAGGTTGGAGGTGGGAGGTACCCACTAACACAAGTCGGTGTGGGTCCCTACATGGCTCACTTCTGTGACGTGCAGACAGGGTGCAAGCCAGAGCTTGGTCTTAGGGTTCTCCATCTCCATGACTTTCGAATAATGTTACAATGGTTCTTGAACAATTAGACGTTAACTTTTGGAAGAATTTGGTGCTAGAGCACTATTTATGTTATGACTCAACTCCAGCAACTGGCCAATGTCCCATGACATGCAGATCCTTCAACTATGTGAATGTCCTGTTCCCACAATGACTTGTGTATGAAATCCTCAAATGTTAGGTGCTAGTGGAACTTTTTAGGAAGGTGAAGTCATAAAAATGAAAAAAAAGTTTTAGACAAAAACTTAATGAAGCCTGGAAGCAAAAGGATAAGCACAATAAGCACAATTTATTAGCTTTTAAAACTCTGTGTCACACAAAAAAAAATAAAAATAAAACTCTGTGGCTTTTTCCTTTGCATCTTTTGATCACTATGTTAAGTATGCTGTTATCCTCTTAGGGTGTGATTTTGGTTTTATTTTTTTTTCTAAGATTTTATTTATTCATGAGAGACACAGAGAGAGGGAGAGACATAGACAGAGGGAGAAGCAGGCTCCCTGTGGGGAACCTGATGTGGGACTCGATTTCAGGACCCCGGGATCACACCCTGAGCCAAAGGCAGACCCTCAATCACTGAGCCACCCAGGCCCCGCTTCCCCAAAGTCTCTATTCTTTTTCCCCAAGAATGGTCTTCACCCTCTAGGAGTCGATCTTATTTACTTATTTTATTTTTGATCACCACCACCATCATCCAACTGTAAGCTCCATGAGGACTGGAATCTTTGTTTTTTGCTCTGTCCTTAGCCCCTAACACAGGGCTAGGCTCCGGGGTAGGTGTTCAGTAAACATTTGACAAATTAGTGGGAAATAGGATAAGATATGTTCTCCTTAATGACTAAGCCATTTATCATTATTAAATGTTCATTTAATTTTCCAGATTTTTTTTGGTCACCATAAACAATGCTGCTATAAATAGCTTATTTCATATAGTTAATCTCTCCCTTTTATCCATTATTTCTTTGGGTCACATTTCCATGGTAAACACTGTCAAATGTCCTTCCAAAAGGGATTCTTGTCCGTTGAATAGCTCTGACTATGAATAGTCACCATGAATAGCTCTGACTCTGTTTCCAGACTGCCTCACCACCATTGGGTTTTGTCCTGTCTTTATTTGTGCCTTTACAACACTTAGAAGTGTTGTAAGCCTTGAGGTGGTTTTGATTTACATTTATTTAACTTTTAAATACAATTGGTCGTATGTTCTTTAGTTTATCTTGTGCTATAAATTGCCTGATCTAAGACCCCTGATTATTTTTTGGTGGTGGGAGAAGAAGCCTTGGATTCCTATTTATTTATTCATACTTCTTTGGGGACAACAACATTAATCTTCATTTATATTTGTTATAAGTATGCTATTATTTCCTTTCCTGTTTGTGTTTCTACTTAAACTCTGTGTTTGAATATTTATAGCTGTGGACTACTGTGCCTCAGAGAACCACGGATGTGAACATGAGTGTGTGAATGCTGACAGCTCCTACTTTTGCCGGTGCCGTAAAGGATTTACTCTTAACCCAGATAAAAAAACATGTGCAAGTAAGTTACATTTAAAAAAAAGTTGTATTGTGTGTGTGTGTTTTACAGTTTTGGGACCTAACATTTTATTTATTTACTTACTTTTATTTTAATTCCAGTGTAGTTAACATACAGTGTTGCATTAGTTTCAGATGTACGATACAGTGATTCAACGACAACAACAGAATTTTTTTTGATGCTCTTGCTGTGGACACTGTGGCCATGGGACCTCTCCCAAGCATGCTATAGCACAGGATTATTTAGTCTAATACCTTCCACCACTATTCTTCCTTTGTCAGGCCTTTCTTCACTTTTCCCAGGACTGTAGCCCACCCTGTCTCAACATCACTCTTCACGGTGTTTGACAGAGGTATCTTTTATGAGACCACATGTGGGAGTGTTCTTCCAGCATCTGCCAACCATGCTGACAATGGGACCATCTTACTTCATGCTGGCTCAGCGTGCCTGTGCCCATCAGTATTAACAGAGCTTAAGAAATACTTTCCCTGAAGCCTTGTGGCTTGTGGGCTTCAGCTCTGACTCCACACAAGTGCAGAAAATCGCTGAGCCTAAAGGAGTTGAATGTGGTTTCTTTCAAAAGGGCGGATTGCAGAGAACTGTTCATTCTTTTGTTTGATATATTTAGTTCTATTTGATTTTTAACTATTTACATACAAATCAGAATTAATTTGAGCTACCAAAATCTGACCATAAAAATTTATAAACTAGAGATATTTTGCAAAAGGATTCCAAAAGTGTTCTGTTACCTGTAAAACATATGTCAGAGCACTACAATTAAGAGAGTGTGTATGGATTATCATCCTATGGAGGGGTTCACTTGAGAGAAGCTTGGTTTTAAAATATTAGGGCCCAACATTTTTAAAAAGTGAAGTTTTTAAAAAAATATTTTATTTGAGAGACAGAGCACGTCCAAGAGAGAGCACAAGCAGGGGGAGCAGCAGAGGGAGAGGGAGAAGCAGGCTCCTGGGTGAGCAGGGAGCTGGACATGGGACCCTGGGATCATGACCTGAGCCAAAGGCAGATGCTTAACCGACAGAACCACCCAGGCATCCCTAAGAAGTGAAATGTAATAGGTTAGCATAAGTTATCTCTGAAACATACATCAGTGAGAAAATAGGATTGTAATTCATAAAAAGTTCATGTACCCACAACTTTCTAAAATACATCGATTATGTAAAGTGGGATATACTCGCCGCACAGTGTTTTTAAAAAGCATCCCCTATAAAACTCCTGAGATATAAACTTACCCTTCCATCCCTAAACATCAGCAGCTTACAAATACTGGAGCCAGAGACAGGGCAACTGTAAGAGACACACTCAGTCAAAAATATATATTTCTGGAGTCCTAACCATATGTCAGTAGCAATGAACAAGGCGAGCTCCCTCCTGGAGGATGAGATACCTTGGCTGAGTCTTGAAGGCAGAGCCATCATTTATTTACCAAGGAAAGAAGGCTGAACAGGGGTGGCCAGGAGGAAGAAAGATGTGCAAGGATATGAGCCAAACAGGCTCAGGCCCATGCCTGGCACATGACCTACATGCAGTTTATTGAAAGAAGAAGCGAATGAATGACTGTACTCCTCCGTTCCTAGTCTCCCTTCCCTTCAGAATATTCTGAGCCATAAATCAGCAGCCTGGGCTGTGATCATGGCTGGGAACACGGTTGCTGGGCTGCCAGGTCAGTTCTCTTCATCAGAGGGGAGGCCATATGTTTCCAAGGGGCAGCCTCGGCCTCAGATCAAATTCCAGCTCTTCTGATTTTTTGCTGGGTGATCTTGGGCAAGTTATTTGTACCTCATTTTTCCTTAACTATAATAGGGGATAATAATACTGCCAGCTTCCTACTGTTGTTTTGAAAACTAAATGAGATAATCCCTATAAACCATTAGGCAACTTGTCTGGTGCTGAGCAAGTTCTTTTAAGAGATGATACTGCCTTCAAAGACTTTCAGTTGGTATTTATTGAGCATGTAACACATGTGTGAGCTAAGTTTAATAGTGCATAAAAGAATTCAAGACTTGGCCCCAGGTTTCCACTGCGCTGAGACTTGGAGGGAAACACACATCCTACCCAGTCTCCCTCCTGCCTCTGCAGAGCCCCTTCCCTGCCCAGAGTCCCCATCCCCAGCACCTCATCATCACCCCCGCCCTATGGTTCAGCATGTTTCTTATCCCAGAATCTCCTGTGATGTGGAGAATTACAAGCCCCAGGATGGTGCAGGCGAGGGGACCCTGGCTGTGGACACCGAAGCACAGGGGCACTGAGAGGAGAGGTCTGGCTGGGAGGCCTCACCAGTTAGGCATGGAGCCCAGCAGTCCAGCTGTCTCTGGGCCCTGGTAGAGTCAATACGCAGAACTGGGCGGAGAGGAGTGCTGGGCACTTACAGGGGTCTGGGCAGACAGCATTGGGGAGATATGTTTCCTAGAAAAAGGACCCCCTTCCTACCATGCTTAGGGGCAGGATGAAAGCCAGACCTGGGGAGGTGACTGGCAAGAGGCAGGGGACCCCCCGCTTACCTGGAAAACTGCAAGAGTGAGAAATAAAGCAAAGTCCAGCAGTAAGAACTGAGACCCTTGGGAGTGCCTTACATGTGTGAGGGACAAGAACAAGAACTGCATTGGAGGCCAATTATAAAGACAGAAACAGGATGGAGATAGAAAATCAAAATCAAGCAGTCATCCTGTTAGTAATTAATGTGGCATCACATCAGCTTCCAGCCAAGTCAGCCTGGCTGCTGCTGTGATGTTGAGAGATCTTTTAAAAAAATTTTTCCACTTCTCATAAACTTGTAAAAAATGAAATAAGACAAAAGATACTCAGTTCCTTAAATGTTGTCTCTATTTTTAACCAAAAGTATATTTAAGGGCTTAATCCAATTTGTAAGTATATAATTATTGTCTGAAAAAGTAGTCTGTTAATGTGATATACCGAGCATGATTAATTTATAATTAAGCCAAAATGTACATAATAGGGATCCCTGGGTGGCGCAGCGGTTTGGCGCCTGCCTTTGGCCCAGGGCGTGATCCTGGAGACCTGGGATCGAATCCCACGTCGGGCTCCCAGTGCATGGAGCCTGCTTCTCCCTCTGCCTATGTCTCTGCCTCTCTCTCTTTCTCTCTCTGTGACTATCATAGATAAATAAAAATTAAAAAAAAAATGTACATAATAGAACTTTATGTTCCTGAAAAAAATAATAGCATTTAAAATATGTAAGTACTCAAAAAGGCACCACTTTTTATATCAATGCTTTACCCTAAAGCAACCCATCCAAAACCATCTGAATATTTTGTAGAGAAGAGTAGAAATATGCAGGTACTATTAATTTGCAAAATATTGGAAGACTTTTTTTCATTATGGTAAAATATACATAATAAATTTACAATAATGGGATCCCTGGGTGGCGCAGCGGTTTGGCGCCTGCCTTTGGCCCAGGGCGTGATCCTGGAGACCCAGGATCGAGTCCCACGTCGGGCTCCTGATGGAGCCTGCTTCTCCCTCTGCCTGTGTCTCTGCCTCTCTCTCTCTCTCTCTCTCTCTCTGTGATGTGACTATCATAAATAAATAAAAATTTTAAAAAAATAAATAAATAAATTTACAATAATAACCATTTAAGGTGTATAGTTCAGTGGCATTAAGTACATTCATGTTGTTGTGCAACCGTCACCACCATCCAGCTCCAGAACTTTTCATCTCCCCAAACTGAAACTCCATACTTGTGAAACAATTCCTCATTCCCTCCCCATCCTCCAGCCCCTGGCAAACACCATCCTACCTTCTGCCTGTATGAATTTGACTACTCTAGGTATCTCCTGTTAAGTGGAATCATATAATATCTGTCCTTTTGTGAGTGGCTTATTTCACTTAGCATAATGTTTCCAAGATTCACTCATCCATCTTGTAGTGTGTGTCAGAATTTCCTTCCTTTTTAAGGCTGGATAATATTCCATTGTGGGTCCATTGTATGTATACATCACATTTTGTTTATCTATTCATATGTCACTAGATGCCTGGGTTGCTTCCACCTTTTGGCTATAGTGAATAAGGCTGCTATGAACATGAATGTGCAAGCATCTGTACAAGGCCCTGCTTTCAAACTGCTGGATCATATATAGCAAGACTTTATGAGGTCTAATTTGAAATCATTACTACTGAGCCAGGCATGAGAACATTCTCAGATGTTCAAGGTCTTTTCATGGAAAAGATAGAGGACACTGGACAGGAATTCAGGTCTTTGATACCAAGGATACTCTGGTTTCATGTCTAATGCTTAATTATCTCATACCTGTTATAATGAGTTAAGGCAATTATAGACATTTGTAATTCATATAATATAATGTTGCTATTATTTACCAACTTTGAGATCATTATACTTATTATTTTTTAGACTCCATTGATTACTTGGTCAACATTTCTATCTTTCTTTTTTCAAAGAGGAATGTTTTGCACAAAGTACTGCATGAATATTTATACTTTCATTAAAAGTGAAACACAGGGACACCTGAATGGCTCAGTCAGTTAAGTGTCTGCCTTTGGCTCAGGTCATGATCTCAGGGTCCTGGGATCGAGCTCTGCTGAGCAGGGAGCCTGCTTCTCCCTCTCCTCCCTGCTCATGTTCTGTCTCACTATCTCTTACTCTCACCTTCTCAAATAAATAATCCTTTTTAAAAAAGATTTTATTTATTTATTCATGAGAGACATAGAGATAGAGAGAGAGAGAGGAAGAGACATAGGCAGAGGGAGAAGCAGGCTCTGTGCAGGGAGCCCGATGTGGGACTCAATCCCAGGACTCCAGGAAGATACCCTGGGCCCAAGGCAGGCACTAAACCATTGAGCCACCCAGGGATCCCTCAAATAAATAATCTTTTAAAAAAGTGAAACAGAGGGAGAGAATAATTTTATACTAAATCAACAGCATAAAATATAAAATGTGTAAAATGTATCAGGCCAGCTGGTGGTTAACCTACTATAATATGCCACTTAATTTTGTGAGACCTGTGTGCATGAATCAAAGACTTTTCTTAGAGGGGGCCTTGAAGTTCAACCCAGTTCTATCCCAACTACCCATCCTACAATATTCCCACCACTCTATCATCCAGCCTGCACTTGAATACTCCTACTGACAAGACACTCACTACACTCCATGAAGTGTATTCCACTTTGTGAGCTCTGACTCTTAGAAAGTGATTCCTTCAACTGAGCTGATAACTACTTCCTTGCACTTTGAAACTACCAGAACAAATTAAGCTTCTCATATTTTCTTGGTCACTGAGTCATATCAGAATAACTTTATTTCATTTAGTAGACTAGCCAGGCCTGGAAAGTGTGGTAGGAATTTTCTATACTTTCACAGACATTCAGCCAATTTGCTGACGAAAGCCCTGTACCCCACAGACCAGATGAGAAATGTGTGCTGGGCGAAAGAATAATTGGTTGGGTCTGTAACTGGCTGAATGTCTCTACCCAGAAGATGTTAATTGCTGAGCTGAGAGCCTCACAGAGGGAGTTTTTTTTTAAGCAGCCTGGCAAAAAAAAAAAAAAAAAAAAAAAAAAAAAAAGCCTGAAAAAATGTGAGTTGTCTTATATCTTTAGTGACCCCTTGTTGGTTCTTAATGGGCAATGTTTACACCTCTAAACCCTCCAAAACACTCCATGAAGAGTAATACTGATCACCATTTATTCATTTAACAAATATTTGTTGAGTACCTACTATGTGCCAGATACTGTTGGAGACACTGAGCATGCAGTGGTAAGTAAAACACACCAAACACTTCTGTCCTTATGGACAATAGGTTATATTCTATTGGAGCAAAGTAAGATGAGAATACAGAGTTCACAAGAAAGTAGCATTTGATCAAAGACTTGAAAGAGGTGGGGGAAGGAAGAGAATTTTGAAGCAGGGGAAACAGCACCAGTGCAAAGGCCCTGAGGCAGGAATTGTGAGGTCTTGCAATGTTGAAGGATAGCAAGGAAGCCCGTGTGACAGAGTGAGACATAGTAATGTAGTGTTGTGGTCCATGGAGCATATAGCCTGTCCTCTTCTCAGTCATGCGTTTGAATTCCCGAATTCCAGTGATACTCGTGAGCTCATAGTCACTTCCATATTCTAAAAACCTAAACTGGCTGTGTTTGTTGCCTATATTTTGTATTTTGGATATAGACATCAGAAGCTATACATATTGTCCCCAGCAATTTTCTCTGATTATTTTCTTCCCTGTTACTGGGACTTCCCACACTGTTCTTTTTTCTATTTTTTTAAATGCTATTTTCCATAGCAATTAATTTCATATTTATGAAATTTTTTATTACAAAAGTAATATACGCTCATTGTAGAACACTGGGTTGTATAGAAATGAAATTATATAAAATGAAATGATCTATACTCTCATCACCCAGAGATAACCACTGTTAATACAAATTTGCTATGTTTCTTTCTAGTTTTTTTTATGCATATGAATATATTTTCATAGAGTTGAGCTCATATAGTATAACATTAAATCATGGGTATTTTCACATGTCATTTAAATTTTGTCAAAAACATTAAAAAATATTTTAATGTCTGCATGATAATTTATCATATGTATTTATCATAAATTGTTCAACAGTTTTTTGGCTGTTCAAAATTTTTTTTTAATTTTTATTTATTTATGATAGTCACACGGAGAGAGAGAGAGAGAGAGAGAGGCAGAGACATAGGCAGAGGGAGAAGCAGGCTCCATGCACCGAGAGCCCAACGTGGGATTCGATCCCGGGTCTCCAGGATCACGCCCTGGGCCAAAGGCAGGCGCTAAACCGCTGCGCCACCCAGGGATCCCATGGCTGTTCAAACTGTATTGTGATAAATAAGTCTTTGCATTCCTGATCAGGAATAAAACATAAAAGAAAATTTATTGAATCAAAGGCTATTAACAACTTTAAGGCTTTTGATGCATACTGCAAAATTATTTTTCAAAAAATTTGTAACAATTTATACTCTACTGTGTTTTGAGGAAGCGATCTAAAAAATTTTTGCTAACCTGCTAAGAGAAAATTTTTTCTCATTGCTTTATTTATTATCATGTCTAATTACCCTTCTTCATAAAACTATATAACAATATATAGGGTTAATTGGCAAATATATGTTTTTTGGTGTTGGTTTTTGATTAATGAATTGTCTGTTCAAATTATAATTAACTCAAGAAGAAATAAATCATGTGAATAAGGCCTCTAATATTAAAAGAAATTGAACTTGTACTTATAAACCATCCCACAAAGAAAACACCAGGACTCGTTGGCTTAACTGGTGAGTTCTACCAAATGTTTGAGGAAGAACTAATACTAATTTGAAACAAATCTCTCAAGAAAATCAAAGAAAAGGGAACATTTTTTGACTTATTCCATGGAGCCAGAATTACCCTGATATAGGACCCAGAAAAATAAATTCCAAGAAAACTACACAAAAATATCCTTCATAAAATACATGTAAAAATTCTTTAAATATTTTTAGCAATCAAATCTCACGATATATAAAAAGAATAATGCATCTCAACCAAGTGAGATTTATCCCAGGAATTCAAGGTTCGTTGATCATTGAAAATTTGATCAATGTAATTCACAATATTAACATACAAAAAAGCAGATACCATATAACCCAACTTAATAGATACAGAAAGAGCAGTGGACAAAAGCTGACATTCAATTATGATTTTTAAAGAAAAAACCTGTCTGCAAACCAGGAATGTTGAGAACTGCCTCAATCTGATCAAGTACATCAATGGAGAAACCATCAGGTAACATCATAATTAATGAAAGAATGCTTTGAATGCTTTCCTGATAGGATTAGAAACAAAACAGGATACCCATTTTCACCACCTCCTTTTAGCATTGTACTATAGGTTCTGGCCATTGTAATAAGGAAGAAAAAAGAAAAATGAAATCTAGATTGGAACGGAAGAATTAAAGCATCTTTATTAACAGACAACATGATCATCTATGTAGAAAATTCAGTGGAGTCTACAAAATAGCTACTAGAACTTGTAAATGGTTCAGTAAGATTGCAGGATACAAGGTCTATATACAAACACAACTATTTTTTATAGGTTTTCTTTTTTTAAGATTTTATTTATTTATTCATGAGAGACAGAGAGAGAGAGAGGCAGAAGTCACAGGCAGAGGGAGAAGCAGGCTCCATTCAGGGAGCTCGATGCGGAATTCAATCCTGGGACCCCAGGATCACGCCCTGGGCCGAAGACAGGTGCTAAACCACTGAGCCACCCAGGGATCCCCATTTTTTATAGGTTTTCAATGGAAAATCAAAATTAAGATTAAAAAAAAAACTATTTACCATAGCATCAAAAATATGTAGTATATATGGATAAATTTGACAAAAAAATGTGAGACGTATACACTGAAAGCTACAAAACAACACTAAGGGAAATTAAAGAACACTTAACGAAATACGTATATCACGTTCATGAATCAGAAGACTTAATATTATTAAGCTATTTATTCTTTCCAAAGTAATCTATACATCAAAGCAATATTTATCATGATCCTAGCATGCTTTTTTTGTAGAAATTGACTAGCTGATTCTAAAATATATGTGAAGGGGATCCCTGGGTGGCGCAGCGGTTTGGTGCCTGCCTTTGGCCCAGGGCGTGATCCTGGAGACCCGGGATCGAATCCCACGTCGGGCTCCCGGTGCATGGAGCCTGCTTCTCCCTCTGCCTGTGTCTCTGCCTCTCTCTCTCTCTCTCTCTGAGACTATCATAAATAAATAAAAATTAAAAAATAAAATAAAATAAAATAAAATATATGTGAAGGGCAGCCCGGGTGGCTCAGCGGTTTGGCGCCACCTTCAGCCCAGGGCCTGATCCTGGAGACCCAGAATCGAGTCCCACGTCGGACCCCTGCATGGAGCCTGCTTCTCCCTCTGCCTGTGTCTCTGCCTCTCTCTCTCTCTCTCTCTGTGTATCTCTCATGAATAAATAAATAAAATCTTTAAAAAATAAAATAAAATATATGTGAAAATTCAAAGGATTAAAACAGTCAAATAAATTTTGAAAACAATGCACAAAATTAGAAGACTTAAACCACCTGATTTTTAATACTAATTATAAAGCAACAGTAATCAAGACTGTGGTATTGGTGCAAAGATGGATATACATACAGGTCAATGGGACAGAATAGAGTCCAGAAATAGACCCACACATTTATGGTGAAATGATTTTGAATAAAGATGCCGAGGCAATTAATGGAAAGGATAATGTCTTCCACAAATGAGGAATCAATTTGCAAAAAAATAACCCCAAAAAACAAAAACAAAACCCTTCATATTCAGCTCATACCACATACAAAAATAATTAACTTCAAATGGATTTTAAACCTAAATATAAGAATAAAAATTATAAAAATCCTAGAATAAAATATAGGAGAGATCATAGTGACCCTAGGTTTGGCAAAGATACCTTAAATAGGACACAAAAAGCACAAACTATAAAAAATTAAAAATGAATAACATGAACTTCCTCAAAATTATTATTATTTTTAACTTCCTCAAAATTAAAGCTCTTGTTCTTCAAAAGATACCAGTATTAAAATGAAAAGGCGAGCCATAGGCTGAAAAAGAAACACGTGCAAAAATTATATCCAACAAAAGATTTGTATTTAGAATAAATATATAAAGAACTCTTGAAGCTTAATAACCAGACAACGCAAAAAAATGGGCAAAAGATTTGAACAGATACTTCACTAAAGATGATATAGAGATGGCAAATAAGTATACAAAAATATATTCAACAGTGTTAGTAATTACGGGAATGCAAAATAAAACCACAATGAGATAAACTCTATACCTTAACAGAATGGCTAAAATGGCCATGTTGGTGAGGATGTGGAACAGTTGGAATTCACATAAACTGCTGGTGAGAATGTTTAAAAAACTAAGCATATGTCTACCATTTGACCCAGCCATTCTACACCTAGATGGTGACTCAAGAGAAAAAAAGCATATGTCTACATAAAGACCTGTACATGAATGTTCTTGGCTACTTTGTTTATGATACCCCAAAACTAGAAACAACTCAAATCCCAACACCAGGCAAATGGATAAATAAATTGTGGTATATCCATATAATGAAATATTATAAAAGGAACAGGCTACTGACATACACATGAACTGAACGAATTTCAAAATAATTATGATGAGGGAAAGAATCCAGAACCAAAAGAATATATCTGATATGACTCCATTTTAATGAAATTCTGGAAGACACAAACTGAAAATTTCGAAAGATTAATGATTATATGGGGCCAGAAAATTTGGAGAATGACTTAGAGACACAAGAGGAGGATCCCTGGGTGGCTCAGCAGTTTAGCGCCTGCCCTCAGCCCAGGGCATGATCCTGGAGTCCCGGGATCCAGTTCCGCATCGGGCTCCCTGCATGGAACCTGCTTTTCCCTCTGCCTACATCTCTGCCTCTCTCTCTCTCTCTCTTTCTCTCTCTCTCTCCACCTCTCATGAATAAATAAATAAAATCTTAAAAAAAAAGACACCCAAGAAAACTTTTGAGAGCAATGCATAAGTTCATTATCTTGATTGTGGTGATGGTTTCATGGAAGCACATGTATGTGACAATTCATTAAGTTGTTCATCCTTGAGCACTGGGTGTTATTCTGTATGTTGGCAAATTGAACACCAATAAAAAATAAATTTATTATTAAAAAAACAGTTGTTCATCCTTAATATGTGCTTTGGGTCGTACCTCAGTAAAACTCAAATACTGGGGAGACTGTATTACTCAAAAACGTGAATATCATAAAACACAAAGAGGCTGTAAAAATGCTCTGGACTATCACTATTGAATAGAACACTCTTGATGAAGCAAGCACATGTTCTGTATCTGTACCGTGTAGCACAGTAGTCAGAAGCTACTATGGCTATTGAATACTTGAGATGTGGCTAGTGCAACCGAGGAACTAGATTTTTAATTTAATTTTTTAAAGATTTATTTATTTGAGAGAGAGCACGCACATGCTTGTGGTGTGGGGGAAGCACAGGGACAAGCAGACATGGAGGGACTCAATCTCATGACCCCAAAATCATGAGTCAGACACGCAACTGACTAAGCCACCTAATAAATTAGGTCCCCCTAATTTTATTTTAACCCATTTTGACTTAAATGGCCACATTAAACAACATGGTTCTAGATTTAAAAAGGCTAAGCGTAGATGAAAACAATATAATCTCTGATCCTATACTGGATCCTATAGTGGAGGAGTAAAAACACTATAAAGAACATTATTAGATCAACTGATAAGACTAGAATATGGATGGCAGATTAAAGTATCATATCAGTGTAAATTTATGAATTTTATAACTACACTGTGGTTTTATAAGAGAATATATGAGAATATACCTCCTCTTAAAAGCACACACTAAGGGAAAAGGACCATGATGTATGTAACTTACCTCAAATAGTTCAGAGAGATGAGCAAATGATAAAGCAAATGGAGTAAAATGGTAACAATAGGTGCATCTGGAGCACCTGGGTGGCTCAGTGGTTGAGCATCTGCCTTCAGCTCAGGTGGTGATCCCGGGGTCCTGGGATCGAGTCCCACATCAGGCTCCCTGCAAGGAGCCTGCTTCTCCCTCTGCCTGTGTCTCTGCCTCTCTCTCTCTCTGTCTCTCGTGAATAAATAAATAAAATCTTAAAAAACAAAAACAAAAAGAACAAACAAAAAAATAGGTGAATCCGAGTAGAGAGTATACAGGTGTTTCTTAAACCTCTATATTTGTATTTGTATTATTTTTTTTAAAGATTGTATTTATTTATTCATGAGAGACACACAGAGAGAGAGAGGCAGAGACACAGGCAGAGGGAGAAGCAGGATCCATGCAGTGAGCCTGATGTGGGACTTGATCCTGGAACTGCAGGATCACGCCCTGGGCCGAAGGCAGGCACCAAAACGCTGAGCCACCCAGGGATCCCCCGTACTTTTATTTTTGCAATTTTTTGTAAATCTGAAATTGCTTCCAAATAAAAAGCTTTAAAAATACCTTATATGTGATTATGGTATTGCAGTTATATTTTTTAAAGACTTGGAGTGCCTGGCTGGCTTAGTTGGTGGAGCATATGACTCTTGATCTCAGGATCTGAGTTTGAGCCCCACACTGGCTGTAGAGATTACTTAAAAATAAAATGTTAAAAAAAAAAAAGTTCCAGTCTTTTTTTTTTTAAGATTTTATTTATTCATTTATGAAAGACATGTGGAGAGAGGCAGAGACACAGGCAGAGAGAGAAGCAGGCTCCATGCAGGGAGCCTGATGAGGGACCCAATCCCAGATCCCAGGATCACACCCTGAGCCAAAGGCAGATGCTCAACTGCTGAGCCCCCAGACATCCCATCCTGGAGTTCCAATCTTTTAAGGATACATTATGAAATATCTATGGACAAAATGATATAACATCTGGGGTTTGTTTCAGTGTAACATTGAATCTTATTATGGAAGAAGAAACAGATTGGTTCTCTTAAATCTGAATGATACATATATGAGTTTTTATACTCTTCTGTTCAATTTTTGTGTGCATTTAACATTTCTATGACTTTAAATTGGGAAGAATTGGCATCTACTCAATATTTTTCTTTCTAAGGATATTGTGTGCCTTTCTCTTATTCATTTTGTTTCCTATGGTACAGACTGGGAAAGCTCATTTATACCAAATTCTTCATTAATGAAAATGATATCTGTAGGTCACATGTTCCTTAATAGAATAAAAATCCTCATCACAACAAAAATTTTTCTTTTATGACCCCATCAGTGGCCATCTATTTCAAACAATTTTAAACAGTGTATCAATTCCCATGATAGCAAAAAATTTTGATCAGACCAGACCCTTCAATAGAAGTCACTTTCCATATCTAAAAATGCTTATACTAAAACCCCATTATAAAAACTTCACTCTAACCTTTTTTTCCATGATATTTTGGTTTAAATTAATGTGTTCCTAGAGATCACATTCTCTGACTGTGAAGCCCCAAGAAAATCTAAGTGAAGATGAGTCCAGTGAAGTAATGAGAGCAGTACATCCACTCAGAATATCTACTCCATTCACTCCTTTTTCCCAGGATCTGACTTTGGTCCTATTGTTTGGCTCAGTGTCTGAGGGATTTAAGTGGTTTGAAGTTAGACTTTGGGAGAAAATTTTATTGATTTAATTGCATAAATTCCATAAAACATTGAAGTAAGCTCTCCCCAGCCTGTGATACAACAAACAAATGCTCAATCACACTCTTATTTTAGTGGCTCTTACATGAACCCGGCCACGAAAATCATCTTCACAACTTCATTTGCTGCATAAACATTTTGTAATATGTTGAGAAAAGTTCTCACCGGGGGACCATATCCCTAAACATGGAAATGACAGCATTGAGAAATCCTTTCATAGCGGGAGTGTTTGAAGTTACAGGAATGGTTTAAGAAAAATTAAGACTGAAAATCCCTTGGTTTTCCTATGTTAGACTTGTTTTGTTTATCATTATTATGATTTTTACTTTCTTTCCAGAGATAGACTACTGTGCCTCGCCTAATCAAGGATGTCAGCACGAGTGTGTTAACACAGATGACTCCTATTCCTGTCGCTGCCTAAAAGGTTTTACCTTGAATCCAGATAAGAAAACCTGCAGAAGTAAGTCACACTGGGTGTAGGACAGGAGGCTTGTTCCCATAATGCCCTGCTAATTTTCCTTGTCCTTGCAAATCTTAAGCAGGTATACTTGTACTCAGCATTTGTTTACTAACACTATTCTGCCCTTTATTTTATCTTTTGTCACTCCTGATTCTATGATGGGGATGATTTTTAAAGATTGAATAGACTGGGTCCGCCCAGAGGATTAACTGAGCAAAGTCGAAACCCAAGCTTAAGCTCCAACCTATGTGAAATGAGGGCACACCCTCCCTCCTCTTCAGCCCCGCAACACGTATTTGTTAACTTTTGAGAAAGAACAGTCCAGACCCGGTGACAGGAGGTAAAAGGAGTTGGTTTCTTCCAATTATAGCAGATGAGATACTTGATGGGTGCCAGGCAGGGGAAATTGCTGCTCCATCCTGTTTGACATAAGGAAGAAAAAATTACAACTCTGGAGTATCCCTGCAGCATTCAAGAGGTACATGGTGTCAACAGGATGAAATGAATGATGTGACTCAAATGCCTGTTGGCTGGCACATCAAGGGAGATGTAGAGCATGGACCCCCAATGGGATCTCTTTAAACCAGACTGTCCCTGAGAAATCAGTAGAGTGGAAGGTCTGCAAGAGATTCTTCTCTTTTTCTCACTCTTGAATCCTCAGCACCCCATGGGCTTGGCAAATAGAGGTGCAACCCAAGACTTATTGAATGAATGATTGAGTGAATGAGCAAACAGATCTCTCTGATATTTATCATCCTGGAGAAACTGCACCTATTATTTGAGTTACTCAATCTCGTTAGAAAGATGGCCCTTTTAAGGCATGCAGATTATGAACTTTTTAAAAAAGTATTTCTGTAGTTAGTTGACACACACACAGAATTGTTTGTGTTCTCCTGGCGGTCTCATTTACAGAACTTTCTGGAGCCCCATTTAGGGGTGTATGTTCTCATGTACTTCTTCATGTGCCTCTTCCTGGTGATATGTACAGCAGTGCTCTACATCACAGGCAGGACTGAATTTTCAAAAGTTTGACTGTGTATTTCTTTTGAAAAAGCACTATGGGCTATATCACTGAATCCAGAAAAGTCACATTCTGCTCCCAGCACATATGGACTCACCCACTCACTCTAATAAGTGTTAGACCTCGTACAGTGGTAGATGGTTGCAGAGGCCATGTTTTGAAACCGGGCCTCTCTTATAAAAGATAATGCCTCTGGCCTCACTTAGATATGAACCCTGGAAACATTTGAGCATTAAATAGAAATTTTAACTGAGAGGATTCAGAATGTGAAAACAATTAGGTGGAATATTTTTCATTAGTCCACACATGTATATACTATGGTAAAGGGCCAACTTTCCTGGCTTGACCACTCCTCTCTGCTATATGCACCTTTTTGTAGGCTTAAGTGTATTAGTGGCTGACTATACCCAAGGAAAATCAGTCACAGGTGGACTTATTTGTAGACCAAAAAGCTCTTAGTAGGGGATAATTAGATCTGGTTCAAATCAGACACACATTGTGGTTGCAAGCTCCATGTATGTTACTGATGGAGGGAAAAGGGAACAGGTTGGGCATATGGCCATCAGTGCAGGAGAATTTGCTTAAAGCTCTTCATCTCTTTTTCATTTATGTATGTACGTATGTATGTATGTATTTGAGAGAGAGAGAGTACGAGTGGGAGGGGCAGAGGGAGAAGGAGAGAGAATCTCAAGCAGACTCAGCACTGAGCTGGAAATCCAACCCGAGGCTGGATCTCACAACCCTGAGATTGTGACCTGAGCTGAAACCAAGAGTTGGCTGCTTAGCTGACTACACCACTCAGGTGCCCCTGAAGCTCTTCATCTCTTCCCAGTCATCTAGGATTCCTTCAACCTCTCCCACTCCCTCACACCCTGCCTGGACAGGGACTTGGAGTAAGAGAAGAGTCCAGGGTGGTGGATACATGCATTGTTATCAAGGGAGAAGGGAGGTCGAGAACAGAAGAGTGAGTGGAGAGGAGGTGACCATAGGGAGTAGCTTGACCACCGAAAATGAGCCCACAGATGAGCCTGTTTGTAGGCTGTGCCTCAGTCCAGAGTCCCTAATATTCGTCCACATATGTTTAGTGATTATAGCTTCATTTCCTCATTAGCCAGGTGTCCTACTTTTCCACCCAAGAAAAATGGAATTTGTTTCTAAAACCCAGTGTCTTCATCAGCCCTTCTCCCAACCTCCTGCCTCATCGTTACATTTTCCATTGTCTGTGCAAACCCAGCCCCAGACTCCTGAAGTCAGCCTCTTAGAGCTGCCCCTGACTTAATGTCTGTGCTCTGTTACAGCAGACAGCTGTTAATGCCAGTGAGTGCTCCCTGTCTTTCTGGAGCATTACGTGGAAGAGGGAAGCAAGAAATTAGATTTAAACCTGGAGTCTGTTATTAGGAGTTTCAAGATCTTGAGAGCATTACGGGCCTCAAGTTCAGGGTACAGCCATTTAGATTTAATAGATGGTGGATGGATGTGGATGATTTTCAAATGTAATAAGAAATCTATTTTTCAAAGGAATTTCATGTTATCCAATTAAGGTAGGTAGACAACAAAGTTCAAGGCAGAATTCTACTGAAGAAAAGTCTCTTGGCCAGGATTTGTTCTTCCTCCTCATCTGGACATAATTTCTTTTTCTGGAAAGTACTGTCATCATTTTAAAGCATAAATTATTAAGGCGATGGTGCAAAGCATAGAAACCAAGACCGGCCTGGCGGTTGAAGTGGGGCCTGAGGGTGGAATCGTATGTGGGTGTGACCTGTGTGCTGGACTCCAGGATTGCTCATGCTGGCACTGTAGCTGGTGCTTCCCGGAGTGGGAGACATCCTCCTCTAAAGAGCTGGGGTGGTGTCCATAGCTTGGCCTGAGCTGCAGATGTGAGGGCTGGTCTTAGCAGTGTCACTCATACCGACCCTATGACCTTGAATGGGCTGCTTTCCTTCCTTGAACGTGGAGTTACTGAGCCAAGGAACATGACATCCTGCTTTAACATTTGGTAGCCTGTCCAATTTTTCTGAAATGTGCTATCTGTGCCACTCCATTGGCATTATAATTCACTGTCTGGGGTCACTAATCTTTCATGTTTTTATGTTGTACCATCTCAGTGAAGTCTCCAGCTTTCTTATGAGTTGGCAGTCAGAAGCTCTGTTTAAAATTTGTTGTCTGGGGACTCCTGGGTGGCTCAGCGCTTGAGCATCTGCCTTTGGCTCAGGGCGTGATCCCGGGGTCCTGGGATTGAGTCCTGCATTGGGCTCCCCACAGGGAGTCAGCTTCTCCCACTGCCTATGTTTCTGCCTCTTTCATGAATAAATAAATAAAATACTTTTTAAAAATAAAGTTAAATAAAAGTTGTTGTCTGACAGTTCTTCCATCTGACCTCACATGGGGCTCACTGGATACTCTGGGCTTCACCAGATAAAGCCACCAGCCAGCCTGGCCCACATGTGGCACTTCAGTTAGTGAGGAGACTGAACCAGGTATGGGGCACCTAGTACATACTTAATAAATACCAATTAAGTAATACACAGGGGAAGAAATGTAACACAAGCATGTAAAGAAGGCCTAGATCTACGGTTAAACCTTTGTGATAAGGAACCATTTGGAGGAGAGTCAGTATTGAATTGCTGTTTGCCAGGTAGCTGAGTGATGACAGCTTTAAGAATCTAAATGTTGGATCCCTGGGTGGCTCAGCGGTTTAACGCCTGCCTTCAGCCCAGGACGTGATCCTGGAGACCCAGGATCGAGTCCCACATCAGGCTCCCTGCATGGAGCCTGCTTCTCCCTCTGCCTGTGTCTCTGTGTCTCATGAGTAAGTAAATAAAATCTTAAAAAAAAAAAAAAAAAAAAAAAAAGAATCTAAATGTTTTTCAGTCTAATTATTTTGTATGTAAATCTTTTTTAAAGATAACACTGATGGGGGCACCTGGGTGGCTTAGACAGTTGGATGTCCACTCCTGATTTCAGCTCAGATCAGGTCATGATCTCTCAGCTCCAAAAGGAGTCTGCTTGAGATTCTCTTCCTCTCCCTCTGCCCCTCCCTGCACTTGTGCGCTCCTTGTTGTGATGCTGCTCCCACCTACTGGCAGGAACCCAGCTTGGATGGGGGTGAATGTCTACATAGCACACAACTGCCACAACCAGGGACAGCCTCAGATGTGTCCAACTGATCTCCAATTTCTTGATATTATGGAGGATGTCTTGATCTGACCCAGAGGAGGATTAACCATTTGGACCCTTCTTAATGTAACTGCCATGTCCTGCTTCTCCTAGATAGCTGGATATTTTGCAAGATCAGCTTTTGCTGGCTCTGCCTTGAGCTGTCTGATGTCATTGTCAGATATCACTGCAGACATGGTTCCTTCCATTTTTTGAGTCCTAGTGATTAGGTTAACCAGAAGAAAAGACTCATTGGATTTTCTCAGTGTTTCTATTTTCCTTGGGAAAGGATGGGCTGGAAACTGTGGTCCTCAACCCATTTCTCCAGCTTTTGGCCATCAAAGGGGGAAAAGACTCAAACTGGAAGAACGCAGACTTCCAATCTCAGATTCTCCTTCAAACCAGCTCCCAGAGAGCAGGAGCTGTCTTCTCTGTCCTATAGAGCAACTTATTTACTGAATATTTGTCATGAGGGGCTGACCTCACAGCCCTGGAAGAAACCCAGAGACTGCAGGACGGTCTGCTCTTTCTCCCCTTAGGGATCAACTACTGTGCATTGAACAAACCGGGCTGTGAGCATGAATGCATCAACATAGAGGATGGCTACTACTGCCGCTGCCGCCAGGGCTACACCCTGGACCCCAATGGCAAGACTTGCAGCAGTGAGTGTGCTGGGCCCAGGGGGATGGTTTGGATGGGAGGGTGTGGTTCACACAAAGGTCCCAGGGCTCACTTCTGAAACTGCTGGGTTTCCTGTGGGCCTGAAGGCCTGACAGGCTTACTCTTCCTTATTTCAGTTTCATCATCCATAAAGTGGGACTATCCAAACTACCTAACTCAGAGATTGGGTTGGGAGGATTAAAAAGAATCAATAAAGCACTTAAAAAATACAGGTAAATATTAATAAGCACTCAGTAAATATTAGCTAATGTTGTTCTTTGCTGTCAAGAGCACTGATTAAGGCAGACCTGCTGGAATCTAAAATCCAAGCGTCACCACCTACTAGACATGTAGCCCTGGTCGAGGTACTTAACTTTGCCAAGCTTGGATTTTTCCCAGCTGTTTAAAAAAGTGGCAATAATAGCAGTATTGATGTGCTAGAGTTTTTAAGGGGAATGAGCAGGACCATTACAGTCTCTTAGCCTGGGCCTGGCACAAGGAAAACACAATGAAAGATAATCATTCATTATGACCACGGAGCCTGGGAGAGTGACCAGCGGCTGCAGGCTGGAAAAAGAGGCCAAAGGAGACAGACCTCAGAAAGTATGTGAGCTGCCATAGAGCTCTGTCTGGGGGCAGAGCTGGGAAATATGGGACTTTTTGTGAAGCCTTTCTTAATTTTCTTGTGTAAGAGGCACAACAAATCTCCATTTGGTGATGTAAATGTACGGAAACCCGCAGGCTTTGCCAGCTGGACGGCTCTGTCATGTTTTATGAGGCACAGTCTCCACTGGTCCAGGCCAGCGGGGGTGGGGGCACATGAGCACTGCGGTGACCCCAGTCTGCTGTGAGAGGGGCTCCGTGACATGACCAGCAGAAAAGGAGTCCTTTGTGCGGCTTCCCACCCGGCAGGCCACACATCTGCTCCAGCTTTGGGGACAGAGATAGATTGTGAATGAGAACAGTGCAGCTGTTGAGCATTTGGACCTCAAACTGCCAGAAGGGGAAGTTTCACAGATGTAGTATTAGGTACTGAGCAATCCTCAGGAAGACTTGTGCCCCTTCGGTCTTTAGAGGGAGCAAAGTGTGTCAATTAGGCTTTCTAAGGACTGATCTCGGTGTTCAAAGAACTTTTGAACCAGACAGTGTGGCTATGTACTTGCCTGTGGAAGTCTCTGAGGCCTAAGAGAAACCAATGGGGAGCAGAAGGTGTTCCATTCAACAAGGAGACATAAAGATGGATCTGGGTACACACACTCTGCCGTCTTCCAAGAGTGTGGGGTCTGCCAGCTGACAGCCTTGGCAAGTGTCCCAGGACAGGCTGGGCATAACCTGATAGATCCACCTAGAGCCCTAGGGGCCCTGGCCTGCTCCTCTCTACCTGCATGCCTTGGGGGAGCCTAGAAGGATTCAGAGAGGGGCAAGAAGAGATTGGGCCATAGTGTCTCTCTGGGATCAAATAAGAAAGCGAAACCCCTGGGTGGCTCAGTGGTTGGGCATCTGCCCTCAGCTCAGGTCATGATCCCGAGGTCCAGGGGTCGAGTCCCACATCCAGCTCCCTGCAGAAAGCCTGCTTCTCCCTCAGCCTGTGTCTCTGCCTCTCTGTGTGTGTCTCGTGCATAAATTAGTAAAAATCTTAAGAAGAAAGAAAGAAATGAAAAAAAGAAAAGAAAGAAAGAAAAAGACCACTTAGCTTCCAGAAAGTATAAACCAAGCCATTTCTTCCTAGGAGCTCCCAGAGAAGGCCGTGGTGTCCTGTTCTCCTCAAGTACTCAGGGAGACCCAGGCCATAATGACAGCAGACCTTTATGAGGTGCACATTCTGTGAGGCTGTGGTAAGCACTTGCCAGGCACTCACTCACTGTATCCTCACAGTAGCCTTATGAGGCATCTACAGTCTTATCCCCGTTTAAAGACAGGGAAACTGTGGCACAAAAAGATTAAGTAACCTTCCTGGCATCACATGACTGGTTAATGATGGAACCAAGATGTGAATATGAGCTTCTGACTCCTGAGATCCTGCAAGAGTAGGCACAGCCACCAGTGGAATGTTCCAGAAGGCACCAGCTCCAGGCCCTTTGGGAGAGAAGCCTGCGTAATGGCCCAGCACAAGGCCTTCAATGTCTCTCCAGTCCCTGGGTGTGCATTTTATCCATCAAGGAAATCTGGGAGGCAGCATGGAGGGCTGTCTGTGGGAGCCATTCACCACAGCGGTGTATTCACTGTCCGCCAGTGCTCACTGCCCAGGGGAGCCAGCTGTGCCACGCTTGGGTGCCAGGATTGGCCACACATGCAGGCTGTGGCTTTGGTTTGTTTTCTGAATCTGGGTGTCCTGAGTATGGGGGGTGAAAACACTTTTTCTGTGTCATTTTTCAGAGAAAAATGAAACTAGACAATGAATTCTTTCCCAGGGATACTTAATAAGCATCCATTCAGCAATCACTGCGCCAGCTACAGGTTTGAGGGCCTTCCGGTATCAACTTCTCTCCTCCTCACCACATTCCTCTAAGAAAACAACCATCAGTCTCCATTTCTCAGGTCAGGAAAGGATGGCCCAGAGGCCAAGGGAATGCCTGGCATTTCCTAGCTAGGAAGCAGTACAGGCGGGATTTGAGCCTAACTGGGTTGATGCCACAACCCTCATCATTCTTAAGTACCACTCCCCAGCTGTGTGGCTTTGGGCAAGCCACTGGACCTTCCTGAGCCCCATTTTCCTCCTTGAGATGGGCTCACACCTGCCTTGAGGATTGTAGATTAGGGTGCCACGGTCCTGGCATAAAGTGCTGCTGTCACAAAGGACTTGTAGGCGCCTTACTCTTCAGACACAGAAATGGGAAGAAGGGGTGCCTGGGTGGCTCAGCAGTTGAGCATCTGCTTTTGGCTCAGATCATGATCCCGGGATCCTGGGATCAAGTCCAATCCTGCACTGGGCGCTCCGCTCAGTGGGTGGCCTGCTCCTCCCTCTCCCTCTGCTCCTCCCTCTCCCTCTGCTCCTCTACTCATGCTTTCTCTCTCAAACAAATAAAATCTTTTTAAAAAATTTTTTTTAAATAAGAAAATAACTGTGGAGAAGAACAAACAAACAAGGCTGATTTCCCAGAGGCCAGCCACCAGGGGTAGGACCAAACCTTTCAGCCCTGCTCTTCCTGATGCTCATGAATAAAGGGCTCCTATGGGATCCACCTCGGGCCCCCCCGGGGCGGGGGAGGTATTTCTTTCTAATGCCCCACTGCCTGTGAGGCTTGACAGGTTTCTCTGTGCTTTCCTGTGTGGCAAACGTAGGGGTGGATCACTGCGCGGAGCAGGACCATGGCTGTGAGCAGCTGTGCCTGAACACTGAGGATTCTTACGTCTGCCAGTGCTCAGAAGGCTTCCTCATCAACGACGACCTCAAGACCTGCTCCAGTAAGCCCCCTTCCCTGCCTTTCCTGTCGGGGAGGTCTGCCACAGGGGGAAACATGAGCACTGCCTTGGGGGAAGCAGGGGTGGCTCATGGTCCTCTCGCCCCTCTGACTTTTCTGTGCCTCCCAGTAGGGGGGGGGGGGGGGGGTTGTGGGAGTGTCCTCTGGGGACTGCATGCTCTGGAGGGGTGGGGGAGCAGGCTGCGTGACTTTGGGGGGGCAAGGGGTGCAGACAGACAAGACCGTCCCTCTACTGGATTCCCGGCGGCAGCACCCGGAGGCTTACTGACCAAGTCTCCTGGCGGCCTGGTTTCGCAGGGGCGGATTATTGCTTGCTGAGCAACCATGGTTGCGAATACTCCTGCGTCAACACTGACCGATCCTTTGTTTGTCGGTGTCCTGAGGGATACGTGCTCCGCAGTGACGGGAAGACCTGTGCCAGTGAGTGTCCCGGGTGCAGCGACAAGCAGGGCAGGACTCGACAGGGGCCGTGTGCGGGTGGCGGATGCCCGCAGCGGGGTTCGCTGGGCCTGTGTGAGTGCGCATCAAGGAGGCCTCTTGGATACCCGCTCCTGAGCCCCGGTGCCCTTCCCCTGCCCCGCAGCTTCCTCCCTCTACTCCCCCAGACAGCGTTTTCCTATTTCGGTAGTGTGCCTTGGGCTCATGTGGAAGCTGGACAGAGCCTTATTTCTTGCCTTTCTCTTCCCTACCCCTACTCTGGCGGAGCGGGGTAGCCAGCCTGCGATGCCCAATAACACAATGCACACCAGTTTGTGGGTGCTGACTTCTTGCCAGTACTGTGCCAAGTGCATGCAACCTCGAGTTCTAGCAGTACTCTGGGCTCCCCAGTTTGTGGTGAAACTGCAGTTCAGATTAAGTAAGGAGCCTGAGGTCACCCTTGTTAAAAGGATGGGTTCAAGCTCTGGTCTATGGGAGTCCAAAGTCAGTCTTGGGAAAGGAGGAGGCTTCTGAGAAGCCTTCCATCCCCTGCCCCTCTTTGCCTCATGATCTGGCCGCAGATGGAGAGGTTGGCAGTGATGCTCCCTGAGTACATATATCCTTGCAGCTGGCCCCAACTCCTGGGTCCATTCATTAAAAACAAAACCTAAAAAAAAAAAAGAAAAAAGGCCCCTCTAGCTCCCTTTCTCTTCAAGAATGTTGTGTTTCCGCTCTGCAATCTCAGTGGACTAAAGTAAATACTTTAAAAATAGTCGTTTTGACAGAAAGAGTCAGAAATGGAGGGAAAAGACTATAATTTTTCTTCCTCATCCTGCTGGTCTTTCTGGTTCTGAGGCTAACTGCCCTGACTACTGATACAATCGTGGCCACAACCTAAATTATCCACCTTTGAATGCTATCCATGGACACGGGTTGAGCTGATGCACAGCTGGGTGGGCCCCTCTTTGCAGACCATAATGTCTACAAATGGACAAGAATGTCTTCCTTGTCCCAGATGGATTCCAGAGGCTTGGCAAACGGCTTCTCCACCTCTGGCCGCTCCCGGCCACCCACCACCCCTGCCCCTGCCCCTGCCCTTGTCCCTGCCCCTGCCCCTGCCCCTGCTGGGCACACCCCTGGGAGGGCGAGTGCACTGGGCCTAGGACGAGGCTAGGCGCCTGGAGTTGCATCTACATGTGACTGATGCCAGAGCCAGACGTGTGGCTTTTTATTAGTTTGCTTTAATTTTCCGTCATCTTAGATATTCATGACCTTCTTTTGTCCTCCCCCCTTACTGCAATCCTCAAGAGCAGACTATAAGCTGGCTGCGGGACTTCCAAGAAATTCTTACAGCCTTTCCCAACAAACGCTCTTCCTTTTCCTTACCATCACACAGCCCTCAGGTCCATATAAGTCATGCCACTGATGCTTTTTAATGTTGTACACCTCCCCGTTTATTTTTTTTTTCAATTTTTATTTATTTATGATAGTCACAGAGAGAGAGAGAGAGAGAGAGAGGCAGAGACATAGGCAGAGGGAGAAGCAGGCTCCATGCACCGGGAGCCCGACGTGGGATTCGATCCCAGGTCTCCAGGATCGCGCCCTGGGCCAAAGGCAGGCGCCAAACCGCTGCGCCACCCAGGGATCCCACACCTCCCCGTTTAAAGTGCAATGCCATCAGAAGTGAATTTTGATATATGTACATATTTATATATGGCTGTGACTATATGAAAACTTCTGAGATGATCACATAGGATAAGTATAACCTATCCTCTGGGAATTGTATCACCTAAGAGACTGATTTTACCCGCTGGCTAATAATACATAGGCGTTGAATTGTTCCCCAAATTAAAGGCTGTCTGTCTGCCCTGGGGTGATTCAGTCTGGCTGCTCTGTCCAGTAATAATGGGCTTTGTTTTCTGTGTGGCCATGGCTAACTGGGGGCTGTGTTTCCCAGCTCTATGCCAGATGACAAAGAGCCGGACAACATGACTCCAAACTTTTGGAAAAGCCGGCTGGGCAGTAGAGGGGTGAGAGCCCCTGCTAGGGGCCAGCCAAGCCAGCTCAGTTTGTAAGAGTATCTTTCATCCTTCAGAAAGGCAGCCTCCCTTTAGCGCCTTGGTAGCAGATACTGTGGATAATACTTCACTCACTTTCCAGAAGGTTCTCTGAAGCATAGAGAACAGACCAGGTTCCTAGTGCCCTGGAACTAAGTGAGCATTGTTACCTCCACACACCTGCAGGCACCCTGGGCTCTCCAGCCTCTGGGGTGAAGCCCATCCTCCCTTCTTGTCATTGGCCGGGAAGCTGTGATCGTAGATTCCTCCTTGAAGCCTTCCATGCATTGGGCAGTTGATGCACAGACTAGGGGCTGAGGTAGGGAGTGGCAGGGGGTAGTCTCTTCCATGAGCTGAAGCTGAGAGGCCTCCTCCCCTCTCTAGCTCCTGGTGATTTCCCTGAGGTAGACCTTTTGCAATGGTATCCCAACATCAGGAAAGACCCCACAGGCTGGATGTGCATGGAGTGCACCGCCCACTGGTCTGCCAGCTCCTATGGAGCCTGGGTCTTGTTTGGAGCCTGAGTTCCCCCAGGCCTGGACCATAGGAGATGCTCACCAAAGTTCATTGAGTGAGACAGTGAATGGTCAGAGACCACATGTCTTTTTATCCTACGGCACCTGGCACGGGCTGCATTGCCTGCTCATCAACCTTTGGTGGCTCTCCCCTGTCTCCCAAAATAAATGTCCTGTTGCATTTCTCAATTTGGCAATATCAGAGAACCCCTTCCTCCACCTCTTGAGCCCCACCCCACGTGTTCCAGATCGTCAAGAGGGTGAGACCTGTGGTTCTTTGAGCAGCCACTGTACCTGCAGCCTGTCCTTTCTCCACTTAGCACAGCCTTCCCTTCTCAGCCTTGCTCCTGCAAACCCAGCCTGTAGACAACATTCCCCACAGAGAACTTCCTGCTGCCAGCCCACTGGGAGCCCCTCTCCTGCCCTCTCACCCTGTAGTTGGTACTCTTTGCACAGATCTGAGAAATAATGTGGCAGAGTGGGAAAAATACTGAACTAAGAACCCAAACACTGGGTTAAATCTTGTTTCCACCTTGGGTAAGAGAATTGACTCTTTCTGGATCTGTATGCTCAACTGCCAAATTGGAATGATTATTTCTGCCTCTCTCTCAGGGTTGCCAAGTGGCACAGGGAAAGACAAAAGTTGAAGTGCTTTGGGAACTTGTAAATTGCCATTGACCCCAAAGGTACTCTTGCTGGGGTCTTACCTCCCCCCGTGAGACTGCCCTGGATTGAGGAGAAGGCTGGGGTAGCAGCTTGTCTTGCCGCCTGAAGACCTACCTCCGAGGGCTGAGCCTGCTTCTGTTGGAGGAGCCCTAGAGATGGGCCACCCTGGGAGAGGTCAGACTCATGAGCCCCAAAGGCTGCTGTCAGACTCTGGCAAGAGGAAGGTGCTGACAGGGATCTGGGCCACAAGCCACAGAGCCCTGGAAATCCTAGTCCAGCCACCACAGGCGAGTCTGTGGAGGCCTGTTGGCACCCCCTCTCCCCTAGCTTGACTTTGAAAGGCAGAAAGCAGCCCTGAGCAAGGCAAATGGAGTGTTGTAATCTACTCAGGCTGCCATAACGAAATACCATGGGTTGGGTGGCTTAAACAACAGCAGTTTATTTTCTTATAGTTGGAGAAGCTGGAAGTCCAAGATCAAGGTGCCAGCATGGCCATGTCCTGAGGAGAACCCTCTTCTTGGCTTGCAGATGGCTGCCTTCTTGCTGTGCCTTCACATGGCAGGTGGGGGGTGGGTGGGGGGTGAGGCTGTGGTAAGAATAAGCTCCAAGGACACAAATCCCATCATGGGGTCCCTACCTCATCTAAACTTAATGACCTCCCAAGGACCCCACCTCCAAATACCACCACACTGAGGGGTAGGGCTCCCAAGTATGAATCTTGTAGGGGGAGGGGGCCATAATTCAGTCCATAGCAGGGAGTGAGGGGAGAAGACCACCTTCACCCTCTGTGTATTCACATTATAGGAACAGAAGGAAGCCTCGAGATCTTTCATCTCTTTTGTGGAAAACAAGCACAAGAAGGAAACTGGTGTCTCCAGGCTGGCCCTGAGGGTCAGGGGCAGAGGCAGGACCAGAACCCAGTCCGCTGGTTCAGGACCTCTTGCCCAGAGTGAGATACCCTCTAAAAGCATGTCTCAGCTTAGCTAGGTTTTGGTTTGTCTGAGCAAAAACCGTTAGAGAGTTAGCAACTGATTGGCTGTTTCTAGTTTTATTATAAGAAACACCCAAAAATGGTTAATCCTCTCCATCAGCCCTCATTCCCCTCTTGGCAGGCTACCGCAGCTTTTCCCTCTGGGGTCAATTTGGTTTTAACATCCTCCTATGTGGAGCCACAAACACAGGATGGCCATCTGCCATCACCACAGAGGTGCAAGTCCATGGAACACACGATCCTGCAACGGCTGTGCCACGGGTGGATGTGACTCACTGGATGTAGAATCCAGATGTGAGGGCACTGTCCCCACCAGCATGTGAGGCTGCCCACTGAGGGGCCTAAAAACCTGTGCTGTGTCCTGAAACCTGTAATCACCCTGATCACATGTTGTAGGACCTGTTCATGACGGGGCTTTACTGAGGTGCGTGGACCTGCCTCCCTAAGGATGGAAGGAAGAGGATTCTTCTCTTAGAGGGAACATATTTTCTTGCCATGTCCTGAGATTTTCATACATCCTCTCATCCGTTTCTCTTAAGTGGTGGTTACCAGTAGTTTGTCCTCACTCTCATCTCTGGATTTGAGTCTGGGGACTACCTTGGTCCACTTGTTTTTATTCTTCGCAGGTATTTAGCCTGCACCTGTAGTGCACTGGGCACTGGGTCTCCCTGAGGCTGATGCCAGTTCAGTTTCTGCCCTGAAAGATTTCAAAGTTTCTCAGGGAAGAAAGCTATTAAAAAACCTTTCATGTGATCTGGGGAGAAGAGGTGCCACAGGAGACGTGAATAAAGACGTGAGGGGGACCCTCAGCCAGTCTAGAGAGTTTCCGGGGAACGAGATAGTTGATCTGACATCTGGAGATTAAGGCATGAGCTAGCCAGAGATGGAGGGAATTATGGTCTGAATGTTTGTCTCCTCCCAAATTCATAGGTTGAAGTCCTGACTTCCAAAGATGACATTAGAAGGTGGGGCTCTGGGGTGATTAGGTCATGAGTATGGGGTTCTCATGAATGGGATTAGTGCCTTAATAAGAGATCCCACGGAGGCCCCAGTCCCTTCTACCACGTGAAGAATCAGGAAGAAATCGACAGCCTTGATGAGGGTCCTCACCCAACCATGCTGGCACCCTGATCTCAGACTTCCAGCCTCCAGAACTGAGAGCTATGAATCTCTGCTGTTGACAAGCCACCCAGTTTGTGGTGTTTTGTTAGAGCAGCCAGAACAGCCTAAGACAAAGGAGGAGGAGCTTCCTAGGCACAGGAAGCAGTGTGCAGAAGGAAGCCCAGTTGCAGTGAGTGAACTGAAGGAACTGGAGTGTGCTGGGTGTTGAGTACTGAATGCCAGAGGACAACAGGTGAGCCCTGGACCTGGAGGGGCAGGCAGGACAGATCACCACCAGCCGTTAGAGTTACATGAAACTGTTTGCAGGCCTGGCCTCCCTTGAGAAAACTATTTTATTTTGTCTTCTGAGAATCTTCCAGCCTGAGTGGACTGCTGAGCTAGGACGACCACCACATGTGCCACTGGACCAGGAATCACAAACCTGGTGGATTTCTGGTCTAATCAGAACTTGGCCCCCAGCAGAGCTGACACAATTCACCTCTGCAGATTAAGAGACATTGGGAAAGTCACTTCCCCTCTCTGTCCATCCTTTCCTCAGGTCTAAAATAAAGGGTTGGACCAATAAATCTCCCAGGTCCCTTCCAGCCCGAAAGCGAGAATAGTGCCTAGCAAAGAGCAAGTGCTACAGAAACACTTGAATGAATGAACTCCTTGCTAGGGTTCCCACCACTCTCCCTGAGCTGAAGGCACCCCATGACTGTGAGTCGGGGGTGGTGGCTCCCTTTAACTGTTAGTGAAAACACTGAGGTACCGTCCTGTAGGGGAGCATCTGACTCTGGGCAGAAGCTGACTCCAAGTTAGCAGAAGCTGACTCGGTTGAATGGGAAGCAGCTAGAACCTGTAGTCAGGAAGTTGACTACAGTATATTTTAGGCATTTTCTAATTTACCACATGTGGCTCCTTAAACTATGAGTGACCCAGAATGGGTCATGCAGAAACTGGACATTTTGCTGAGAAAATGTGAAGTGTGCACTCTGCAAGGCTGGTGTGGGGGAGAGTGAGGACCACCCAGCATCCACCCTCCACATCTGCACATGCAACTTTTTTTTTTTTTTAAGATTTTATTTATTTATTTGAGAGAGAGAGCATGAGCTGCAGTAGGGGCAGATGGACAAGCAGACTCCCTGCTGAGCATGGAGCCTGATGAAGGACTCAATCCCAGGACCTCATGATCATGACCTGAGCTGAGGTCAGATGATCAACCAACCGAGCCACCTGGTATCCCTGCATATCACATGCAGCTGTTGATCTTGGGGTCATGAGTTCAAGCCCCATGTTAGGTATAAAGATAACTTAAATATAAAATCTTTAGGGATCCCTGGGTGGCGCAGCGGTTTGGCGCCTGCCTTTGGCCCAGGGCGCGATCCTGGAGACCCAGGATCGAATCCCACGTCGGGCTCCCGGTGCATGGAGCCTGCTTCTCCCTCTGCCTGTGTCTCTGCCTCTCTCTCTCTCTCTCTGTGACTATCATAAGTAAATAAATAAATAAAAAAAAAAAAAAAAAAAAAAAAAGACCTGAGCTGAGATAGAGTCAGATGCTTAACTGACCAAGCCACTCAGGTGCTCCCTCAATAAAATCTTTAATAAAATAAAAAAATAAAACCTCTGCACACAACCCCTGGGAGGAGGGTCTGGTTACCCTTAATTTTCAGAGTAAGAAACTGAGGAAATGTTTCCTTTTACTCACCAGGCATTACAGGGGGCACTGGGAGCTGCAGGAGGGAAGGGCGGGCACAGTGAATGTGTGGTCTCCTGATCAGAGCGCACGTGAGCACAGTCCAGGGAGGACACAGGTGAAGACCCAGACTAACACGTGACTTCCTGTTCAGTGACAGGGTGCTATTACCAGAGGGGCCGATGCCTACTGCTTTGAGGCCCCATGTGGGGAGGCCTGGGAAGACCTCAGGAAATGGGAGGTGGATAGGGAGGAAGGAAAGGCAGGGGAATGGCTGTGCAGACCATGATGGTGGGAGGGCCCCTGGCTTGGTGCTGAGGGGCTCACTGCAAGACAGTGCCTAGCAGTGGGAGGATGTAAGAGTGGGCCAGGAGAGGCTGGGGGGATTCTGGGTCCTTTTCAGGACCTAAAGCAGAGCAAGGGAGTGATGTGAAAATACTTGCATTTTGGAAAGAGGACTTAGGACGAGGGAAGGGAATGGACTGGAGGGGGTAAAAGAGAGTGTGGAAATCAGTAGATGATGCAACAGCTCAAAAGAAAGACAGTGGTGTTTGGTTCTTGATGGTAAAGGTGCAGAGTAATCTAGACACATGAGAAGGTCTCTGAACGTAAGGTCTGTGTCCACCACCAGCGTCTCACCCCTGGTAGTTTATATTGGAATCAACTGTGGGCTTTTTTTTTTTTTTTAAAGATTTTATTTATTCATTAGAGAGAGAAAGAGCAGCGGCAGAGGGACAGGGAGAAGCAGACTTTCCTCTGAGCAGAGAGCCCAACTATAGGCTTGATCCCAGGACTCCAGGATCATGAGCTGAGTGGAAGACTGATGCTTAACTGACAGAGCCACCCAGGTGCCCCACCTGTGGGGCTTTTAAAACATCCAGACACCCAGGCAGCATTCTATACCCCCTGAAGCCGAGACTGTCTTACACTGATATGACTTCATTAGAGGACAACTTGGAAATATTTATCAGCTGTTAAATGTTCATACCTTTTAACTAGGCATTTCTGCTCCTGGATATTTATCTTCAGATATGCCTTTACATTGTGCCCATTACAATATTAGAACACTAGGCACCACCTAAATGCCCATCCAATAAAACACTGACTAAAATGATGGTGCAGGTTTAAAAGTAAGGATGTAGAGAGTCAAAGGTGAGAGAGAGGCAAATGTTTCATTCTAAATCGTTTGTTCTCCATAAGAATTTTTATTTAAATTTTAACATTTTTAGAATAGGTAGTGGGCTGGGGCACCAAGATGGCTCTGTCGGTTAATTGTCTGACTCTTGATTTCAGCTCAGGTCATGATCTCAGCATCGTGAAACTGAGCCGAATTGGGCCCTGCACTGGGTGTGGAGCCTGCTTCAGATTCTCTCTTTCCCCCTCCCTCTGCCCCTCCTCATACTGTGTGCACATGCTCTCCCGCAATCTCTCTCTCTCTCTCTCAAAAAAAAAAAAAAAAAAAAAGAAAAAGAAAAAGAAAAGAAAAGAAAAGAAGTGAAGGGTTAAATGGTCTAAGAATCAAAGCAGTATGAAAAGACACATTGAGAAGCTTTACTCCCCCTTTTGCCCTCCCATCCCATTCCCCACCTCCCTTCCTATCAGCAGGGCGTGGAGCTAGCCTCCAAGGTGGCCACCAGTGTTCCCATCTGCTGGTATTCAAACGAACGCTTGTGTGGTCCTCTCCTTCGCTGTTGGTCTGTGTGAACCATGGTCTGTCACTTTTCAAATTAAATTATAAAGGAGATTGTGGCTGCCATCTCGAGTGCTCTTTCTCATTTCTTGGACCATTTGCTCTCAGAGAAGCCATTTTATAAGCTGCCCTGTGGAGAGACCCACATGCTGAGGAACCTGAGCCTCCTCCCACTAATCGCCAGTGAGGAACAGAGCGAGGCTTGCCAATAAAGATGTGAGTGAGCTCGGAAGCCCCTCCTGTTGCTCCAGCCCACATCTTCAGTGCAGGTCTTGAGAGTTCCTGAGTTAGAACTACCCGGCTAAGCCACTCCTGGATTCCAGACCCCCAGAAACTATGTGAGACAGTAAATGTTGTTTTAAGTGGCTAGGTTTGGGGGTAACTTGTTACACAGCAACAGACAAATAATACACTATATTCACTAGTTTATTCTTTATCCTTCATGTTTATTTATGTGAAGAAAAGCAAATATAAATATACATGTTTATTTCCTCCATTTTCTTACCCACACACACAAATGGTGTACTATATATACCCCATTCTGTGCCACTTTTTCCCCTTCACTCAATGATATTTTTGGAGATTTTATATCATTACATAGAACACATTCTCATTCTTTTTACAGCTGCTTAACTCCCTTATTGCTGGACATTTGGATTGTTTCCCACTTTTCATTATTACAAACAATGCTGCCATAAATAGCTTGAAAGTACATCCCCTCATATGGTACCAGGGTATCTGTAGAAGAGAATTCCAGAAGTGAAGTTTCTAGGTCAAAGGTATATTTTCTAACTTTGGCAGATACCCCACCTTAGGGGGAATATTTAATATTTTTGAATTTTGAATCATGTGCCTGTTCTGTCTTTTAAAAAAGTCTAATGCTCATGTGAGGTGGAGAATTCCCACTGCTCTAGTCTCCACCAATTAGCTGCTCTGAGGGGACAAGGAGGAAAAAGGTTAAAAATCCAAACTTGCCATGTGCTTTAAAAGCATGCACCCAATAAGATTTCAAACAGCTGCTAATGTGAACACTGAGGAGAGCTCAGAAACTGAGCTGGGAACTCCTGTGATGGTCTGTGGCCAAGGGTGACGTGGACAGTGGCTTTGGGCTCAGATAAAGGAAGGCCGCCCCCATCTGCTCCGTGCAGATGCAGACCACCATGGCTCAGGGGCCGTATGGAAAGACTCAGCTACTCTTCACGATGAAAGCCTGACATGGAGCCAAGAAGACAGGACAGGGCATGGGGAGAAACTCCAGAAAGAAGGGGTGTGCTGGGGATGTTAGCAGGGACAGGTATCTGTCTGGATTATGGCTTCACAAGGCTGGCCTGAAAGAGTTATTGCTGTTTTATGTTGGAAAATGGAGTATTCTTAATATAAATTCACAGGAAAAAAATGCTCACCTCCACAGCCAGCCAGCTGTGTGTATTGTGGATCACTCAATTGTATTTCCACTCAACACTACGTGAAGAACTACCCCCAAGCCGCTGGGGAATGTTGTGCGTTAATAATGAGTCTAGATTGTGCCCAGAGAAATAAGTCATGTTCAGAGCAAACAACACAGTCCAACTCTGCTTTGACTCTCTTCTGCAGTTATAATTTTGGTTAACATAATATTTTCCCATTGTTCAAAGATTTTGGCAGCACTTCTGCCCAAAAGAAGACAGGCAAAATTCCCTTCATGTTTGAAAGCTTACTTTATGATATAGCAATGCTATGTAGTTGGGGAAAACATGGGATTTATTATCAGAAGATTACATTTTGAGCCTAGTGCTATCACATATTAGCAATTGATCTTGGCGAGCCATTAATCTTCCCAAACCTTAGTCTCCTGGTTGGTAAGTGAGACTAAGAACAGTTGCCTCCACTACCCCACAGGGTGGTTCTCAGGACTCCCCTCCAACAAGAAGTACTGCAAAAATGCCTTAAAAATAAGTGTATGGTCCGCTTGATTATACCAGTGATTATGTACTTGAGAGCCTTTATCTTCTGACTTCAATGGCTATCCATTGGAAGATTCTTCTCGATCTGAAATGATTGAGTTGACTCCCAGAATTGTGTATCATTCTTTTTTTTTAAAAAGATTAATTTAATTTATTTATTTATGATAGTCACACACACACACACAGAGAGAGAGAGAGAGGCAGAGACATATGCAGAGGGAGAAGCAGGCTCCATGCACCAGGAGCCTGACGTGGGATTCGATCCCGGGTCTCCAGGATCGCGCCCTGGGCCAAAGGCAGGCGCTAAACTGCTGCGCCACCCAGGGATCCCGTGTATCATTCTTATAAGAAGTCATTTCCCACATTGTGCTCAGTATCAGGCTTTTAAAATATCAGCTTAGTTTTCTCAGATTCACAAACAGAAGCTGCCCCGGCCCTGTGGATGGCAAAGCCATTCTTTTTACTCTACAGCCTCCGTCATCCGTGACTCTTCTCTCATATCCATATGAGGATGGCCTCTTCGTATCAAGCCATCAGCAAAGCTTGTGGGCTCTACCTTCAGCATACAGCCAACAGTGTGACCGTGTGTCACCATGCTGGTCGGGGTGGCCTCCATTCTCCCTCCTCACCCACCACATCATGTATGCCTTTTACAACAAAGACGGTTCATGCCACCCACTTCTCAAGACCCTCCAGTGACCCTTTCTCATTCAGATTCCACTGCTGCCTGTGAATCCTAGATGGTCTCCCCTGTGGGCCTCACTGACATCATCCCCTGCCGGGCTCAGATGGCCTGGGTCATGCCTGGCTCTTGGCCTTTCCTGAAACATGCCACACACACTCCTACCTCTGTGATTTGCAAATGCTGTTCTTTGCTGAGAGTGCTGTTCTAACCAAATACCACACATTCACTCATCTTGTCAGGGCTCTGCTCAGTGGCACCATATCTTCCTGCAGCATGTAACATAACATGCCCTCCCCAGCCCAGGGAACATCATCTCTCCCCTATCCTGCTTTGCTTCACAGCACCTTTTGCATCTGATAAATATATATATATATATAAATATAAATATAAATATATATATATATATATATATATCTGTCCATTGTTTGTCTTCCCCCTTCCTCTCTCCCTCACCTGCTGCCCAATGTAAGCTTCACAAAAGCAAAACTGTCTTACTCATTGTTAAATCCCCAGAGCCTAGAAGAGTACCTGACTCAGAGTAGGAACACATGAAATAGTTGACGACTGGATAAATAAATGGAGAACAGATTACCTAAGTGTGACACATACATACATACATAAGTAGATAGGTGGAGAAGTTGATATTACAGCTAGATTATAGCCAATAAAGAGTAACTTATTTTTTAATATTTATAGGCCATCTGTCTCTCTTATATATTATCTTTCATGTCTTTTGTTCATTTTCCCTATGGAAATGATTTTATCTTATGTACTCTTTATGAAGAATTTTTGCTCATAGACATATTTTCTGTTTTGAAATGTGCATTGTGGGATAAGACACTGCTTTAAGATATCCAAAATGTCTTTTAAGATTGAGTAAGTCACTAAAAAAACAGATGAAATTAAGTCACTGATGTATGAACCATTTCCTTCTGTTTTATTAATTCCAATTGGATTCCCAGAATTGGACTCCTGTGCTGTGGGAGACCATGGCTGTGAACATTCATGTGTAAGCAGTGGAGACTCTTTTGTGTGCCAGTGCTTTGAAGGGTATATACTCCGTGAAGATGGGAAAACCTGCAGAAGTAAGTTTTTACTGGAGTTGTCTCACATTACTGTGTCTGATTTTTGCATAAATTCTACTATCCTGATCTCTGTTTAAATCAGCTACTCTCAAAAGCCAATGCCCCACGATGATTCAGTATAATGTGGGATCCTGGATGACATCAGAAAAATGACATCAGGTTAAAAACTAAGGAAATGTAAATAAACCTTCCATGTTAGTTGGTGTTAATGTATCAATATTGGTCCATTGATTGTAACAAATGTATCACACTAATATAAGTTGCTAATACTAGTGGAAACTGGGTTTGGTGTTTTAGGAACTCTGCGCTATCTCCTCCATCTTTCTGTAAATCTAAAACTGTTCTAAAAAATAAACTCTGTTGAAAGAAAACACAAACAAGCAAAGAAATGGACAATGAAAAAAACGTAGTGCTTAGGACTACAAGAGAAGTTGCTCATTTTATGCCCTGTGGCAAGAAACAAGATCTAGCAGCTTCTAGCCCTGCCATTTATTAGCTGGGCAAGTTGTTTCACTTCTCTGAGCCTCTGTTGTTGCTGGTAGCACAAATCTCTCAAAGAGACCACCGTATGATGAGTCCATTCTTCTGTTTCAGAAAGCAAAGCCTCTTAGATAGGGCCAAGATGCATCTGGTTAATCAAAGGGAAGTATATAACCCTGAGCAAATGGTTTTCATCCCTATCGGTCATCTTTCCCTCAAGTTTCTCAAAGCACTTTGCAAAGAACAACTCATATGTGACATGTTTGAAGAAGAGATAGGTAATTGGAATTATTGCTCTCATTTTCCAGACAGATAGGAAAGGTAAGGCTCCAAGAGGTTAAGTGATTCTCCAAAGCCATGTGTCAGGGACAAAGCCAAAATTAAATTTCAGTACCACTAATCTAAACTGAGTTTTAATCTTCTAAGTAACCATATCATACCAGTAATGTTCCTTTTGCTATTAGAAACTGAATCTACAGAAAGCCAATGACTGACTGATTCCTTTTGCTATTAGAAACTGAATCTACAGAAAGCCAATGACTGACTGATTGCATTTAATGAGATATTGAAGTAGGTGCTGGTTAGTAGTGCTGCAGATGATAATGAGGAAGTTTGAAGAGTTAGCCTAAATTAGAGCCGTTGAACTTCATCCTCAATTTTTACTTTGCTCCCATGGATCACTGAGCAAAAGGGGGCCTGGAGCACCTGGTGGCTGAGATGGATGGATCTTCCAAGGTGAAGCCCGGGGAAATTTTATGTTGGTAAAATTGTGTTAACTTGCTCCCCTGCCCTCAGGGAAAGGTGTCTGCCAATCAGTAAACCATGGCTGTGAGCATATTTGTGTGAACAGTGATGAGTCGTACATCTGCAAGTGCCGGGAAGGATTCAGGCTTGCTGAAGATGGGAAGCGCTGCAGAAGTAAGTGGTCTCCAGGTAGAGATGAACTCTTCTGTCTGCTGGACTGGAAAGTTATATAACTTCATTTAATATTTAAAATCTTCCCTTATGAGCAATGTTACAGTTACAAGTTCCTGCCATAGGTGCTCTGAGAGTGTTTGCTATCGATCCTTATAGGATACCCTTAGTTTTTCAGGACTTTCTCAGTCAGGGTCCTGAGTTGTCAGGCTCTTTGTGTCTCCATTTCTTCCAGTTGCTGGCCCTTCCATGACTACTGTGTGGATGCCCACAGCCTCCCACAGAGCCTGGCTAATCATTGGACAGACTTAGAATCTCTGCCAGCAATTATCATGAGGATCACAGGATAATTACAGCGCTTTTGCTTCTCACAAGACCTTAGAAATAAGGGAAGGGGACTAAGGGCTTTTTCTGTGGGTTTTATTTATCCATTTTCTCTATCATTTGCTTCTATAGGTCACTCAGAACAGATTCTGAGAGTACTTAGAAGGTATATTAATCAGTTTCCCTAGAGAAATAGAACCGACAGGATGTAGGTGTGTGTGCCTATAGACAGGGATGGAGAGAGAGAGAGAGAGAGAGAGAGAGAAAATCCACTATCTGCAGGGCAGGCCAGCAGGCTGGAGACCCAGGAGAAGCTGGTGCAGCTCCTTTCCAAAAGTAGTCTGTAAGCAGAATTCCTTCTTCCTCAGGTGGTGGTGGGGGCTTCAGTCTTCTTTCTCAGAAGGTCTTCAACTGATTGGAGGAAGCCGACTCTATGGAGTGTACTCTACTCAAAGTCTAATGATTGAAATGTTAATCTCATCTAAAAAAATACTTTCACAGCAGTATCTAGACTGGTGTTTCATGGGCACAATAGCCTGGGCAAGGTGACATAAAATGAACTATCACAGCACAGAAAAAGAGAGCGAGAGAGAGAGAGAGAGAGAGAGAGCACACATGAGCTTGGTGAAGTGGTCACTAGAAGAGCACAGGGCAAGGATTTTTCTCCACTGTGAGATTCGGAGCTGCTAGTCCCTATGAGGTGGGGGTTTGAAACTGTCTCCTTGCTTTAGTGGCACTCTGCTCCAGTGGGCAGGACGGGTCTTTTTTAGTTTAGGCAAAATCAATTCACTAGCTTCTGAAGTTGATTTGGGGGAATTTCCTCGCAGACTCCTTTGAGGTAACTTGGGACCTCCTGCATGTCAACAAAGCCAGGTTAAGAGGAGCTCACTGTCCTCATTCCTCCACTGGGAAGAGGGGCTCCTACCTTGAACGAGATTTTCTTTTTGAACAGTGGACTCCCGGGATGCCAACAGGGCCCTGGCCTGACTTTGCAGATCTCCCCACACCATCCTGTTTTGCCTTCACACTGCAGTGTTCTCTCTGTGGAGACCATGTCTGCAGTTCTGCCCATTGTCTCTGCCCAAGCTGTTGATGATTTTATTTCTATGAATGCAAGTGTACACACATGCACCATTTATTCATGCAACATATTCTTTGCTTAGTAAATTGGGCTGTTGTATACCACGCCCAACGTCCACTTCTGGAATTTGATCACTATATCAAATATCACCATTCCCACTTCTAGGGAGATCTGTAGTTACCAATGCCAACTTTATAGGAAACTCCTCCTTCTTGGGGGCTAATGACAGAGAAGAGCTATATAGGCTTTCATGTGACGGAGGAGGAGCACATGGGAAACACGTGTCTCAGCTGTGCCATCAACTTGCTGCAAGACCTCAGGTGACTCTGTGACATGTTTTGAGTTTCTTCATGTATACACTGGGTATAATTATTCCTGCTTTTGTCTTCTTACAGAATGTTGTGAAGATTAGAGGGCTGTAACTACTCTGAAGCATTTAAAGTACCTCACACATGAGAAACGTTCATTAATTAAAACTATAGTGTTTGGGATGTCTATGGGAAAAAAAATCAGTAGTTTGGGAAAGTCAAAACCCAAAGCAACATTAAATAATTCTAAAAATTAATAAGAAATACAGGATACCCAATCACCCATCTAACCATTCAGACCTGTGGGGGCTGGGGCTTTCTGAGAAGAGCTTCTCCCTTCCCACGCCCTATCCTGAGTATTAGAATGAAAAAAGGGCATATTATAGAGGAAGTTTAAACAGAAATGGTTTTTATAAAAATGGATTACTTCTGTGATCGTGACCTGATGTGACCATACAGTCTAGCTCATTCCTGCATGGATGAGGTTGCTCAACTCCCTACATTTCCCTCAGGGAAGGATGTCTGCAAATCGACCTACCACGGCTGTGAACACATTTGTGTTAATCATGGCAACTCCTACATCTGCAAATGCTCAGAGGGATTTGTTCTAGCTGAGGATGGAAAACGGTGCAAGAGTAAGTGATCTGAACTTGACTTTCTGCTTTAATTTGGTTTGGGAGCAATTGCTCTTTGGAATATTTTCAGGAAACAAATCCTTCACCTCTGCTTCTCCCATAATGGAGCTTAACTGAGGCACCTATGGAAAAACTTTTGGTTTTAATTGACAGTAAATTTGCTATCATCCAAAAGGCTGGAGTGATCTGAGGCTGAATGAGCATATCTAGATGAGAGATGTAAGATTTGTCCTCTGCTCTGTGCTGGGGAATTACATTCTGGGCTAAAATGAAGAGGAAGATAAAAAGAAAGAGAAAGATAGATCTAAGTTTAAACATTTAAAAAAGCCCTCTAAAGTAGCAGGAAAAAAAAGGAAAATTATTTTGTGAGCTCAGAGTAGAGAAGACCTTTCTAAACATGACATGAAACATACAAACCATTTTTTAAAAGAAAATGCATAGTGAGAGATTAAAACTGATATCTTTTTTTAAAACCTATTATCAGATCAAAAAGGTTGATGACTCCTCATGTTGACAAAGGTATATCGTAATGGCAGTTATAAACTTATCACTGTGTGTCTGAATCAGTACAACCATTAGAGAGCAGTTTGGTAATATTTTAAAGGCAGTTCCACTTCTATTTGTATTAGATAAATAGACATGCACACACATACATACATATACATATGTCCTTTTGTAGTGTTTAAATTCTGTTCCATGTGAATGCATTATTTTTTAGAAAAAAAATATTTTTAAAAAAAGGTAAGGACAAGCAAGATTTAGGAGGCAGCTTATACTTAGTACTTGTACTTAGGAAGTTCAGTACTATGTCAAGTGAAAAATAAAGGAAGAAACTGGGGAACTTTGTAGAAAAAGACTTGAGGAACCATTCCAATACCAAAGTGACAGTTACTTCTTTTGTGATTTATATGACACCCACAGGGAAAGAAAGAACAGTGGTCAGAAGCTATAGCTCAGCATGAGGACAAAGACACTGTCAGGGAAGCTGCGTGATTAGTTAAGATCATGAACTTTGGGTCAGACAGACCTGGACTTCAACCCCTATTCCTACTACCTGTGTGACCTTAGACAAATTATTTAACTTTTCTGAGTCTCAGTTTCTTCATCTATAATATGAGGAATAAACTTCAATAAAAAATATATATAATACGAAGAATAATGCTTCACAGAATCGCCATGAGTAATAAAGATCATGTATTTAAAGGTGCTTAGCCCAATGCTGGCACATACTAACTGCTCGAAAAATAATAGCTATTGTAATCATCCACAGCAGAGATGTCCAGAGGTGGGGGCGTTAATGGCGAGATGATCTCTCCATCATGAGAGGTGTTCAGATCCAGGCTGAATGGTTACTGGGTAGGGCTATCCTAAAGATGTAAGCAACAAGAGGGCTGTACTGGTCTTGTCTTTAAAGATCTTTAAGGTCTTGTCCAACCCTGGAATTCTGAAACTCTGTGAAAATTAAATTCTGAAGGCAAATCACTGCTCCATTGCAATCTCCTTAACTATGAAAGGAAAATGCTCAAATATGGTTGTAGCGACCCTCCTGCAAACAAGTAGCCAACCAAGGAGCCATCATTCTTCCTGGATCAGAGAGCACAAATCTGGGACTTCTTGCCCTTATGTTCTTCCCCTTTATCCAGCATTCTTACTTCCTGGAGAAGCCTTTTGTGCCTTTTGATGCATAGAGGCTGCAAGTACTGATTTTGTTCTGTAAGAAAAGAGTGTGTGGGGAAGACGACAAAAGAGACCTGCTCCTGGAAAATTATTCCAGTATTTCTACAATCTGCTGGAGAGCCATGTGCAGGCCGCCTGAGAGTCTTTTGTTGTTGTTGCTGATTCAAGAATAGGCTGTGAATGTAAATGAAGCCCTGAATTGGCCTTTTCTTCTTTCACTAATAAATGGTCAATAAGTTGAATAATAGGGATAAGCACTTAATGGGAAAAGAGAAGAATTCAACCCCCTAACCACACACACACACACACACACACACACACTAGCATATTATTTGGAGGCCACACACAGAAATAATTTTGCTTTTGTGTGTCCTTACTTGCTTATATTGTTGTGCTCGACTTCCAAATATTAGACAACTGCTTGATATGTGAAAGACAATGTTATAGTACATACTGTAGATCGTTTGAAGTGAGATCATTCATTTGGGATTTATGCAGCTCTAAATAACAAAAAGTCTGTCCATACCCAGATTCCCAGATTGCTTAAATATTCGCATAGAGCTTTCCTTTCGACCATTTGACTTGCCTGAAGAGCTTCCATACAGATAAAGAATTCACAGTGATGATTCATTTCTAAGCTTCAATGAGTTGATAGGGTAGTTACAGGTATGCTACCCCAACACCACCACCTCCTTCATTTATTCTGTCAACAAGCATTTACTGAACAACTATTGTGTGCCAGGAATGGGGGTACAGAAGTGAATAAGACATGGAACTTGCTGAGGAGGAACTGGCAGACCAGAGAGGCTGACACGTAATCAGGTAGCCAGTGTGCCATGTGGAGTACCGTACCGACTACACTGGACTGGAAACAACTTCATGTCAGGGATTTTGCCTTGGTCACTATTGCAATCCCACTGTGCCCGCTGCCTTGTGTGAAGTAGGTACTCAAGAAGCAAATTTTTGTTGAATAAATTAGTAGTTGCTAGGAGTACAGAGAATAACTAATCCAAGCGGCGTTACTAGGAAGGCTCTCTGGGAGAGATGACAGCTGAGCTGATTTAAGAATTTCCTGCTCTGCTCTGTGTCAGAATGCCAGCACTGGGGTAATGTCACCCTCCTGGAGTAGAGCTGCAGGAATCTGTGGGTGCTGTCAGACCCTACAGTGTACTCTACACACAGTCCCTCCCAGACTTGGCTGTCAGTGACACAGAGTACAGTGTGGACCTAGTTTCCCTGACAGTTTGTGTCACTCTGGTGGGTGATTTTGTTTGTGAAAAATGCTATTTTTATCAATTGAACAAGCCACTGAGAAAGGCAAATGTGAAAATTACTGTGGCTTGTGACTCTCCCCACCCCTCACGGAGTCCTGTGTATTACCTAAGGAAAGGGGCCTCTCCAGAGCGGCTCTGCCTCCAGCTGGAGCCTGCTTTTCTTGTACTCTGCCTGCGTCGTGATCACGTAACCATCTCCACTTTCTTTTCCTTCCTGAGGATGCACTGAAGGCCCGCTTGACCTGGTCTTTGTGATCGATGGGTCCAAGAGCCTCGGGGAAGAGAATTTCGAGATTGTGAAGCAGTTCGTCGCGGGCATTATAGATTCCTTGGCGGTTTCCCCCAAAGCCGCCCGAGTGGGGCTGCTGCAGTACTCCACGCAGGTCCGCACGGAGTTCACCCTGGGAGACTTCAGCTCGGCCAGAGACATGAAAAAAGCCGTGGCCCACATGAAGTACATGGGCAAGGGCTCTATGACGGGGCTGGCCCTGAAACACATGTTTGAGAGAAGTTTTAACCCAGTGGAAGGGGCCAGACCCGTGTCCCCCGGGGTGTCCAGAGTGGCCATCGTGTTCACGGACGGCCGGGCCCAGGACGACGTCTCCGCGTGGGCCCGCAGAGCCCGGGCCGGCGGTAAGAAGGGGCGGGCGGGCGCCGGGTTCCAGAGATGCTCCGCGGGGTCGGGCGCTGCGCGGGGTCCCAGCTGGGGAGCGGCCGCCTGCGGAGCCCCCCCCCCCCGCCCCGGGGCATCCCGGGCGCGGCCGTGAGTCCTCCCCGCCCGGCAGGGCCCAAGCACCGCCGCTCGCTCTCGCCCTCGATGCCCCGAGGAGGCCGGTGCAGGGAGAGTCCTGCTCCGAGGGGCTTTCACCGATGGCGTTTTCTTTCTTAAACTAGTGCCTCAGGTGAACCCTCGGAAAGCACAACAGCCTTACGATAGCGAATGCCCTTGTGCTTGTAGGAGGCCAAGGCTAGCTTTTGAGAAAATCAAAACGCTGGAAGACATTATGACTAGGTTCTTCCTCCAGAAAGCAAAGCCTCTTCGAGCTTTCCTGACTCGTGTGTCGTGGTGGAGGGGGGACCTGGGAGTTACTTTAGTTGTGCATAGATGTAAAGTGCGACAGAGGAAAGTGGACCTCAGAAAAGGAAACCCAGGGACGCCCCGGGGGCTCAGCGGTGGAGCGGCTGCCTTGGGCCCAGGGCGTGATCCCACGGTGCCGGGATCGAGTCCCGCATGGGCCTCCCTGCATGGAGTCTGCTTCTCCTCCCTCTGCCTCTGTCTCTGCCTCTCTCTGTGTGTCTCTTGTGAATAAATAAATAAAATCTTTAAAAAGGGAGGGGGAGAAACCCAAAAGTCAGGATAGCTGGTAGAGCTAGAGTAAGGCAAAGTGACTGGATTTCTTGGGGAAATGAGAAAATTTGAGGTTTTAAAGCAGTTTGCTTGAAAGCTGCTTTTCAAGAATTGTGGAGGGCACATTGCTCTAGCGAGTCCTATAAGGAGGGGAACGGTGTACCGACAGGGCTTCGTCTCGGAGGTGATGCACCCAGTACCTAGACCAGGCCTGGCACATAGTAACTGTGACTAATACTTGCTGAGTAGATGAACAAGGACAGTGAAGTCCATTCCTCTTCACAGAAAGGCTGGCGCACTCTGACACTCTTTGTGAAGGCAGCTATTTTATTGGGATTGTGTACCTCACACTGACTTCTTTTTCTCTAGCCCAATAGAATAGTAGCCATGAAAAGTGTCCTGTTGTGAACCCTCTGAATGGACTGTAAAGCTGGCTGCTCAGACCCTGTTCCTCTGCTTTCCTAACTTGAGAACTCAGATCAAACCCATGAACCCCTCCAGCCTGCATTTTTAAAGTGTACTGAGGGAAATATCTTGTCTCCAAAGACCATGGTTATCCCTTTTATGTGTCTCATTGAGATCAGCCTACCTTACTCTTTTGCCTACTCAGATCCCCACCAATCACCCAAGGGCAGATCGTATGAGAAACTGTTATTTATTTGGTTCTAAAGTCAACAGAATTTGCTAAAGTGACATCCTCTGGATGAATTTAATTACTCCTATGCCTAGCTAATATTTTTTTCAAAAGATAAAATAGTAGTTATCCTTTTTAGGAAGTTTGTATCAAGTCACTGGGCTCCCAAATATGTTGAACTTGCCTATTCATCCAACACAGACTTACAGCAAGGCATAATTCTTGCCCCTTGGCTTAAGGAGCCATTTGTGTGTGTGTGTGTGTGTGTGTGTGTGTGTGTGTGTGTGTGTTTTAATTCAGCCTAATGAATTAGCCAGAACAAGATATCAGTCCTAAGAAATGTTGAAAATGGGAGTGAATTTAAGTTCTTACTGTGTTTTAGTTTCAAGCAAGGCATATAGGGAGTAAGTGAGTCTAATGACTTTTGTTTAGAAAAGCTTTTGGAATACAAACGATTTTAAAAACATATTATGAACAGCTATATGCCAATACATTAGGCAATCTAGAAGAAATGGATTCATTTCTGGAAAGCCACAAATTACCAAAACTGGAACAGGAAGAAATAGAAAACCTGAACAGGCCAATAACGAGGGAGGAAATTGAAGCAGTCATCAAAAACCTCCCAAGACAAAAAAGTCCAGGGCCAGATGGCTTCCCAGGGGAATTCTATCAAACGTTTAAAGAAGAAACCATACCTATTCTACTAAAGCTGTTTGGAAAGATAGAAAGAGATGGAGTACTTCCAAATTAGTTCTATGAGGCCAGCATCACCTTAATTCCAAAACCAGACAAAGACCCCACCAAAAAGGAGAATTACAGACCAATATCCCTAATGAACATGGATGCAAAAATTCTCAACAAGATACTAGTCAATAGGATACAACAATACATTAAGAAAATTATTCACCATGACCAAGTAGGATTTATCCCCGGGACACAAGGCTGGTTCAACACTCGTAAAACAATCAATGTGATTCATCATATCAGCAAGAGAAAAGCCAAGAACCATATGATCCTCTCAATAGATGCAGAGAAAGCATTTGACAAAATACAGCATCCATTCCTGGTCAAAACTCTTCAGAGTGTAGGGATAGAGGGAACATTCCTCAACATCTTAAAAGCCATCTACGAAAAGCCCACAGCAAATATCATTCTCAATGGGGGAAGCACTGGGAGTCTTTCCCCTAAGATCAGGAACAAGACAGGGATGTCCACTCTCACCACTGCTATTCAACATAGTACTGGAAGTCCTAGCCTCAGCAATCAGACAACAAAAAGACATTAAAGGCATTCAAATTGGCAAAGAAGAAGTCAAACTCTCCCTCTTCACCAATGACATGATACTCTACATAGAAAACCCAAAAGCCTCCACCCCAAGATTGCTAGAACTCATACAGCAATTTGGTAGCGTGGCAGGATACAAAACCAATGCCCAGAAATCAATGGCATTTCTATACACTAACAATGAGACTGAAGAAAGAGAAATTAAGGAGTCAATCCCATTTACAATTGCACCCAAAAGCATAAGATACCTAGGAATAAACCTAACCAAAGAGGTAAAGGATCTATACCCTAAAAACTACAGAATACTTCTGAAAGAAATTGAGGAAGACACAAAGAGATGGAAAAATATTCCATGCTCATGGACTGGCAGAATTAATATTGTGAAAATGTCAATGTTACCCAGGGCAATTTACATGTTAAATGCAATCCCTATCAAAATACCATGGACTTTCTTCAGAGAGTTGGAACAAATTATTTTAAGATTTGTGTGGAATCAGAAAAGACCCCGAATAGCCAGGGGGATTTTAAAAAAGAAAACCATATCTGGGGGCATCACAATGCCAGAGTTGAGGTTGTACTACAAAGCTGTGGTCATCAAAACAGTGTGGTACTGGACAAAAACAGACACATAGATCAATGGAACAGAATAGAGAATCCAGAAAGGACCCTGAACTTTATGGTCAACTAATATTCGATAAAGGAGGAAAGACTATCCACTGGAAGAAAGACCGTCTCTTCAATAAATGGTGCTGGGAAAATTGGACATCCACATGCAGAAGAATGAAACTGGACCACTCTCTTGCACCATACACAAAGATAAACTCAAAATGGATGAAAGATCTAAATGTGAGACAAGATTCCATCAAAATCCTAGAGGAGAACACAGGCAACACCCTTTTTGAACTCGGCCATAGTAACTTCTTGCAAGATACATCCACGAAGGCAAAAGAAACAAAAGCAAAAATGAACTATTGGGACTTCATCAAGATAAGAAGCTTTTGCACAGCAAAGGTTACAGTCAACAAAACTAAAAGACAACCTACAGAATGGGAGAAGATATTTGCAAATGACGTATCAGATAAAGGGCTAGTTTCCAAGATCTATAAAGAACTTATTAGGGCAGCCCCAGTGGCGCCCAGGGCGTGATCCTGGAGACCCTGGATCGAGTCACACGTCGGGCTCTCTGCATGGAGCCTGCTTCTCCCTCTGCCTGTGTCTCTGCCTCTCTTTCTCTCCCTGCATCTCTATGAATAAATAAATAAAATCTTAAAAAAAAAAAACTTATTAAACTCAACAGCAAAGAAACAAACAATCCAATCATGAAATGGGCAAAAGACATGAACAGAAATCTCACAGAGGAAGACATAGACATGGCCAACATGCACATGAGAAAATGCTCTGCATCACTTGCCATCAGGGAAATACAAATCAAAACCACAATGAGATCCCACCTCACACCAGTGAGAATGGGGCAAATTAACAAGGCAGGAAACCACAAATGTTGGAGCGGATGCAGAGAAAAGGGAACCCTCTTCCACTGTTGGTGGGAATGTGAACTGGTGCAGCCACTCTGGAAAACTGTGTGGAGGTTCCTCAAAGAGTTAAAAATAGACCTGCCCTACGACCCAGCAATTGCACTGTTGGGGATTTACCCCAAAGATACAGATGCAGTGAAACGCCGGGACACCTGCACCCCGATGTTTCTAGCAGCAATGTCCACAATAGGCAAACTGTGGAAGGAGCCTCGGTGTCCATCGAAAGATGATGGATAAAGAAGATGTGGTTTATGTATACAATGGGATGTTACTCAGCCATTAGAAACGACAAATACCCACCATTTGCTTCAACGTGGATGGAACTGGAGGATATTATGCTGAGTGAAATAAGTCAATCGGAGAAGGACAAACATTATATGGTCTCATTCATTTGGGGAATATAAATAATAGTGAAAGGGAATAGAAGGGAAGGGAGAAGAAATGGGTAGGAAATATCAGAAAGGGAGACAGAACATGAGATACTCCTAACTCTGGGAAACGAACTAGGGGTGGTGGAAGGGAGGAGGGCAGGGGGTGGGGGTGAATGGGTGACGGGCACTGAGGGGGGCACTTGACGGGATGAGCACTGGGTGTTATTCTGTATGTTGGCAAATTGAACACCAATAAAAAATAAATTTATTATTAAAAAAAGAAAAAGAAAAGCTTTTGGAGTAATTTTATATCCCTGTTGAAATCTAAGGTTGGTACTTTGGCTTATTCTTTCTTTCTGACTTGGGGGATTCTCAGTGGTCTGCAGATTTTCCTTTTCAGCTTAGCACCTCCTCATAGTCCTTCCAAGAGGTCCTTCTCCCCCACCCCCTATCATTAAAAGGTCCTATCCTAAAAAAAATAAATAAAATAAAATAAAATAAAATAAAATAAAAGGTCCTATCCTATATACCCTTAAGAAGTAGAAACTAGATTAAAAGGTCATAATTTGACCTGCTTCTTAGAATTTTCCCAGAAGAGATTCCCATTTAGTAAGTCATAAGATAGTACTCCTTTCTCCTTTATCCCCAAGGCTAATTCAGGGAAAAGTTGAAGATTTGGCTGAGCAACAGGTTGGTGGTCTAGAAGCCTTCCCTAGAAGCCTCACCTTCCTCTTTCTTGGAACCCCCTCTTTGGTTCATAGGGCCAAAGTAAAAATGGTAGAGAGATAAAGGGAGGTTGACGTGGATCCCTCAAGTCACAGCATGGAATATCAACCTGGCTTTGGGTGCGGGGCACACAACCTCCAGGCCCTGGGAATGCAGCTCTAACTACCTTGTTCTTCATTTGCTCTGCAATTTAGGCATAACTATGTATGCTGTCGGGGTAGGAAAAGCTATTGAGGAAGAGCTACAAGAGATTGCCTCTGAGCCCACAGACAAGCATCTCTTCTATGCCGAAGACTTCAGCACAATGGGAGAGATAAGTGAAAAACTAAAGAAGGGTATATGTGAAGGTACTGTGGCCTGACCTCTGGCCGAGCTCCTCACACAGGGCAGCACGAGCCCTTGGCTGAGAAATTCCCAACCTATTCCTCCCAAGTGCTTGACAAAGTGCCTCCCTGGTGTTCAGGGCCAGTAATGCCTGGAAACACTAAGCACAAAAATGGAACCAGGAAGAGAGAAGACCAAATTAGCAGCTAGCACTGCGTGAGCACTAGTTCTGTACTGAGCGATGTGATCAATGTTTTGATAGACCAGCATACTTAATCCTCACAAAACCCCTATAGAAGCGATCATTTAACTAGGTTTACACACATCACAGAGCTGAGGCACAGTTTCAGGAGATGCCTGTAATTGGAGTGGAAAGGGAGTGGGGAGGGTAGTCCTTTCAAATGTGAAGAATGCCTTCTTGCAAGTACTTCTATTTACAGAACACAAGACTGCCCTGTAGAATCTAGATTGTTCTGTCCGAGAGCTCTCTTTGCTAATCTGCACTACACTCACTGTGCCAGGAGGCTCACTTAGAGCAGTTCTCCCCCAACACCTGACCTCCCTCCTCTCCTCCCTGTTCAGTCACCAATCAAATCTCAAGCCAAGTGCTGTGTTTTACTTCTCTAAAGGAAAGAACAATGAGCCTGAGGCGGGAGGAGAAGGGGATGCAGAGGGAAGGCCTTTCAAATTTCCAAAAGGGAGGGGGTAAGATTTCACCTCTAGGCTGTTTCCTTCAAGCTGAAATGCCTGGTAGAGCTACTGCTACGGAGCAGCAGCTTAGTCCTTGGTCCACTGGAACTTTTTTCCCACCCTCCCTCCTGGACATGACATTTTTGGGGCTATTGTTAAGTAAGATGCATTGAAGCAGTCTAGATTTCGTGTACAAGAGAACGTCCCTAGTGTGGTCTTGGATTACTCTAGAAACCAGTTGCTTTTTGAAGCAGTGTTAACCAAATAAAACCAAAACACCCTGGGTGACAGACAGCAGGTAGGTGGGGAGCTGGGATGAGCTTCTGAAAGAACACAAGCATGCAGACAATTGTCACTCTCTTTGGTCATCTTTTTCCTCTCAGCTCTGGAAGACTCTGATGGAAGTCAGGACTCCCCAGCAGGGGAACTGCCAAAGAGGGTCCACCAGCCAACAGGTAAAATTCTAAAAAGCCAACAGGTAAATTTTTTAAAAGCAGTGTTTCTAGAACCTTTGGTGGATGCTTCCACCATGGTTTCCCCCAGACAAAAATCATTCAGAAGTGAAACTCAGTAAGATTTGGATTATGTCAACTATGGCTTTTTTTCCTCGGTCACACAGGAAACCCGTACTCTACACTTTAAGCCATATTTGGTAATAGCCCCTCTCAACTGACAGTCTTTTGCCTCAGTATGTCCCAAAGCAAAGCTGTGTACCACGTGCTAGGAATACCAAGTACCTTACTCTGACCGCTGATGGCTGTGTTATAACCACAACCGTGTTAGGCAGGTTTGACTTCAGTTTTCTTTCTCTTTACAGAATCTGAGCCAGTCACCATAAATATCCGAGACCTACTTTCCTGTTCTAATTTTGCAGTGCAACACCGGTATCTGTTTGAAGAAGACAGTGTTTCACGGTCCACACAAAAACTTTTTCATTCAACAAAATCTTCAGGTAATTCCCAAAACAGTATTGCTGTCAGGTGATTCCATATCAGCCTCTTAGCTGGTCAACAGACTTACCCACAAGGAGCAAAGGAAAGGAGGCAGTAGGAAATAGAACAAGGGAGAAGAGTAGGGCCTAAGTGAAATGAGAACGAGAAGAATTAACTGAAAGACACTGGGGTAGCCTCCCATGTAGTCCACACTCGTGGCAGCTGTCAGTGTTGGAAGCCCATGCAGCCCTTTCCTGGTATTTACTGGGTCTGGCTGCATGGAAAAGTTGAACATTTCTTTCATTTTGGTTTCTGCTGATTCAGTCCTATTATTATGCATCTGGGAAGTCTGGTGGGTTATAGAGGTGAGTGAATACTTTCCATGTGCTTTCTCAGGAAGTCCTTTGGAAGAAAAACACGATCAGTGCAAATGTGAAAATCTTATAATGTTCCAGAACCTTGCGAATGAAGAAGTGAGAAAGTTAACACAACGCTATATCCTTTTCTAACACGATGCTTGTGTGTGACGTAAAGAATTTCACCAAACTTCACAAATATTGTCTGTGGGTATATATTAAATGAAGTCATTTTCATAATGTCAAGAAGAGTGAACTCCCAGAAAGGAGTTTCTTCTTAAGCAGCCTGCTAGGTGTTTGAGGGCCAAGAGCAAACCAAGCTTCGTGGCAAGAGTCAAGCACTCAGTTGCTATCTGCTATTCCAGGGATCTAGCAGTGAGGCCAGCTAGCCAGCCAGCCAGCCAGCCAGCATGCAAAGAGAAAATAGACTTAAAATTTAACTCCCCTCAAAAACCAAAACAAACAAAAAAATTTAACTCCCTTTCTGCTGAGAGGAAAAGCAGGACATGTACCAGGTCTGATGTGCATCAAAGGTTCAGTAAGTCTAGGCAAAGAATGTAGAATGAAGAAGTTTCAAACTCCGTCAAAATTCCAAACCTTTCCTTTGGCCCCAAGCCACATTACAGCCACTGTGGTAAGTGTGTAGTTTCTTTTTTTCTTTTTTAAGATTTTTATTTATTTATTCCTGAGAATACACAGAGAGGAGAGAGAGAGGCAGAGACACAGGCAGAGGGAGAAGCAAGCTCCATGCAGGGAGCCTGACGTGGGACTCGATCCCGGGTCTCCAGGATCATGCCCTGGGCTGAAGGCGGCGCTAAACCGCTGAGACACCAGGCTGCCCGTGTGTAGTTTCTAGAAAACTGGAGTTTTTTTGTTTGGCGACAGAGATCTTTCATATCAGCACTCTAAGATGAAACATTCTATCAAGGGGGCAGCAGAACCCAATGATTCATTAAATCAATTATTACACATAAAAGGAATGCTTTGAGATAATGGAGAAATGAGGATTCAGTGTTTTTATATTGCCAGCTGTTCTGAACTTAAAATTACAGTAAGCTTACTAAAGCTGGCTCATCTCTATCTCAGCATGCATCAACTAGCCTATAGGCAAAAGGTTGAATTCTGAACCCTCTCTGTGCCAATGGGGTTATATAATAAGGAACAAATGTAGCAATTCCCTTTCTGAAAGCTGGAAATACGCTCCCCTAAGAGAATCTGACAGTGGTTAATGTAGGTGATGAATCCAGGCTCATTCTGCCAACAAGGGGACAGGTGGAGGGTATTAAGGAACTTACATGAAAACACATGCTTGTTCTAATGCCCCCTCCTCTCCCTTTCCCCACCCTGCTACTCAGCAGGGTCTACTTCTCAAAACTAAGGAAGTTATATATAAAAGAACATAGGTCAGAAGTCTTCAAGGCTGCTACCCTTTGGCCATATCTGGGATCAGGGTTTAAAGTCCCTAATCTCTCTTCTCTTGTGACATCATCTCTTACTCAGACTGAATCCTTCTCTTCACTACATTCCCAACATTATCACTTCTGGGTCCCAAAGGTGCATTATGGCAAACTAATTTACAGGCAACACAAGTATGAGTAGAATCTGAAAGACTTAGAGTTTTGGGGTGCCTGAGTGGCTCAGTCAGTTGAACCTCCAGTCTGTGATTTTGGCTCAGATCAAGATCTGAGGGTTGTGAGACCGAGTCCCATGTCAGGCTCTGCGCTGAGGGTAGATTTTGCGTGGGATTCTCCACCTCCCCACCCCTGCTCCTCCCCTACCCGCACATGGTCTCTCTCAAAAAAAAAAACAACCCACATTTTTAACTGAATTATTTGGCTTTGATATTAAAAAGTATTTAACCTGAGATTTATAGTCTTGATAACATATGTTAAATGGCTTACTATAAACCTTCAAGTCAGTTTAAAAATTTTTCAAAAAGGGAAAAAGCCAAAGGCTTGTATTTTTCAGTACAAATTTTTATATAACTAAATCAAAAAGTTTTATTTGAATGCAAATAAAAATAGGCAATTCAGATTCCTCTTCCTTAATTAGAGATTTACTAGAAGAAATGACACAAAGAATGGAAGCCCTGGAAAATCGCCTGAGATACAGATGAAGATTTGAAATGTTCTACATACTTGTACATCATTCTATCAAGGGTTACAGTGAAAGCAGTTTGGAGCGTCAGTGCTCAAGCTGTGATTAAGTCTATAAAGTTGTAAAGTAAAACATAACTAGTACTGATAGCTAGTTTGCTATAGAACAAAGAGCACGTCCTTCAGAATCCTAAAAATGAGATTATAAAGTGAGAACAAATAAGCTATGCAAAATACTCTAACATATTGTGGACATGATTTGCTTTTGCCTTGTCCCATCTTCGAGTGTTGTGATCGCATTTGACTCAAAATATTTTTGTTTGCAGTCTTCTGTAGAACACTGGCCATAAGAAAAGCTATTTTTTTGTATTGGATTTTTACCTTGATGTATGTATATGGATGTATGCATAAAATCGTAATACATATGCACTCGTATAACAAATTGATTTTTTAATACAATATTAAAATTCACTTCAGAGAATGGTATTCTGTGTAAAATTTCTAGTTTAACTTTACATACAAGGTGTGTGTATATGGGCAACGGTAAGTATGCATTTGAAAAAAAAAATGTTGAACCTTGCTGGCAATCAGGAAAATGCAGGTTAAAACAATCAGCTTGGCAAAAATTAGTATGTCTGACTAGTGTTGGCAAGGATGAAGAAAATGAGGTTCTTGTACACAACTAGTGAGAATGCAAATGGGCATGCTCTTTGGATTATGTGTCAATACCTAATAAAACTGAAAATGCACAAAACTTGCACTCCAGCAACTGCACTCACAGGCATCTAACTAGAGGACTTGAACACATAGGAGGCCTGTACAAGAACGTTACTCAAGTTTATAAGTCACAAAATGAAAATAGCCTAATCATCCGAAAGGAAACTGATAAAATTGTTGTTTGGTTCCTACCTCAGGCATACCATATATTTAAAAGGAATGCACTAGATATACATGTACACATAATAAAACTCAAAAACAAATATGAATTTTAAAAAGCCAAAGGTAGGGGCTCCTGGGTGGCTTGTTTGGGTGTCTGGGTCTTGATTTCGGCTTGGTTCATGGATCTTGGGGTCCTGGGATGAGAACTTGTGTGGCTCCGAGCTCAGGGAAAGTCTGCTTGGGGATTCATTCTCCCTCCTGACTGCCATGAATGGTCTCTAATAAATCTTAAACAAAAAAAAATGAAGACTCCCAAAATGACATCCTTCCCATGGAAGTTACTGTATTTGAGGCCAAATGGTGCTTTTTAAACAGAACACCTTCAGTATGCTTATGTTTAAATATTTCAAGGTGAGTGTTTTTTATCAGAATGTCCTCCCGAAAGCCAGTGATGAGTGGGAAGAGCATTTCCTAAGTGTCAATCTTACCTGAAAATCATCTGATTCTCTCCAAATATAAAAGTTGTGATTCAAAGTACTAAACTTTCAGTTTGTATTTGTATTGGAGTCCTCTAGTTGATCATGAACAGGTTTTGACTAGGAAGTACTGATTTGGGTTGGCACCCCTTCAGAGACAGACTCCCAGCTCAGGCATTGCCTCCTTGGCTCAAGCATCCTTTGCTTTCTGTTGAATCTCAGCTCCCTCTAGTGGCTCTAGACTGCACCTTCCCTTTCATCTTGGGGAGGAAAATGCCTTCATAGGAAACAAAGGCCTCCAATCAATCCATATTTACCTATTAATCCAAGATACTTTGAAGTCTATGATCTGAAACATTTTTCCATTTTCCTTGTTTTGCTATCTGTAGGTCTCAGGTTTTACATCCAGGTTTATTTTGGTGACCTTCATAAACCATGATTTCTTCATCTATCATATGGGACTAATAGTACTCTCACTGGACTGTCAAGAGGATTAAATGGGTTAACATGTACATTACTTAGTAAAGTATCATTTTTAATACTCAATTATTAGCTATTATGTTTTTATTTTTCAGAAGCCCATAATATCTGACACAAAAATGGTAATTTATATATATATTGAGTGAATGAATGCTTTGCTTACCTTATCTAAGGGAAATACTTTGGCAGATTCCATGCCTAAATTCTCTTTTGAAGCAAACAGGAGGTAGTAAATTATAGTAAATGTACAGGATGTTCAAGACCTACCATCAACAAGATGAAGATGAAATTCTGGTCTAGAAGGTCACAAGCATATTAATGAGAATTAAGTAAATGCTTAAAACCTAAAAGTCATAATTCACCCTGGTGTTTAAACTCTTAAGTGATATAAAGTTGAAAATGTTGAGTGTCTGTTCTCTAGGACCTTAGTATAGTAAGAAACAGGTGCGATTAATGCCATAAAAAAGGTTCTTATGTTAACTCAGAGGCACTCAATCTAGACTCAAGAGGATGTTGGGGTAGGCCTGGAAAAGGAGAGGAAGAAGCCAGATGCCACTGCAGATAGAGGGAGCACAAGTGTTAAGGAGCAGCTGGAAATAAGATTTGCAAAGAACTGTTTTCCACGAAGCAGATCTTTCAGAAGGCCCAACTAATTGCATTCATGACCAGTCTAGAGTTTGGTTTCTTTTCTCTGTACCTTTTGCCCCTGCCACCATAGGATACCGATTGCAATGAATACATTTCACAATAATCAGCCTCTTCTTTGGGACATTTCTATCTCTAGACCTAACCAGTAGCTCAGTACTCGAGTATGGAATAAATCCAACTGGCTGGAATTCCCTGCAATCCCATGCATATTAGAGCTTCCCAGCCAAACACATTACTTTGATTATAATCAGAAAAATAACATTTAAAAATACCAACTCAGACCTTCCCACATCTTCCTGGCCAGTGGTTATTTTCTCTAATTCTGGCAGCATTTTAATGGCACTTCATCACAGCTGTCCCAAGCCAGAATGAGTGAGAGGTTTCCCATCTACTAGCTTTATTTTTTTTGTATATATTTTTTATTGGAGTTCGATTTACCAACATACAGCATAACACCCAGTGCTCATCCCATCAAGTGCCCTCCTCAGTGCCCGTCACCCAGTCACCCCAACCCCCCGTCTACTAGCTTTAAACTCCTTTTCTCTGAACTTTAAAATCTAAATGCCTTTCTTGAAGAATGGGGAGTACACAAAAAGCACATATAGGGCACCTGGGTGGCTCAGTGGTTGAGCATCTGCCTTTGGCTCAGGTCATGATTCCGGGGTCCTAGGATTGAGTCCCGCATCAGGCTCCCCTGCAGGGAGCCTGATTCTCTCTTTGCCTACATCTTTGTCTCTCTTGAATAAATAATAAAACCTTTAAAAACAAATAAGCACATGTAAAGAAAAGGCAAAAACTGAATGAACTTATAGCATATTAAAACTACAATGAAGCCCCCAGAAATCACAAATTATTTCCTATAAGCCATCATTCCAAAATGCCTGCAGGAAGAAGTCCTGAATCAGAACCATTACAAAGAAATGAGAACTGCAATATTGTATTGTTCAGGGACCACCCCTTAAGAAATTTTTTTTTAAGTTTTTTTTTTTTTTTTTTAATTTATTTATGATAGTCACAGAGAGAGAGAGAGAGAGAGAGAGGCAGAGACATAGGCAGAGGGAGATGCAGGCTCCATGCACCGGGAGCCCGATGTGGGATTCGATCCCGGGTCTCCAGGATCGCGCCCTGGGCCAAAGGCAGGCGCTAAACCGCTGCACCACCCAGGGATCCCAAGAAATTAAATTATAACTAGTCAACCTGGAGTCAAACCAATCCCAATAACCCAAACCACTGAAAACTCCATTTGAAAGGCAAAACTTATCAAGTACAAAATAAGCACATAATGTCCTTAACCCAAAGACAAATATTTCTAGCAACTATGGAACAGACTAATATCATCAGTAGTGTGATGTGACCAAGTAATTCAAGGACAGATTTCAAACATTTTAAACCACATTGGCGGAATGCCTGGGTGGCTCAGTGGTTAAGCAGGTCTGGTCTGCCTTCGGCTCAGGGCATGATCCTGGAGTTCTGGGATGGAGTCCCACATTGGGCTCCCTGCATGGAGCCTGCTTCTCCCTCTGCGGGTCTCTGCCTGTCTCTCATGAATGAATCAATAATCTTAAAAAAAAAAAAAAAAAGCCACATTGGGCACACCAGTCTGGATATGAAAATATGAGCACTTGAGAACATTTACAGATTTTCATAACTCTGTAGCTCTTAACCAGGAGATGCTACTTTAAAAAAGTGGGGTGACCACCATTTACTTCAACGTGGATGGAACTGGAGGGTATTATGTTGAGTGAAAAGTCAATCGGAGAAGGACAAACATATGGTCTCATTCATTTGGGGAATATAAATAGTGAAAGGGGATAGAGGGGAAGGAAGAAATGGGTAGGAAATATCAGAAAGGTAAACAGAACATGAGATACTCCTAACTCTGGGAAACGAACTAGGGGGGGGAGGGGAGGAGGGCTGGGGGTGACTGGGTGCCTGGGTGGCAGGCACTTGACGGGATGAGCACTGGGTGTTATTCTGTATGTTGGCAAACTGAACACCAATAAAAAAATAAATTATTAAAAAAATAAAAATTAAAAAAAAATTAAAAAGTGGGGTAACATTTGGAGGTATCATCACAACATGGAAAACCATGAGAAATATCCTGTAATATCCAGTCCAAGACAAAAAACTGTCCCATGGAAACATGTCAGTAGTACTCCCAAATTTAGAAATGCTGAGTAACTGAACCAGTAAGAAATCTAGTCGCTAACAGCTACTCTTCAAATTTTATCTATAACCTCAGATTAACTTCAGACAAAAACTAAAATTATGCAATGTTAGCTTGAAAGAAACCCGTTCTCTCACCTATGGAATTGGGAATTTGACACCCCATGCTTGTTCCAAAAGTAGTCTTGAAGTTCAGTAAATACTGCACAGACATTCCATATAGCGTACTGATGGGCAACCTCCTCTCTGATCATTCATCTACTACCCAAAAGTGCTTATAAGGGTTGGATAAGATCAAGTCCAAAAGACATGGGTATTTCTGACACAGTTGCAGCCTGAGAGCACAACACAGACTAAGTATACTCTACCAACATTAGATTCTGTAAATCAGGATATACCTAAATCAGTACTTTTCCCCAAAGAACTCCTGAAAATGTTCCAAAGGAAGTAACAGTTGTGGGGAAAAAGTTCAATCATACATAATTGGGAGATACAGTATGTAGTTCTCCAAAAATCTGAACACCAAACACACTTCACAATTATCTTCTAGGAGTAAAATGGAATAAAACAAACTTTGGGCAACTATGGATTGAGCACTTATTGAAGATCTGGGATTCTTCTAAAGGGCTCGAACTACAGTTCTTCTCCCTCAACCACTACACACCCTTAGGAAAAACTCTTCATTAAAGTTCAATAGAACTTTTCTCAGACAGAAACAATTCTGGGAGGGGAGAACATATTTAATCCTCTCTGCTACTTCAATTTGTAGATTTAAGCTGGATTACAAATTGCATATCTGGTTAAATTCTGGGCATTAAAAAAAAAATTCTGGGTATTGTTCTTTGCTGCCTCTCAAACATACTCAAATATGAAATGACGACGGTATCAACAATTTTAAAAGACAGGAATCTTTTAAAAATCTAACAGAGAAAACGAACTCTGCACTCCCTATACATGAAAGTAAAGGGAAACTGGGACACATAGGCTCTTAATCCAAAAGTCTTGTTACCTCAACTGCCTCATCCTCTCAAATCCTATCTTGTGAAAGTGTACAGAAACAAAGATATATGGAAAAAAACAGAAATGAATACACAGTGTCTTTAAAACAAGCTCTGGCCAGTTTTATTAAAGAAAAATTTTGCATGATTTACTTTTCACCAGTCTGTTCTGGCATGCTTCTAATGATATCAGAATCACCTAAAAAATAAAACACAATAGTTTTACAATTCATTTAGTCACAACTGTTAATCATCAAACTAGCAGTGGTTATCTCCAAAAGTTGCAATACTAGCTTTGCTGTCATTTCTCAAGGATGATCAGATACCTAAAGTCACAGGCATTTCCCACAGAAGATACATGATATAAACCAGACTTGGTTTATCACCTGCATTGATAAAACCAGACCCAGGGAAAGAACTAAGTCTGGGGACACATGCATGGTCTTAATATAGCGAATGTTTAGCCTGCCCTGATTATTACAAAATCAGAACAGCGAGAATATTCGCGGTATCCTAAGAACTAAAAACTCATAAGTTCAGGGCTCCTGAGTGGCTTTGTCAGTTAAGCATCTGCTTTCGGCTCAGGTCATGATCTTGGAGACCCAGAACTGAACTCTCCACTGGGCTCCCTGTTCAGCCAGGAGTCTGCTTCTCCATCTGCCCCTCACCCTGTTGGTGCCCATTCTCTCAAATAAAATAAAAATCTAGGGCAGCCCCGGTGGCGCAGCGGTTTGGCGCCTCCTGCAGCCTGGGGTGTGATCCTGAAGACCTGGGATCGAGTCCCACATCGGGCTACCTGCATGGAGCCTGCTTCTCCCTCTGCCTGTGTCTCTGCCTTTCTCTCTCTCTGAGTAAATAAATCTTTAAAATAAATAAATAAATAAATAAATAAATAAATAAATAAATAAATAAATAAATAAATAAATAATCTAAACAGTCTTAAAAATAAAATAAAAACTCCTAAGTTCAAAATATAACATGATCTTTATTTGTAGGCATTTCTTTTTCTCAATTTAATTTTACCTATCTGTTCTTAGGCAGCCACTTCTTGGCTTGGATTCCTTTCTTCTATTTTATCTGATTACTCCTTGCCTTTAGAATTTCACCCCTACCACGGTCCTACATTATTTAAGTGCTTAAACAAATTCAAAATAAAAAAATAATTATTTAATTTCAAATTAATTACAAAATAAAAAAATTAACTTATAACAATACCTATTATAATGTACTGATATTCATTATCAATTCTCTGTGAAACAAAACTACAAGATATCCCTTGCTATATTCAAATTCTAAATATCTAAACCTAGGAACCGAAGACATTGCTATAGCAAATACCTGTAATTACATTATATATGAAAAAATAATTATTCTGACGTATAAAACATACCTGGATCAATGATAGCCAGTGTGCATACTCTGTAGTATTTCCCACATGCTGTGCCCAATTCAATATTATTGCCACTATAGTGATGGACACCAGTTTTGGCCAACATGGCGTAGTATTCTATTTCAGATTTCCTTCAGAAACCAAAAAACAAAGATCATACCAAGTGACTGACATAAAATGTTACTACTTTCCTCATTGGTTTTAATGGTGAAACTTTCAAACAGTAACTAAATCAGTCATTACTCTTTAAAAAAGTACCAGATCCATTAGGCAATACAAACTATCTTTTCTCTTGGTCCCTTAAAAACGGGACAATCAGCAAGTATGTTCTGAATAACTCTTCTCATGGAAAAGAGTAGAATGTGAAAAATAAGTATTTACTTAGCATTTACCACTCACCAGATACTTCACATTATCATGACAATCTCTTAAATATCATGTATTCCATTTTTTTTAAACTAATGGAGACACTCAGGCAAAGAATGGTTAAGTGGAGGTTCTAGAATCCTAGCTCATGTTATCTTTAAAGGATGAGCTATTTCTATTACTTCCCGGTGCTCTGAATCCTAGATGGGGAGTGGTATTACTTACACAAAGTTAGCATTTCTGTGTCAACTGAGCAGGTGGACATTAAGGGTTTTACGAATTTGAAGAGACTCCTAACAGAACGGTGCCATTACTCAAAGTATGGATTCACAGACCAGCAGTAGTGTGCATGCTTATTAAAAATGCATGTTGGGGCACCTGGGTGGCTCAGTGGTTGAGCGTCTGCCTTTGGCTCAGGTCGTGATCCTGGGGTCCTGGGATAGAGTCCCACACTGGGCTTTCTGCAGGGAGCCTGCTTCTCCCTCTGCCTGTCTCTGCCTCTTAAGAATAAATAAACTCTTTAAAAAAAAACAAAAAGCATAATGTCAGGTCCCATCCTGAACCCATGAAATCAAAACCTGCTTTTAACAAGATTACCAGTAATTGTGTGTACATTTATGTTTGAGAAGCACTGCCATAGAAGGTAAGCTTGAAGACCAAACCATGGGATGGGATAGAGGACAGCATTCTAGGGAAGCCAATGATGTACAGACACCCTATATAAAATCCTGTGAGCAGGTTATGCATCACCACAGAAAATTTAATGTACTGTAGGGAACTGCTCACATGGCTTATATTCTGCATAGTCCAAGTGTCTTTAACTTACTTTCCATACTAAGTTCAATTTCAAAACGGTGAAGCCAAGCAAAACCTTGGCCCACTTGGAACCTGCAGCTCCACAGCAAGCTCGAACTTTTCTATGACAAGTTTGAAAAACGAAACACTTTTAAAGACCAAAAATGCAGGACTCAAAACACATGGAAAAACAAGTGTCCGTGCTTGCTTCAAACTTTGACGTTCTGTGGTTCATACCCCTCTGCCACACATTTCTCCCAAAGATAAACTTACAGGATGAGAGCACGATTGGGGAGACGGGGGTGGGTGGTGGGTGTCAGCCCCAAACATAGAAGAAGAAACCATAAATTCTTCTGCAAGCGTTCGCTTCTAAAACTGATTTTACATAAAACCGAGTGGGTACAACCCAAATGGCTCAAATCCACACTCCTGGGTGAACATGCAGTGGGGACACACGTGTCAGCCAGGTTCCCTCCATTACCTCAGAGCCGGGCAGTTGTTGGCCAGGATGACCAGTTTCGCTTTGCCGTGTCTGATCATTTTCAGGGTCTGCTTGTACCCCAGCACGTACTTTCCACTTTTCATAACCAGTTGGAGCCTAGAGTTGATCGACTCCAGCGACTTTTTCTACAAAGCAAACATTTAACACGGACCTGAAGGTCTTGTTTTTAACCATCTCAAAACAGCATCCAGATTTCTGGGCGTCGAACCCTTTAATACACCTCCTTAGTCCAGGGCCCTACGTCACTAAGGCCCCCTCGGCTCCTCCCGGCCCCTCAGGCCAGGGTGCATGCTGTCTGCCCGGTGTGCTCAGGCCGTCTGCCCGGGCCGAGACTCGGCCCTCCACGTGAATCGGCTTCCGGCCTCGGCCCCGTCTCACTCACCGTCTTCTTCGCGGCCACCATCTTCCTGCCTTAGATGCGGGACGGCCCCAACCTAGAACGTACAGAGGACAGGGCGGAAAGTTTGGGATAGGCGCGCCAGAGGGCAGGTCGTCGGGCTCCCGGCGCTGCCCAGACCTCGGCCCGCGGAGCCCACTCACCGACAGCAACCGCCAAGATGGCCGGGAGGGAGAAAGGAAAGAGCTCCCACAATGCAGAGCTCTTCCCTGCAGAGCCGGGAGCGCGGCACCGGAAGCAAGCCGCAAGCGGAAGGGGCGGGGCAAGAGGTGGAGGGGGGCGGGGCAAGAGGTGGAGGGGGGCGGCCTCGCGGGGCTGCAGCTGCTCGGTTGGGCGGCGGGAGAGCGGCTCGCCTGCCCTGGCCGGGGACGGAGGAGTCGCGGCTGTCGACCCTGGCGGGAGTTGGAAGCCGCCGGAGGGTGAGGCGGGAGGGACGGTGAGACGGGCGGCGGCAGCTGGGCCGCAGTCTTTTTTTTTTTTTAAATATGTAGCGGCGAGTTTTGCATATCGTTTTTAAAGATTTTATTCATGCGAGACAGACAGAGAGAGGCGGAGACCCGGGCGGAGGGAGAAGCGGGCTCCCTGGAGGGAACCCGATGCGGGCCTCGATCCCGGGACTCCAGGATCACGCCCGGGCCTGCAGGCAGGCGCCACACCGCTGCGCCACCGGGGACCCCTGGGCCGCAGTCTTAATGCAGCTCCCCTCGGCTGCCGACGCCGCGGCTCTTGCGGAGGCTTCCGGGCGCCTCAGCCCCGGGTCTCCTCCCGCGTAGCCTCCCGCGGCCCGAAGCCGCCGGCCCTCACTCCGGCCCCCGCCCAGGTCGCCGGGCTCTCGGAGAACGCGGGCGGCCCGCGCCGACTTCCCCAAACTCACCTCTTTCGTGGCAGTGTGGGCGCAGCCTTGGAAGCCGAATTTACACAGAGCAATAAATCTGATTTACACATCTTTTTGTCGTGAACTTTGGACCTTGATTTAAATGTGCAATGATGGATCATTCAAAATAGCAAGCACAGAGCGTCTCCCACTGGCACCTAAAAATCGTAAAATCGGACCAATAGGTAAGCCGTCATCGTGTGTCAACTTTAAGGAATATTTCCTGCAGAAACAGTTCCTCAAAGTCATGTGAGCAAGGATATTTATGTCAGCATTATTTTTTGTAGCAAATTAGAAACATCAAATGCTAATTTTTAAAAAGATTTTATTTATTCATTAGAGGCAAAGAGGCGAAACACAGGCAGAGGGAGAAGCAGACTTCCTGCAGGGAGCTGGATGCAAGACTGAACTTGATCCGGGGACCCCGGCATCATCTCGGGATCAAGCCCTGAGCTGAGGGCACACGCTCAACCACTGAGCCACCCAGGCCTCCTATATGCTCATCATTCTTGCATAGAAAGTCCAAGCCTGGAAAGCTAATCATCAAAACTTACCACCTGAAAAGGTGTGAGAAGAGTGGGTGAGGATAGAACATTTTTTTTTACATTATATATGTCAACACTACCTGAATTATTTTACAGCATGCATTATGTAAGTTCATTTATTTATTTGAAGAGAGAAGAGCGAGTGCGAACACAAGTGAGGAGGAGGGGCAGAGAAGACGCAGGCTCTCCACTGAGCAGGGAGCCTGATAACCAGGCTCATGCCAGGACCCTGCAATCATGACCTCAGCCAGAGGCACACGTTAAACGGGACTTAGCCACCCAGATGCCCCTAAAGTGGAAACTTTAAATAGATCTTGTGAAACACCAATTATAACTGAAAGCAGTGTTTCTCAAAGTATGACTCACAAATCACCTGATTCAGAATCACCTTGACTTCTGACTCTTGGGATCCACAGGAGTATGTGGAAGAAATCTCTGGTGGGGCCTAGGAATCTGAGTTTAATAAGCAGCCTCAGGAAATCTTAGAAATACTAGAATTGGAGAACTAAAGAATGAGGGGCACCTGGCTGGTTCAGTTGTAGAGCGTGTGACTCTTAATCTTGGGGTTGTGAATTCAAGCCCCATGTTGAGGGTGAAGGTTACTTTTTAAAACATAAAAAACTGAAGAAGGAGATAGCCAAGTTGGGCTTGAGACTTGCCTGCGTTAAGTAAAGACAACAAAATAATGAGGCCTTCTATATTGAGTCCTATATTTTCAAAGCTTTTTAATGCTTTTTCCCAAAGTAATCAGGATAGATATTACCCTCATTTTAGAGATTAAATGGTTAAAGTACTTGATATCACTTTCCTGAGGTGCTTTTCCTTATACGGTAACAAGTTTCTGGTCCTTACTATATATGTCCTCACTATACTTTAAGGATCCAGGAATCTTACTATGGTTTTTGTATTGGAAGCCAGAGAAGCCTGAAGCACTTATTTTATGTATGAAATATGGCCACAAAATGCTTGAGAATTCTTTCTAGAAAATCTTTTTTTTTTTTTAAGATTTTATTTACTTATTCATAGAGGTGCAGAGAGAGAGATAGAGGCAGAGACACAGGCAGAGGGAGAAGCAGGCTCCATGCAGAGAGCCTGACCTGGGACTCCATCCCAGGACTCCAGGATCATGCCCTGGGCTGCAGGTGGCGCTAAACCGCTGCGCCACGGGGGCTGCCCTAGAAAATCTTAACTAATTTTGCTGTATCTCTTTGCAGACAGACTTAGGTTTTTGGTTTTTCTATTTAATATCTGCATGATTTGGGGCAAATTGTCTAAACTCCCTATGCTTCAGTTTCTTCATCAGAAAACTAGAATAATGTCTACTTCATAGTATTATTATGAGGATCACAGTAAATGTAATGGTGTATAAAGCACCTAGCATAGGACCTATACATGGCAAATGTGCAGTGACTTCGTTCTCTTCATCATTCCAACTCTTATCTCAACCTTCCTACCACAGCCACCCACCACACCTAAAGCCGTTCACAACATTACAAAACCTACGCTAGGGAAAGAAACATTTGCTGTGGAAAAATATCATGTCTTTTGACTCCAGAAGATTTTTTATAAAATTTTCCACACTTGTATTTATTAGAGCAGGAATTGGCAGACTTTTTCTATAGAGCCCAATAATAAATGTTTTAGGCCTTTGGGGTCATATGTTCTCTGTGGCAAGTACTCAGCTCTGCCGTTGTAGCACAAAAGCAGCCATAGGCAATATGTAACAGCTGTGTTCCGATAAAACATTTACAGAATCAAGCAACTTGGAACGCCTGGGTGGCTCAGAGGTTTAGCGCCTCCCTTTGGCCCAGGGTGTGATCCTGGAGTCCTGGGACCTGTTCCCACATTAGGCTCCGTGCATGGGGCCTGCTTCTCCATCTGTCTGTGTCTCTGCCTCTCTCTCTCTCTCTCTCTCTCTCTGTCTCTCAAAATAAATAAATAAAATCTTAAAAAAAAAAAAAAAAAAAACAAAAGAATCGAGCAGCTGGCCATATTTGGCCTGCAGGCCATAGTTCATTGACCCCTGCATTAAATGATTCCTCTATTAAAAATAACTGCTGTGGGATCCCTGGGTGGCGCAGCGGTTTAGGCGCCTGCCTTTGGCCCAGGGCGCGATCCTGGAGACCCGGGATCGAATCCCACGTCGGGCTCCCGGTGCATGGAGCCTGCTTCTCCCTCTGCCTGTGTCTCTGCCTCTCTCTCTCTATGTGACTATCAAAAATAAATAAAAAAAAATTAAAAAAAAATAACTGCTGTAAGTCATGTCCTTTTTCTAAAGAGATGTATGTTGAGTATGGATGAAGCATCATGATAATCTGCAACTTATTCTAGAATTGCTAAAATAAATTAAATAAAATCTAAAATAAATGAAAATAGCAAATTCAGCAAAGTATTAGCAACTGTTGAATTTGAAGTGGAGGGTATATAGGTGGACTTTTTTGAGTTTGAAAAACTTAATACTAAAAAGTTGGGAAATATATATGCTTTAAGAAGAGACTTTACCATCTAGGCCTTTGGGGTCATTATTTTGTTTATTTCTGGATGTCAGTCAGTAGCATTTCAGAGTGATTTTGAAAAAATACCAACAGGTAAATGTGATAGAACAGAATTAAAGCGAGGCTTTGGTTTTCATTCACCAGAATCGCTACTCCAAGTTTCTGAGAACTCTGCAGACATCTGCATTCATTGTGTTTTTGGTTTATACTTGCTATGGGAATTAAAAGTGACAGGCTGTATTCTCTGTTAGAGCAAATACTAACAGGTTCATCTGATACTCTTTGGTTCAGTACACTGGCCCATCCCTTATTGTTAAGCAGTTAAAACTATCATATTCATTATCATCAGCTATTAGTTATTCAATGTCCAAATTAGGAAGCAGCCTGTTAGTAGTTGACCCCTGAACAACTCAGAGGTTAGAGGCACTGACCACCCCCATGCATTTCAAAAATCCATGTATAACTTTTGACTTCTCAAAAACTACTAATAGCTTAGTGCTGACCAGATAGACATTTATAGATAACCTAAACAGTTGATTAATACATTTATAATATACTATGTATTATATACTGTGATTTTTATAATAAATGAGGAAATAAAATGTTACTAAGAAAATCATAAGAGAAAATGCATTATAGTACTGTAGTGTACCGGAAAAAAAAAAATCCATGTTCAAATCAGTGTTATTCAAGGGTCAACTGTAATTTGGAACTCTATTTGTTTGACTCATCCTTCACAGTTTTTTTTTTTTTTTTTTTTAAGATTTTATTTATTTATTTGACAGAGACAGAAAGCAGGCATAAGCAGGGAGAGCAGCAGAGGGGAGAAGCAGGCTCCCCACCGAGCAGGGGGCCTGACTTGGAGCTCAGTCCTAGTACCCTGGGATCATGACCTGAGCCCAAGGCAGACGCTTAACCAACTGAGCCACCCAGGCGCCCCCCAACCTTCACATTATTAAGTCACCCTGGACATTAAACATGCTCAGAAATCTGGTGAGGACAGGAAAGATGGTGAATCCAAGTGAAAAGATCCTGTAAATCTAATGATTGTTGGTCACTTTTCAACTAACTGAACACATACACACCAATACAAGAATTCTGAACTGTTAGAGGACAATTAATAGGGATTCTGAAATATTTCTTCTATGCCGTCTCTGTTCAGATTGGGAATGCTCCAGACTGTGCTGGATTACAAATCAGGCCAGAGAAATGCTTTCTCCTTTTTTTTAAAGCCATTTTTCCATCCAAGGAGCGTATGTGTTTTATACTCCTGGATACAAAGAATCCAGAGTACTTCATTCACTACTTTACTGTAAAGGAGTGACACTTGGAAAGTAGAATGATGTCCTTATTTTTTATTTATTTTTTTAAAAGATTTTTTATATATTCATGAGAGACACATAGAGGCAGAGACACAGGCAGAGGGAGAAACAGGCTCCATGCAGGAAGCCCAATGCGGGACTCGACCCGGGGTCCCCAGGATCACACCCTGGGCTGAAGACAGCACCAAACCACTAAGCCACCCGGCTGCCCTAGAGTGATGTCTTTAAATGTGTGTCTTTAGGTTAGTTTATATTTCTTAGAGTCAGTTTTTGAAATTTTAATATAAATGGGGTTCCTATGTCTCTAAGTGTCCATAATATGACATTTTACATATTTTCAATAATTTGAAAAGCCTGCCATGTACATGTAATTTTATCCTTAATAAAGGTGTAATACACAGGCTAAAACACCAGTGTTTTTTGCCTTTAACTGGAACTTAATTAACTTAATACTGTAACACTACTTCATGCTGATCAGAAAATGTTACTGATTAGTTCATGGAGAAATAATAAATGCAAATTTGGAACATCAAAACATGGGTATGTTGAAGAAATGTGATAAAAGCATTGGAGGAGTCATTGGAGGTAAAAAGATTATGAACTATGCCTTCAAGATACATCAAGGTACTATCAGCATTAAAAATCACAGTATCAGTTATATTCAGTTATTATCAAGATAAGACTGAAGGAATAAGACAGGTCAGGTAATTGCCAAGAAGGAGAATGGTCAGGGAGAGGGGTGGTAGGGTAAGCATTATCTAGTAGTCTAGATACTTAAGTTGTAAGCAACAAAAACAAACTAGCTGAGTTAAGCGTAAAAAAGGAAAATTATGCTGTAGTTCACCAAATGAACAAGAAGCCTGGGGAGCAAGACCCAGATCTGTGTATACTGGTCATGGGAGAAGCAGTCCCATTTATTAGTCACTGGTTCAAAACATACCCTGCAAACCATAGGGCAGCACCTCAACCTTGAAAGATGTTTCATTTTGGCTGCTACCATAACTGAGTGTTTAATGTGCCCCTCTATCATCCTATAGGTTTAGCTCCTGGATGTTGAGGTAGATGAAAAAAGACCAGTAAATCACATAGAAATTAACCTATTACCTTATTTGTCTCATAGTAAAGTGAGTTATTTGATATGATACTGAATGTAGTGTCTTGGTGTGTAATGTCTTGATGATACCATCCACTGATGGATGGTGCTCGCAGGAGCCTGATGTGCTGGAAAAGCAAATCTAATCCAATGTCTATTAAAATAAAAAATACCGGGAACCCTGGGTGGTGCAGTGGTTTAGCGCCTGCCTTTGGCCCAGGGCGCGACCCTGGAGACCTGGGATTGAATCCCACGTCGGGCTCCTGGTGGGTGGAGCCTGCTTCTCCCTCTGCCTATGTCTCTGCCTCTCTCTCTCTGTGTGTGACTATCATAAATAAATAAAAATTTTTAAAAAATAAAATAAAAAATACCAAAGAGGTTCAATCACTCCACTGTTTCCAAAGAGTCCTATCACTCTTTCACAAAATGGCTGATAGGTCCCCTCAAGATACCATTTTGGAGGCTTATAGTTGGTCACTCTTAGTGCTACTGGCAAAATGGACACTCACCTATGTAAACTATTCTACTTTATTAAGTGGAGGAGCATGCAGTAGTGCCCATGTATGGCTTCTCTCCCTGTTCTTAGAGCCATTCTATTCCTGAGCCCATTGAGCAAGCATTGAGATGGCTCATGAGAAAGACTTTCTAACATCCACAGGACACCTGATTATTATTGTTCACCTGATTAGAAAATGCTTCCTCTGAAGAAAATGGAAGAGACCATGGCTTGGCTGACAAATTATCTCCAAGGAAAAAGTGATATACCTGAGTCAACTAAAAAATAGTTGATGGGGAAAAGTGGGTACTTAACTGGGCTCAGTAAGCCCTGGTTTAGCATGAAAGCATAAGGATTCAGAAAATTTCAAGTTAGTGTTTATATTTAATCTGTGAGTTAATTCATCTCTTTTGAGGAAGAATGGAATTTTGAAAAACTTTCAGCAGCTAAATAAAGTTAACCATGACTTTAACCTAAAAAAAGCATTTTCTGAAGTGGGAGACTGCCATGGATGGCCACGTCATATGGTGAAGCCCTTGCCCCCAAAGTAGCTCAATGGGGAAGGAAGTAGGGTTTAAGGAGGTAGTTAAGGTTAAATGAAGTCATAATCTGTTAGTCATAAGTCTAATCTGTTAGGACCGTGGCCTCATAAAAAGAGGAAGTCCAAGGGGTGCCTGAGTGGTTCAGTCAGTTGAGTGCCCAACTCTTGGTTTCAGCGCAGATGATGATCTCTTTCATGGGTCATGGGATCAAGCCCCACATCAAGCCCTGCACTCAGGAGTAGAGTGAAGATTGAAGATTCTCTCCTTCTACCCCTCCCTGCACTTGCTCATTCTTGCCCTCTAAAATAAAAGAAAAGAAGAGGAAGTTCCCACCCCAACCCCATGTGAGGACACTGTGATATGGCTGCCATCTGCAAGCCAGAAAGAGTTCTGACCAGAAACCAAGTTGGCTAGTACCTTGATCTTCAGGCTCCAGAACTATGAGAAATAAATGTTATTTAAGTCACCAAGTTAATGGTATTTTGTTATGGTAGCCCAACCTATGAAAACCTTTTGATAACATTTATACAAGACATAAATATCCCCCCAATTCTGGCCAATTCTGAAAGGCCCATCCACATACTTCTCCCCCTAAACTTCTTTGCACTAATCCTGTAATTTTGCTCAGGGACTTGGAATCCAGCCAAATACTTAGTCACTTTCAAAGTACTTCTCTTTCTTTGGGGCACAGTAACCCTGGACAGAGGTTAGGAGAAGAGTCATAGTACGTATTAGGAATGCTATAAAGTGTACTTCCTCAAAGATACCCAGTGTCCTCTTCATTTGAAGGGATTTGTGAGTCGACTGCTGTGCAGTCCAGACTTTGTCAAGCCTAAACTGCAGGAGTGAGAGGAAGAGGGAAAAAGAAGAGAAGGCATCAATCAATCCATCAATCTTCCCTTCCTAAGGCAAGAAGGGAGGTAGAGAAGGAAGGGAGGGAGGGAGACCTCTAAACACATAGCTATGTATCTCCATGACCCATATAGGGAAATATGCCAAATTTTAGGCAATTTGAGCATTCAGTTCAATAATGTGCTGTTACGATCTGAATTGTGCCCGCCTTCATTCATATGTTATAGTTTGCAATATGGCTATTTTGGAGGCAGGGCCTTTAAAGAGGTAATTAAGGGAAAATGAGGTCATATGGGTGGGTCCTAATCCAATATGACTAGTTTCTTTGTAAGAAGAGGACATTAGGACATAGACACGGTGGGCAAACCTTGTGAAGATACATCATGAATACTGCCATCCCAACAAGGAAAGGCCTTCAGGGGAAACCACCCCTACTGACACCATGTTCTCTGACTTCTAGTCTCAGAACTATGAGGAAATACGTTTTTGTTGTTTAACCAATCTGCGGTTTTTGTTGTCCACCAATCTGCGGTACTTTGTTATGGCAGCTCTAAAAAACTAATAGAAATGGTGACATGACCCATTGAATAATGCAAGAATTCATGAGTATTTACTGCTATAAATAAATGAATAATAAATGGAGGAAAAGAGAAAGTGCTCCCTTACTATAGAATGCCAACTGATAAATGTGGGAGGAATAATCTGATTAGAAAACCACCGTTTGATAACTGTCATAGTAATAAGTGATCCCAGCAAGAATATCCATGTATGCTAACAATAGCAGAAAAAGTCTGATGAGATATAAATTACATATAAATTTACTCCATAAATTACAAGGAGTAAAAGAGTAACTTTCTGGTGGCAAACCTGGCAGACCCTACCCTAACTAACTGATCAAAATTAACATCACCAGTAAGAGAGCAAACCGACATGGTGAGCTGCAGGAGTTCACAGACAACACATCTTGTGCTCCAGCCAAAATTGCATTGCCTGAAAACAATCATAAGGAAACACTGGGCAAACCAAATTGAGAAACAGTCTACAAAATGAACGGCCCATTCTCTTAAAAGATGTCAAAGTCATGAAAGACGAAGACTGAGGGAGCTACTTCAGATTAAAGCAAACTAAAGAGAAGCCCAACAACCAAGTGTCAGGTGTGGCCCTGGGCTGGACAACTGAGCAGAACGGAACACAGGTGGATGAAACGGGCCGTCGGTCAGCAGCAGACTTCCTCGCGGCCACGGCACCGACGTTGTGCAGGACGAAGGCCGCGGGCCAGAGCCGGCCTCCCAGTCCACGGCCCAGTCCACGGCCCAGTCCACGGCCCAGTCCACCGCCCAGTCCGCGGCCCAGTCCGCGGCCCAGTCCACCGCCCAGTCCGCGGCCCAGTCCGCCGCCCAGTCCGCGGCCCAGTCCGCGGCCCAGTCCACCGCCCAGTCCACCGCCCAGTCCGCGGCCCAGTCCACCGCCCAGTCCACCGCCCAGTCCGCGGCCCAGTCCACCGCCCAGTCCACCGCCCAGTCCGCGGCCCAGTCCACCGCCCAGTCCACCGCCCAGTCCGCGGCCCAGTCCACCGCCCAGGCCACGGCCCAGTCCACCGCCCAGTCCACGGCCCAGGCCACCGCCGCTGGCCACGTCGCCTCCTCCGTCCCCGGCTCTCCGCGACGCACGCCTACCCCTGCTTCCAGAGCCTCCTTCTCCCTCCCCCGCCGCCTGTACCGCACCCCCGCACCCCGTCTGCCCACCCGGCTCCCCGGCCCCGTCCTGCTCCTCGCCGGGCCGCGCCACCACCCCCGCGCCCGCAGTGCGCCTGCGCCCCGCCCCGCCCCGCCCCCGCCCCCGCCCCCGCCGGAGCCCGCCCAGTCCCACAGCGTCGGCGCCGCGGGGCCGAGGGTCCGAGCTCCCGGCGACGCCGGCGCGGGGCTGCGACGGGCGGCTGCGCTCGCCCCGGGGCCGCGGGGTCCCGCCATGGGCTGCTCCAGCAGCGCCCTCCACAAGGCCGGCGACGGCAGCAGGCTCCGCCGCGGTGAGCGGGGTCCCCGGGCCCACCCCTCCCGGGCCTCGGGCCTCGGGCCTCGGGCCTCGGGGTGGCTGGCTCCCGGGGGGCTCGGAAGGCGCGACCCGCGCGTGCCCCGCTCGGAGGGGGGCGCTGCTCGCCGGGGCGGGAGTGGACGGAGCTGAGCGCGGCGCGGCGCGGCTCTGCCGGGACCCGGAGCGCGCCCGGGGGCCCCGCGGTGCCGGGGTCCCGAGGCGCCCGCCGCGCTGCCGCCGGCCGAGCTACCCGGGAGGCGGCATTAAGCCCCTCCCGCGGTTGGCCGAGGGGTGCCTTTAATGAGCATTTCCCTGCCCTAACCAGAGGTGCTCCTCTCATCTCCTAAAAGTACAAAGCTGCAAAGTCCGTGGGAACTGGGAAAGGCTCCGGAGAGCGGGTGGGCATTCACCGCATCCAGGAGGACCCCGCGCTTGGGGAGAGGTCGGGCACACTCTCCCTGTCCTTGGCTTCGGTACTTCTTGGCAAATATCCATTCGATAAAAAGTGGTCATCACTGAAATTCAAGAAGTATATTTTGAAGGTTTTTTATATGGTAGCCGGGTGCCTGGCTAGATGATGAGGTGCAAGTGACCCTGCTTTTGGACCAGGGGTCCAAGAGACAGGCAATAAACGGATGATTAAGATAAGTTTCTGACAGTGATAAGTGCTGTGAAAAGAGGAAGAACAGATTAATGAACGAGAGAATGACCGGGTTTTATGTGTACCTCTTAAATTTTAAATGGCTAACATTTTAGATGAAGTTTCAAAGGTTAATAAGCAAATGCCTTCAAGTTAGTTTGCGATCATATTCAAGGCTAACTCTAGGGGAAATTTTATATTTCAGTTAATTCCTTTTCACAGGTCTTCTTTTAGCACCTTGTGTTCTTCCAATAACACAGTAACGTCCTCCTTTCTGATTTTGTAATAGAGAGCACAAGGTTTTCTGAATGTTGTTTCAGAGTTCAGACACTGTGTCCTAGTCAGAAGTATGTTGTGTTGCAGTCATTTTCGTGGTGTATGATGAATTTATTTCTAATTTCAGTAGATAACAGAAAGCAACAAAAAGTTTGGAAATAGGGGCACCTGGGTGACTCAGTGGTTAAGCATCTGCCTTGCGCTCAGGATGTGGTCCCAGGATCCTGGGATTGAGTTCCCCACCAGGCTTCCCCCAGGCAGCCTGCTTCTCCCTCTGCCTATGTCTCTGCATCTCTCTCTGTGTCTCTCATGAAAAAATAAAATCTTTAAAAAAGTGTCTGAAAATAGGCAAAGTAATTAAAGCCATTATATAAAAGTGATTCCAAACCCTCTGTCTCTGACAACAATGTAAAATGATGAAAAAATCCATTCCTAATGTACAATACTTGCTCACCTTTCTCCTAAAGAAACGAAAGCCTCTGCATCCTAAACATGCTCTCAAGAGGCCAGTGCAAAAAAATAAAAATAATTTTAAAAAAATTTTAAAGAAGCCAGTACAAGGAGCAGTTTCTTTGATATTTCATTTTATTTTATGAAATCAGGTAGATTTTGCATTTTGTTCCATGATAAATCCTTGTTGGTTTCAATATGAAAAGCTGAGGAAAATTGATGCTTCAGAAAGATACACCATATTTTGCTTTCTCTTATCTCCTGTCATGGCCCCAGATATCCTAGGAATAGCATGCCGATTTAAAAGCAGAGCATGGGGCAGCCTCGCTAGCTCAGCGGTTTAGTGCCTGCCTTCAGCCCTGGGTGTGATCCTGGAGACCTGGGATCGAGTCCCTCGTTGGGCTCCCTGCATGGAGCCTGCTTCTCCCTCTGTCTCTGCCTCTCTCTGTGTCTCTCTTGAATAAATAAATAAAATCTTAAAAAAAAAAAAAAAAAGCAGAGCATGAGGGGCACCTTCTGGTTCACTTGGTTAAGCTCAGGCTGTGAATCCATGAATCTGTGAACTCAATATGAACCCATTTCATATTGAACCCGTGATGATCTCATGGGTTGTGAGACTTGAGCCTCACTTCAGGCTCCATGCCCAGCAGGGAGTCTGCTTGGAGAGTCTCATCCTCTTCCCCTCTCCCCACTCAAACGCTTGCTTTCTCTCTCTCTCTCTCAAATAATAAATGGGGGGCACTTGGGTAGCTCATTCAGTTGAGCCACAGGCTTTCAGTTTCTTCTCAGGTCATGATCTCAGGGTCCTGGGATCACTTCTGGGGCAGGAGGGGGGGCTGCACTCTGCGGGGAGTCCACTTCAGGATTCTCTCCCTCTCTCTACCCCTCCCGCTGCTCCCTTGTGCTCTCTTTCTCAAAATAAATAAATAAATATTTTTAGAAAGCAGAGCACTAAATCATCACTATAGATTTTTTACATTTTTAAAGATTTTATTTATTTGAGAGAAAGAGAGCACATGAGCCCAGTTAAAGAGCTGAGGGAGAGGGACAAGCCGACTCCATGCTGAGTGTGGAGTCTGATGCAGGGCTCCATCCTAGCCAAAATCAAGAGGCAGACACCCCTCATAGATGTTTTTAACTAATAAAACATCACTCTGGGGAATGTTAGTCTTAGGGAAGGACAAAAGTATCTAATAGGTGGATAGGTTTTTAAGCAGAGGCCAGTCCAAATAAAAAAAATTATGAATAACTATGTTTAAAAAAAATCTTATCACCAAGATTAATAACCATCACCATAAGTCACATCCTTTCATTTTTCATTTATGCTTTCATCATTGTTCTACGTTTTCACAGGTTTTGTTCTGAAAGAAATATTAAAATGCCTGACAAGGTTGACTGTGTAGAAAATTAATACACTGCATAAATTGCTCAATGCACATATTGAATCAGTCAACAGGTGTATTTTGCTTTTGATCCCCAATCACACAATACTTTCTTGTAACTGGATACTACTGTATGTTCATCAGCATTTCAACTCCATGATCTTGGAGGCTCAATACATAATTCATTCCTGTTTCTGCAGCTCACAACTTCTTTAAATCCTATATACAATGCCAAGTCTGTGTGTATGAGCTTTTAGATTAAAAATCCAAGTTTATTAAATGTCCTGTACATATGTTTACTCACTGTACCCCTGGTGCTTTGCAATACTCAGCACACTGTTGTTGAATGAATTACTTCATTTAGTCTTTATGACAATACCATGACTAAATATCATGATTATCTCCATTTCACAGATAAGGAGCCCTGTGACATTGAGCAAATTATTTACTCATTAGAGTCAGAGCTGGGCTTTGAATTCAGGTACTCTGATTCCAGAGCTTGACCTATTTCTCTTTAAACCACCATGTGATAACTAGATTTAAATCTGTTTTTGCGGGGATCCCTGGTTGGCTCAACAGTTTAGCTCCTGCCTTTGGCCCAGGGCATGACCCTGGAGTCCCAGGATCGAGTCCCACGTTGGGCTCCCTGCGTGGAGCCTGCTTCTCTCTCTGCCTGTGTCTCTTCCTCTCTCTCTCTGTCTCTGTCTCTCATGAATAAATAAAATCTTTAAAAAAAGAATCTGTTTTTGCCTGAAAGCATTCTGAATCTCCCTTCGAGGTGTGGTCATCTATTATTCAAACAACAAAAGAAATCTAATAAAGTATAATATAGTATTATAATTTAATAAATTTAATAACATAATTATAATAGTTTTATCATAATCCCTAAATAAGATATATATTGTAATAAATACGATACTGGTGTGATATATGCAGTATATAAATTTATTGTATATTAATATATAATATACATATTTAATAAATATTTATCCTTAAATGAGTCAGGAAAATATGAACTTTATATTTATTTCCAAACATAAGCTAAGAATATTTGAAAGACATTTATTTAACCTTAGAGATTTTTTAAAGATTTTATTTATTTATTCATGAGAGACACAGAGAGAGGCAGAAACATAGGCAGAGGGAGAAGCAGGGTCCACACAGGGAGCCTGATGAGGGACTTGATTCAGGATCACACCCTGAGTCTAAAGCAAACGCTCAACTGCTGAGCCACCCAGGAGTCCCAACTTAGAGATATTTTAAGCAGAGTACATAGATGAGGAGAAATTTCCGGTGCCCCCCCATAGAGGTTCCAGATAATCTTCATATCATACCAGAGATTCTTTAAACTCACAATATCCACCTTAAAACCCCATGGGTTGATGTTAAAATACATGACTCGCTAGTAGACTGGATTTGTGTTGACAGTTCTGTCTACTTGAATTTTCTGTAACTGGCTTAAAAACTGTTACGTATGGTACAACAAGCAAAATAATCATTAAATAATGGGTTGGGCTAGATTACTTCTGAGATGTCTTACAGCCCTAAAATCCTGTAGCATTAAAATATGAAGGTACTTATTTTCTGAGCTTAAATTTAAATCAGATGGCAGCTATTTGGTTAGGTAGCTATAGGCTGAATAGGAAAATCCATTCTACTGATCACCTGGCTATGTTTGCTCTAACCCATCAGATGCTGAGTTTCTTTCCCTCATCTCTGAAGATGACTGACTAGGGAAAGAGGTATGGGGAGGACCAGGACACAGGTAGATAGTCAAATAACTATCCAGTGCTATCAAAGTGTAGAATGGGGCCTGGTACATGGTAGTCACACAGAAGAGTTTTATCAAATGCCCTAAAATGTGTGAAGAAAGAGGCTTTTCCTTCCAAAAGGACAATTAGAAAGATTGAGTGACTTTCCTGTTTGTGGAATCAAGTTCTAAATACTAGGGTAATATTCTGTTCAAAATTTCTGTTCTTTTCAGCACCCTGAGGATCTAATAGAATCTCACTGAAACATTATATGGTCTCATTCATTTGGGGAATATAAATAATAGTGAAAGGGAATAGAAGGGAAGGGAGAAGAAATGGGTAGGAAATATCAGAAAGGGAGACAGAACGTAAAGACTCCTAACTCTGGGAAACGAACTAGGGGTGGTGGAAGGGGAGGAGGGCGGGGAGTGGGGGTGAGTGGGTGACGGGCACTGAGGGGGGCACTTGACGGGATGAGCACTGGGTGTTATTCTGTATGTTGGCAAATTGAACACCAATAAAAAATAAATTTATTGTTAAAAAAAAGAATCTCACAAAGGTTTTGTTGATTTTACAAACTTTAAAGGACCCACAGATCTCTATGTCTGTACTCAAACCTTCCTCCGTGTGCTGCCAGCCTTTTATGTACATGTATGACTATTACCCTACTCTTGCCTAATATAAATGCCATCTGTTTCTGGCAGTCTTCTTCTGAGATCTTATAGCTTAAGCACCAACATGGACGAAGAAAATAGACGGTAATTATTGAAAATCCAATTCTAAGTTAATATGTACATTTCTGCTGGTAGCTATAATCATTTGTTTATTCTACCATGAACTCTCACTGGCTGCTTGGATTCCATGTTACCTAGGCAATAGGATGAGGTTTGCATTTCATGCTGTTATGTGGATTGTTCTTTGTACTGTGGAAATACCTCCAGCCTTCAACCAATATTTTCACACAGTGGCATTTCAGTTCTAAATAGACATTTTTTTCTTTGTAATTGAAGAATAAACATCATCAGCATTAAAACTCATTTAATAGGCTTTCCTTGCATGCAGATATTATATATATAAATGTGATTTCTTCCTTTAAAATACTGAAAGTCTAGACTAAGTCTTGTATGTCTTGTGTTCCCTCTAGAGCCTGGCACACAGAGAATGCTTGGCAAGTCTTTGTAGGGTGGTTATTACATACAGCTAATTAAAATGGAACATAAGAACCTCATACGTGGTTCAAAAATTTGAAAACATTTGAAAAATGCATGCCGTGAAAAGTATACCTCCTGCCCTACTCCCATCATCTGCTTAGTTCCAATCATACCCATGAGTAAATATTTTTATTAGGTGGAGGTTTTTTTTGTATATTCTTCCAAAATTTGTTTATACGTTGCAGATATTGTTTCCCTCTCCCATCTTCATTTTAAAACGTATTATACCGACTGTTTTTCACTTAACAGGATGGAGATTTTTTCTGTATCGATATAAAGAAAATGTCTTTCTCGTTTTTTACCTTTGCTGAATAATCCATTATGTGATTTGTTTAACCAGTTTCCTATTGATGGACATTTGGTTTGTTTCCAGTCTTTTCCTGTTGCAAACAAAACTGCAGTGAATTCCTTTACATATACATCATTTTGAATGTGTGCAAGTGTAACCATAGAACAATTTCCCAGAAGTGGCATGACTAAGTCAAAGAGTATCATGTGCATTTGTGATTTTGATGGACAACTGCCTACATGCCTTCCATAAGACTTGTGCCAATTTACTCACTCATCAGCAATACAGTAAGTTTTTTTTTTTTAAATAAAATTGAAGGGTTTTCAAGATTAGTGCAGCCACATCAAAACAAGGGCTTGGAGAAAAAGTCGGGAGATAAGGTAAGAGCTCACACTTGGTTCCAAGTACTTTAGATTGTGATCTCATTTTTTTTTTAATTTTTATTTATTTATGATAGTCACAGAGAGAGAGAGAGAGGCAGAGACATAGGCAGAGGGAGAAGCAGGCTCCATGCACCGGGAGCCCGACATGGGATTCGATCCTGGGTCTCCAGGATCGCACCCTGGGCCAAAGGCAGGCGCTAAACCACTGAGCCACCCAGGGATCCCTGTGATCTCATTTAATCCCCACGAGAGCCTTCTGAAGCAAGCATTAATAAATAAATAGATAAATAAATAAATAAATAAATAAATAAATAAATAAATAATAAAGCAAGCATTGATATCACCAAACACAGCTAGGAAACTGCAGCTCAGTGAGGATAAATAACTTGCCTAAGATCTCAGAGCTAGCAAGTGGTGGGGCTAAAGCTCAGTATGTGTGACTTGGAAGTACCTGCTGTTTTCACAGTCCAGTTCCATCTGATCTCTAGTCCCATTTCTGCTGTGACTCATATGTCCTTACCTGTAGGAAAAATACAATCCATATTTGTTCAGTGGGTGGATGGGCAAATGGATGGATTGACAGAGAAGAGGATTGAAGGGGATGCGGGTGCTACTTAGAAAAGCAGAGGAAGAGTAGGAATCAGGACCCAGGGAGTAACAGAGACTTGGATGACAACATTGGCTGAGGTGGGCTTGGGAAGAGAGTGGGTTGTGAAGAGGGTCTCCTAATCAGGCAGGGAAGGGTCAACACAGCAAAACAAAGCCTCATTGTGTTCTAAGCATGCACCTGTAAGGTTGACACATGTCCCAGCTAATATGCACAGTTTCACTTCTGTGTTAATGTTTTACAACATCAGGTTTAAAATAAAAACCTCAGACGTGTAAGTTATGGAAAGACTCACGAAAACAGATAAAGAGCATCAGACTTGGCCAGGCTTCAAAACTGGTGTGTTTAAGTGTATGTAGTTCTAGGTAATTTCTTGTTTTTAAGCAAAATACCAGGATATATCTCTCCAAGTGAGTGTTAATGTCTGGAAAGTATCAAAATGACCTCAGAAGCTTCTTTACATTCCCAAGGACATTGCTGTTGTTCATGTCCCTTGAACCCTTCCTTGGGAGTTGCTAACCCATCTGGCTCTAGAATTCATTCTTTTGTATATATTCAAGGGTGTCAGAAGTTTGCCCTTTGAGGATGAAGACTGAAAAAAAAAACCCACATTTTTTTTTTTAAAAGATGTATTTATTTTAGAAAGAGTGTGAGTGAGAGGATGAGCAGGGGGAGGGGCAGAAGGAGGAGAGAAATCCTCAAGCCGACTCCCCGCTGAGCTCAGAGCCCCATATGAGGCTCTATCCCAGGACCCCAAGATCGTAACCTGAGCTGAAATCAAGAGCCCATGCTCAACCGACAGCCATCCAGGTGCCCCACATTGGTTTTAATAGCTCAGCATCTATGGGAATTGCTTTATGAAAGTAGACAAAATAGGCCAGGTGATTAATATACTCAGAAACAAGGGGGGGGGGGAGGGAATCATTGGAAATAGGCAAGAAAAAGATGAGGCAGTCTGTGTCATAGAGGCAAGTTCAGCTGACATCACTTTCTTCCACCTGGAAGGGCTCCAGGGGCAGTGGGTCCCCAGGATAACTGGGCTGGGCTGCGGGGATTGGGTGGCTGGATCCCCACAGCTAGGAAGGATGACCCTCTTTTCTCAGACCGCATACTCAGCAGTCCCTTGACCTCTCCTCCAGCCTGGCTTCTCTAATAAGACAGAAGACTTCAAGCCCCAATAACATGTTCTTTATTCATACTGAACATTTCCTGACATTCGAATATGTATGGCTCTGAACACTTGCTTTGAGATGAGCACATCATATTAGGCTGGTTTAGATAAAGGAAATGTCCAAATGTACATTAAATAGGAAAGTCAAGATGCAAAAAGATCAAGAAGCATCCATAGAGGTACCTGGGGTGGCTCAGTGGTTGAGCATCTGCCTTTGACTCAGGTCGTGATCCTGGGGTCTTGGGATTGAATTCCACATCAGGCTCCCCGCTGGGAGCCTGCTTCTCCCTCTGCCCGTGTCTTTGCCTCTCTCTGTGTGTCTCTTGTGAATAAAATCTTAAAAAAAAAAAAAAAAAAAAAAGAGAAGCATCCATAGACAGCAAAATGACATCCTTCCCTATGTATCTACTTTAGGGTCACCCAAAGTCACATTTCATTTACAAATAATGTATAGTTGAAAAGGGGCATCAAAATAGCTCTAATAAATATCATTTAAATACATATAAAATGAACTTGACTTCATAAGACAAAGATTGAAATGACTCATGTTCAAGAGGCTGCTAAACAGGCCTTCTCTCTGGCCTGAGCCTGCCTTCTCTGCAGCTGTTCCAGATGCCTCTCCCCCAATACCCTACCCCCTCCACCGCTTCCCAGGCCCTTCCCTCTCAGTGATTGACCTACTTCCTCTCCATTAAAAGAAAGGTCCTCAGGATCTTCTTTGGATGTACCATGAAATCAAGTTTTTTTGTTTTACTTTGTTGGTCTATCAATTAATTGTCCCTCTTACCAGCATTTTCCTACTTGGAGACAATACATCCTCAAGCCTGTTATATATTTGTCCTTACATTCAGTGAAAAGGACTTTCTGCTTTCCTCAGAGGCTTGCTTTTTTTTTTTTTTTTTTTTTTTAATTCATGAGAGACACACACAGAGGCAGAGACACAGGCAGAGGGAGAAGCAGGTTCCCTGTGGAGCCTGATGCAAGACTCGATCCCAGGACCCCGGGATCAGGACCTGAGCCAAAGGCAGACACTCAACCGCTAAGCCAGCCAGGCGTCCCAGAAGCTTGCTTTTAAAAGGTCCTCCTAAAGGGTCCCTGCAGGATGAAAACATTCCACACTTTGCAGACTGCCCTGATTGATCTGTTCTTATCTCTCAGCCTTGCCCAGCTAATGCTCCTCTAGTCTATTTATGGTGACAGAAATATATCTGTCCCTGTGTTGTATGTATGAGAGCGTCCCAGCCTGTGAGAATGAGATTGCAGCGTGCCAGCATTTCTCCCAGCCTTTGGGGCAGCTGGGCAGGATCTGGACAGTGTGAGCCCTCAGGGGCAGCTTCCTCCTGCCAAACAGTGTGCAGTGTGCTGCACAAACATCCTATTCTATGTGAGCCACCACATTAAAAAGATCGATAAGTACTGGGATGTGCATTCCAACTGCTCTGTCATTTTTACTGGCTGTGGTTTTTCTTACTGGAGAGGACATCTGCCTTTAGCCACCCGAGCAAGGACCTCTGTTGAAATGTCCTCCCCAAATTATTCTCCTTGCTGTCATTAATAATGATAAGGAACTCTTTTTTTCTTTAGTTGATTCTTTAGGAGGGCATATTCTTACCTTTTCCATTTTTCCTAAGACTGAGAGGAACCACATAGTTTCTTTTGGCTAATTTCCTTTTTCTTTGCCCTGGAGCAGTAGCCTCTATAGACTAGATGGTTATGAGAGGCTCTGATTACCCATAGAGACTGTGTGTATGTGTGTGTGTATTTCAACATCCTGGGAGACAGTATAGAGTGCTGATTAAGAATGTGGGTCTGGCTTCAAATCCTGTTTCATGATCACTTAGTGGTGTGACTTTGAGCCACTCAGTCTCCTTGTGCCTCAGTGACCTCATCTGTAAAATAGGATTAACAGTAGTGCCTATTTCATAGACTTGTTCTGAGGAATAAAATCAGTTAATACATATAAGGAACCTAGAAAGTAGCTGACTTGCCTGCTGGCTAGATCCAGCCCACCATTTGTTTGTGTAAATAAAGTTTTAAGGGAACACAGATATGCCTAGTTATTTACATATCACGTGACTGCTTTCTCTTCAGGATGATAGAGTAGTTGCAATAGCATCCCTAAGCCCAGCAAACCTGAGAACATTCACTCTGTCCCTATACACAAAAAAAATTGCTGACCCCTGCCTAGAATATTATCTAGTAAGTCCTCAATAAAAATTATCTATCATTAATACCAATTTTAGTAAATCTCAATTTTTCTTTATTGCTTTTCCAAGATCAAATTGTTTGGTTTTCTTCCTCAAAATCAACTAGTTTGGTGATTTTTTTTCTGACTTTTTTTTTCTTTTTTTTGCTAAATTTGTAAAGGGAAAGGGACTATTAAAAATATTAAGTTATGGGCAGCTCAGGTGGCTCAGCAGTTTAGTGCCACCTTCAGTCCAGGGCATGATCCTGGAGACCCGGGATCGAGTCCCACGTTAGGCTCCCTGCATGGAGCCTGCTTCTCCCTCTGCCTGTGTCTCTGCCTCTCTCTCTGTGTCTCTCATGAATAAATAAATAGAATCTTTAAAAAAATATATTAAGTTAGTAATAGCACAAGTGGTACAAAAATAATAAAAAATCATAAAAGTGGTATGTGAATGACCAAAATTTGTGAAACAGTTTTTCTAAAGTTTATTTTTCAAGATTTTATTTATTTATTCATGAGAGACACAGATAGGCAGAGACATAGGCAGAGGGAAAAGCAGACTCTCTGTGGGGAGCCCAATGCAGGACTCAATCCCAGGACCCTGGGATCACAACCTGAGCCAAAGGCAGATGCTCAACCACTAAGCCACTCAGGCGTCCTGTAAAGTTATCAGATCTTATTTTGCTAGGTTACATGCTCTTGTACTTTTGCTGGTATACTTAAAAAAAAAAAAAAAAACTTTTATTTTAGAAAAGTTTTAGATTTACAGAAAAAGTATGAAAATAGTACAGAGGCTCCCATAGACCCGCTTTTCCTTATTATTAATATCTTACATAAGTAGGCATGCTCGTCACAATTAATGAACGAATACCATGCGTTATGTTTTTTTAAAGATTTTATTTATTTATTTGAGAGCCAGAAAGAGCTGAGTGGGAGGAGGGGCAGAGGTAGAAGGAGGAGCAGGCTCCCCGTGGAGCAGGAAGCAGGACACAGGGCTCAATCCCAGAACCCTGAGATCATGACTGGAGCAGATGGCAGACACTTAACTGACTGAGCCACCCAGGTGCCCCCTGATACATTGTTATTAACCAAAGTCCATGCTTTATTCAGATTTCTTCAGGTTTTCTCTAATATCCTATTTCTGTTCCAGAGTCCCATCCAGGATTGCACAATACATTTGGTCAATACATTTAGTGTGTTTCCTTAGGTCCCTCTTGACTATGACAGTTTCTCAGACTTGTTGACAGTTTTAAGTACTGGTCAGGTATTTTGTAGACTATCCCTCAATAATTGGGGTTTGTCTGATGTTTTTCTTACAATGCTCCTGTGGTCATTGGAAGAGCACAGAGGTAAAGTGCCCCTTATATTACATCATATCAAGGGTACACATTCTCAGTGTAAGTTATTACTGGCTCCTTAGCCTCTCTAATCAGCCTTTCCCCTCTACAGGTCCTACATCTCCATGTGTGCTCGTCAAGTGTTCTGGAAGTGTCTCTCCAACTACATGTTCTTGTTTCTCTATAGTTAAATATCAATGTTAGGTTTACCTTCAAACTTGGTTGAATTTACTTTGTGATGGTCAAAAGTAATTTTAAATATGTCAACCTAAATAGTTCTAATAAAAAGATGGCTTGTCTGATTTTTACTTAGCCTCTTTTGGAATTTTTGCCTATGGTTTCATACTTCAGGTACATGGGATTTTGCCTCAGTTCTCCTCTCTTCTAAATGAATGCCCTGTTGATATCTGCCGAATGACAGAATGCACCCTTGGGGATTAGCATTTGTGCCATGGCACATGAGGATAGTGTCTTTACATACTTTGGTGAGAGAAAAGGGCAAAAACATCTAGAGTAGTACCATTAGTAACTCCACAAATTTTGGATAAATGATAGGATGAAATTGAGGAGAAAGCAAAGTAAGAAAATGAGAAGATGAGTAGATTTCCTTTGGGACTGATTCCTGCTGCATCTCGGTTCCCAAAGCTCCACAGCTAAAGAACCCAGAAATGGTGGCAGCAGGGGAAAATACCAGAGTGCCCTTTTATCACTGATTCTCTAGAAAACCCAGTAGACAGGCCAGTGAGGTCTTTGGGATGTCTGATATGTCACAGCCATGGGATAGGAAATATTGACCTCGTTTTTCTCCTTGCTCGGTAGAAACTTTTCATTTCTGATTAGGGTAATGAACTGAGTTGAAAAGCTTCCATCATAATGTGAATTTCAGGTATGTTAGCTCTAGTTCTAATCCCTTCTGTAATGTTGCCTAGTATTTCGTTTCTTTGTGTGCCTATCACAACGGTGCTTACAACAAGGGTTCTGTTGGTTCAGCTGTCGCAACAAATTTGTGATGGTTCAACCTTCAACAGAATCAAGAGAGATAATGAGCACCAAAGGATTAGGCCCAGAGCAGTGTATGATTTGATAAAATGTAGGGTTCAGGAAACAGACACATCTTTAGACTACTTTGGATGTGGAAACAATGCATCTCTCCACAATCTTTATTATTTAATAATACACGTTAGGCGTAGAATGTCTCCTGTGTGTGGACGAAAGATCTCATCTCTGAACTTTCAAGTCAGAGTGCTAGGAGAAATGATGTAGTACCCTCTGCCTCAAGGAGGCATGTCTGGGAGTCATAAAACCACGTCGACAGAGTGTGTGGAGGTTCTTGGGTGAGAGGTAATGCTTAGGCACCAAGGTGTACTTAAGGAGGGTAGCTATTATTTGAATCTCCCTGCAGACAGTAAATTTGAGGATAGCTGGGACCAGATCTTCCTGGTCATCTGCTAGGACCTATGCTCAATGTAGAGGTGGCCTCTAGTAGGCTCTTGAATACTTGAAATCAGTGAATAAGTGAAATCAAAGCCAACAAACAGAATGAAAGATATTTATTTATATAAAAGCTGTCAGTAGACTTCCTTCATGCTGGTCAGGTCATGCCCGATATTGTGCATATTATCCCATTATTGATCAGTTATCACGTTTTAAAACTTATCATGGTAACAAAATGATTTCGTAGGTCAATGTTGACAACTTTCTAGTGTTTAGGGAACTGTTTATCCCAGATTGTTGGTGTTGCAGTCCATTCTTTCTCAGTTAGCTATAATTTATTGACGGGGCCACCAGTAGGCCACAAAGGACCTTTGTGAGGTTGTAAAAAGGTGCTCTCCCCACCCTTGACACACGCAGCCCTGCAGGTGCACAAGGCTGGAGTTCAGCTGTCCCCCGCTACTCAGTGGGGCACCCCGTGTAGTGAGAAAACCTGCACCGCCCCCAGCTTCCCAAGTACCTGTTCATGTCACGTACCATGGTGGGGAACCACACACATTAGCACCTCAAGCAGTTCTCTGAAGATGCCTAAAAAGCAATTCCTGTATCCCCATTTTACAGATAAAAAAAGGTGAAGTCTAGAGGGGTTAGGAACTTATCCAAATGGCACAGTTAAATAAATGGTGGAATCAGGATTCACATCCAACATCAGTAGAGTCTGGAATGCACTGCTCAAGCTGAAGAGGAGGATAGATTAAACAAATCTAGAAATTGTACTTGCCTCGGCAGCTGGGGATAAAAATATTCTGAAGGCTAGAAATTGGGTGCCTGACAGGAAGTGTTTGGGGTGACTGTAGACTTCATTGCTGTACTCTCTGAGAGGTGGTTTGAAACTACCATTTGTTTTCCAACCTTTTCATTTATTTATTCCCATCTTCTCTTTGTTTCTGAATAAGCTTAGAGAAAGGTGCCAGTATCAGAATGAATGAAATTACCTTACTTTTCTGTTTGTCAATGTTTTCTTCCTTGCTCTCGTCATCAAGTGAGGTATAATATCAGTGATGGCTAATGTGGATTGTCACTCAATGGCGCTAGTCACTGTGCTTATGCTTTCCAGTAGCAAGGGGACACATGGAATCCTCACAACAACTCTGCTAATACAGTTACTGCTTTACAGGTGGTGAAACTGAGGCACAAAGAGCTGTAATCAGGCTAGTGAGTGCAGGAATCAGGCCTCAGACCCACTACATTTTGGGTGTGTTTTCAAAGCCATGTGATATCGTCTTCCCTTTTAGAATAGATTACCCTTTTCTATCATGTAGGAAAAAGAACTTTTGGGCTGTTAATTAAGAACTATGGCCTCCAAAATACATTCATTTCAAAATTCAAGCAGAATGTATTTAATAAATTCTTTCTTTTTTCCCTCATCCTCCCATATGTTTGTTTTTGTACCCAAGAGCCTGGCTGATATTACCATTGCAATTCTCTCTTAACTGGAGCTAGTCTTTTGCAAATCTGTATTAGTAATGGTTGCAGAGAGAAGTTACTTCAAAGCATATACAATGAAAGCTGAGATTCCGTATTACGAATTATGAAGGAAAGTAGGTCATGTGTGGTTTTCTGTAAGGTTTGGGACATTTAAAGTATAACACATGAGAAACTTAAGGCAGCCTCATGATTTTTTGTATTACCATTTGACCCAGTTAAGGAAAAGAATAAATATTTTGACTGAAAAAAAAATACAAAATGAATTTCTCACTGCACTTAGAGCAGTTTCTCTCTCTCTCTCTCTCATGATCATTTTATTTATTACTTTTTTCCTCTAAGTTTTTATTTAAATTCCAGCTAGTTAACATATAGTGAAATATTAGTTTAAGGTGTAGAATTCAGTGACTCATCACTTACGTACAATACCCAGTGTTCATCACAGGTGCCCTCCTTAATACCCATCACCTGTTTGATCCATTCTCCTCCCCCCTCCTCTCCAGTAATCAGTTTATTCTCTATAGTTAAGATTTGCTAATCATTTAAAAAATGTTTTATCTCCTTTGGGATACTTAGGAAAATATTAAAAGACATGACATTCATCTGTTATATTTCCCAGTTTGGTTGCGTATTTTCAGGTGGTTTTATAAAAATATTATATGTTGGGGACATTTGCCTACTTCAAGTATGTCATTAAGATAAGGAAAAGTACCTAACAATGAAAACTGATACTGTGATCATGGGCATAAATGTTCTAGTTGTGGCAAAAATTGATAGATCACTTGGACACTAGTGACACTATTTGTGGGTAAATAACTTTTCACAAAGCTTTTGGTTTTGGAGAAAAAACTTGAATCAGTCTGATAACATATGTTTTTCAAAATATGAAATTGAGTGACTTTGTTTTGGGTGTTGTCACATTTTCCCCCCACAGCTTTCTGCCCTAGAAGAATGATGCCGTTGGAATTTACCCACAGGTGGCACAGCTGGATGAAAGTCATTTGTCTCATTTAACTGACAGTACTAATCACTGTAATAACTATTTTAACAGAAAAGATAATTTGGCAGACATCTATGATTAGTATATTAACACATTTCCTTAATTCCCTAGGGCGACCATCACCAGAACATCCTTTGTGTGATCTAAATGAATTGTCCTGTCATAATGAGTTTCTTTATAGGCCTGAGAAATCACTTTTGTTAAATTGTCTAAAGTGCTATTAATTTGAAAGCTTCATTCATGATGAGGTCTGAGGGAGAGGCAAAAGATGGCCCTTCACCCTGTTCTGACATATGACCCACTGCCAGGGCCCTGAATCTCCCCTAATCCTCCCCAAACTTGGCTTCTCCAAGCCTTGTATATCTACTCTATATCCAGGGCTCCAAACCTGGAAGCAGGGGTAAATGATTTGATGTGAACAAATATATTAAAAAGAGAGACAATTGGCAGTGAGTTGAATTAATGATAATACACAACCTAAGGAAGTGAAGAACTATGACAGTTTAACTCAGGGAAAAATGAAAAATAACTTACACAAAGTAATAGCTTACTGTTTGGCTTGGTTCTTCCTAGCAGACATATTCATTCTATGGACATGAACCTGGATACCACTTTACCCAAATTACAATACTATTTTCAGTGATTGCTCACATACAGTTGCTGAACTGAAAGTAAATGTGACTGTGTGATGGGAGAGGGTAAGGGGTGACAGAGGTGGGAGAAGAAGGAGCCCAAGTCTTTAGTTTCCATGTGGGAATGAACTGAAATGCCCACACTGAAAGATCATGAAGCAACAATTTGCTTAGAGATATAGAAGAAAAATATCCCTCCAAAACAGTTAAATGAATTAAGAAACTTACCCCCAGGAAGGGGTAAATGGGAGAGGAGATCCGAGTATTAGTTGTGCATCTTAAATAAGCGATATGTATGTATGCATATATAATTAGGGTGGGGAGTAACTTAGGGAAAAGAGATTTTAAAAAAGGAAAAAAATATTCAGGAAAAAAAAAAAGATAGAAGCATATTACCTGGAGACCCATTTTAACATGATAGCTTATTTTCTCCGGTATTTTTACCATCTGTGATTTTCTTTCTCTTCCTTCATCATTCTCTTCCAATGATCAACTTTGCTTTAATCATACTGTAATAAAATTGATAACTAACTTGCTGAGCACTTAGGTGCACATTTTATATGCATTGTTCCATTTGATTAACCCAATTGTGCGTGCTGATATTATAACTTATTATATCATAATTACATTCTTATATTAGCATATGGTCTTCATAATCATCTTTTTAAAAAAAGATTTTATTTATTTATTCATGAAAGACACACAGAGAGAGAGAGAGAGGCAGAGACATAGGCAGAGGGAGAAGCAGGCTCCATGCAGGGAGCCCGATGTGGGACTCGATTCCTGGACCCCAGGATCATGCCCTGGGCCGAAGGCAGGCGCTCAACTGCTGAGCCAACAGGTGTCCCCATAATCATCTTTTTTTCATGGTACAATAATATTCCATCCAGCAGAATATCTTTTCCCCAAATTATTAGACTTTTAAGTTGTTTTCCAGTTTTTGCTATTATAAAGAATACTAAGATGATATACTTTTCTCCAAAGCTTTTTCCTGACATTTGTGCTTATAGGATGAATTTCCACAAGGAAGATTACTGGGTCAAAGAGTAGAATCATGTTGCCAAGTTGCTTGTCTTAAACTGTCTAGGGCACTTTTACATTAAGTGTTTAATGTGATGCCTTGTGCAGCTCTGAGAAAGGTGGGGGAGAGAGATTCACTGCCATTTTACAGATGAGATAACTAGGAGCTAAGTCTTCAAGGTCACACAGCTGGAGGAAGAGCCAGAATTAGGTTCCCAACTCTTTCTTGATTTCTGTCCCCCAAATGAGATGAAACTCAGGCTGAGCAATTCCTGACACTTTCCTTCCCAGATGTCTTGGTCTTTACCTAGTGGAGCTTCTCTGTCAGGGGGCCCTTTCCTTTCACTGAGAGCCATTCTGCTTCAGGAAAAAGTAAGCCCCCTCTAGCAGCCCAAAACCACATGCTGAATGAAATCTTCTACCAAGGCTTAGAAAAAACAGAGCAAGAAGGGGAAAGAATGTGAGAAAACAAGTGAAATGTGCTTACTTAGAAAACGGGGCAGGATCCATGAGAAGGTGTCTGAGGAGTAAACAAGAAAATACTGTGATTTTGGAGGACCTTAATGCTTAAGATAAGGTATTTGAGCTGAAGACAGTGAGGAAGTTTGACTTATGGAGGGTTAGGGTCATGGTATGGCTTTTTTTTTTTTTTTTTTTTTTACTCATTTGTATGCAGGACTTTCTTGAATGTTAAATCTACTTAAAAAAATTTTTTTTACAACCCTGAGACCATGACCTGAGCCAAACCCAAGAGTCAGACACTTAACTGACTGAGCCACCCAGGCGCCCCTAAATCTATTTCTTTCTCTTTTTTTTAATAATAAATTTATTTTTTATTGGTGTTCAATTTGCCAACATACAGAATAACACCCAGTGCTCATCCCATCAAGTGCCCCCCTCAGTTTCTTGATAGCAGTATACTTTCTCAGGATAGAAACTAACCAACAATTTGTATTTTTTCTTTTTCTTTTTCAAATGAATGATCAAAAAGTAACTTTAAATATGTATTTTCTCAACCACAGAAGAAAGTGAGTCCTGCTTTGCTCAGCCAAAACCATGTACAATGGGAAAAGAATCTACTCTTTATGGCAAGGTACAAAAGGAAAGCCCTCCCCAACTTGAGAAGCTCAAGATTTCAGCAGTGTCTACAGCTAATGGTATTAAATCACTCCGTGAACAGCCCTCGGCAAACAATGCTGCAGATCTACCAGAAGATACTCAGCTTCTAGAAGGACTCAAGGAGTCTGGGCCACCTCAGCCAGGTGGCACAGATGTTACTCCAGAAACAGGAAAAAAGAAGAGAGACATGGGAACAGTGACAGAGGCTCAGCCTTTAAAAGGAAATGCTGAGACTGAATCTGTAGAAACAGGCACCAAGTACCAGCCTTTGAGGATCACAGGAGAGCAGGACTCTCCTGGAGCAGTGGAAGGTACTGAGAATCCACAAACTGCCAGAGAGATGAAACCTCCAGGAACAGCTGAGAAAATCCCTCCTCTGGAAGCAGCTAAAGAACCACAACCTGAAGAAGCAATGGGAAAGGGTAAACAGACCCAATGCCCAGAAACATTTCCCAAGGAGAATGAATCTTCAGAAGTATTGGAAGGAAGTCAATTTGTGGAAGCAGCTGAAGAGTGGCAACTTCAAGAAACATTGGGAAAAGATGAGCTGTCCCAGCCTCTAGAAACAAGTCCCAAAGAGAGTGAGTCTCCAGAAATATTAGAAGGAAGCCAGTTTGTAGAAACAGGTGAAGAGCGGCAACATGAAGAAACATTGGGAAAAGATGAGCAGTCCCAACTTCTAGAAACAATTCCCAAAGAGAATGAAACACCAGAAATATTGGAAGGAAGTCCATTTGTGGAAACGGCTATAAACGATGATTTGCCCCATAAAACTCTTGAAGGTCCAGGAAACATGGAGAAGATTCAACCTGAAGGAATAATAGTTGGAAGCATGGAGCATCCAGTGGGAATTCTAGAAACAGGAGTAAATATGGACACAGTCAGGAAAACTCATACTAATGAAGAGGACCAACACATTGAAGGTAAAATTTATGCTGGTTGTGTAGATGTGCTGCATAAGTGATCATCCCTGGGGATCTCTATGTCAGGTGGTTGAATTTCATTTGACCCAAACCAGAAGGCTTTCATACCTGGAAAATGGGCTCTTGGCTCTGCAGCAGAAATGCTCTACACTTGATCTGAGCCAAAAGGACAAGAAGTGATACAGAAAAATGTTCTAAAGCATAATCTGTGTCCAGAATTTTTAACCTGGATCTATCTTTGTTGAATACACTTGAATGTTGAAGGCAACGTGTTAAAATTTCTGGATTTTTCCAGGTTCACTTTTCATCAGGTCCCATGTATGGTATGAGGATCCAAAGTGGAGATGAGTAAGTGGTTAGCAGAGGAACTTCACCTTCTAGTGAAAGAATACCCAGCTAATGGATCTTAACAGTGCAATTTTCATCTCTGCCCATTTATCCTTAGAAAATCACTGCCAGTCTGCTGCTGTCCTACTATCTTTTTGTCTCTAGGAGAAGACTAGAGACATCGTATTATGTCTTGGCATATGTGTTTTTAAAATGTTCTTTGCCAACATAAAAAAAATGGCATCTATTCTACTCTTTATTGGAGTTATAATTGAAAAAAATAACAGTTCTTCTGGGGAATGATTTACATATTGGTAAATTTTAGCTTCACACTATGGTATAATTAAGTAAAGCATTCATCCATATGTTCCTTAATTCATTTATTACCACAGCAGTTTTTGAGTGCTAATCATATGCCAAGTGTGGGGGGTGAGGGTGGGAGTAAGAGATAGGCCCTGTTCTCCAGGGGCTCACAGTCTAATGGGAAGAAGGCTGAATTTAAACACATTACCACGGTCTATTGAAGTAAGTGCTTTAAGGAAGGTGTACAAAAGTGTTCCAGGAATATAAGGAAGGGGCAGGTAAAAGCATGTATTTGTTGGGCTAGACCCTAACCTTAGCAAACTCAAGTCATTAGGGCCGAGGATAGTGAGTGAAGTGAGAGGCACATGTTTATGGCACGGGGAGCCCTGGGGACGGTAGTGACCAGGCACACCATCCTGTTAAAGAGGTAACTACTGCTTAGCTCCATCCGTGAGCCAATATTGCCCACCCTGACTTCTTAGGGAGACAGATTTATATCTACAGTGTCCAGACTTTTAAATGTTTGCAATCTTTAAATGTTTAATGATTGTTTTCTTCAAACACCTCAATGGCCCAACAAAATGGGTTCCTGGGCATGCCTAGACCACCTTTTCATTTAAATATAAATGGAACTTTTTTTTTTGAACATATGCTTCTAGAATTTTAATGCATATATAAACTTCAGAATTAAAATGTGAACATACTATAGATAACTTGCATTGTTCATTCAAAAAGAACCCATGGACATCTTAATGCCTATAAACCACCTTTACAACAATATTTTCATCTGCACATATGGACACAAAACTATTCAGTCAAGACATATTATTGGATATTTACCAAGAACTGAACACTCAGGTTGCTCTCACATTTTTGCTCCTGAAACTGAGCTTGGATAAATATTTTAATAGATAATTATTTTGGCAAATCCATCATTATTTCCTTAGGATAAATCCTTAGAAGTAGAATGCACGGATTAGAACTTTTTGGGGCTTCTAATACAAATCACCTTACATGGAACTTTTTATTTATATTATGTTCTGCTGTCATTTCTTGGGTAATTCTGAAGCCTGATTTTATATAAAGGGATGTCAAGATAGAAAATGTTAAGGGATGTCGGCCATTCAGAGGATCTGAGAGATTCAGGGCAATTGCCTTTCTTGACACCACCAGAGAAACTTACTAATTTGACAAAGAGAGCAGGAGCTGCCCATTGGAAACTGGCTGTAGGGTACTCTATTGTTCATGCTAAGTGAGCATCTCTTAATATCTCCTTTGGTTACTTTTCTAGGTGAGACAGGAGAAAAGGTTGAAACAGAGACAGAGAATGAGAAAGGAGGTGAAGGGGCTGGAACAAAAGAAGAAACAGGTGAAGCTGTGGATCTTTCAGCAGCCACATAAATTGGTGTGGTAGTACAAGGATAACGGACACAGTGTATTATAACAGAAAAATGTGAAGTGTGAGGGTTACAGATCTTATCTTTCAAAGTTATGTATTTTATACAAAGTGTGGTTATTATGTTCCTGATTACATTGTTCCATAAAACTGCTAAGCTATGAACAGTTTTCTTAGGCACTCAGAATAGCCATACATTCAGGACTACAATAGTCACAGCCAATGACAAGTAGGGTATACAATCACTGGAGTATGAGGGTGTTTTCTTCACTGTGGCAATAGGTCTATTCAGTTTAGAAAATGAGACCCTAAAAAGAAGGTAGAAACCTTAGGTATAGGTGGCTGGAGAAAGGAGTTAACACATTTTAGGGAACTCATGATAATAAGGTTATACATGTATGATTACAGTGGGTAAGAATGAACAACGTCAAGTCAAGCTATACCTAGTGTTTCTTGTTGCAGAATTGAAAGCTGGTAGGAACATTGGAGTGTGTGTCATCTAGTTACCTTCTCACCTTAAGTCTATCTACTACGGTAGACTCTTATTTATCATGGTGTGTTAAATGTGTTAACAAAATCCTTGTCAAAAAAATGCATTCTGGTGCTATTGCAAGATCAGGCATTTCTACACCGAAAGGCTACACATTTTTCATGTGCCATTTTGAATTAGCTATTGATTTTACACTTAGGTGAAAGATTTCAATTAGTGTTGTCCTTTTGACTGACATTAATATATTTTAAATCAATTGGCTCTTAAATGTATTTGAGGCAACAAACAATAAGAATTAAAACCTAGATTAGTGGGGCACCCAGGTGGCTCAGTCAGTTAAGCGTCCCAGTCTTGATTTTTGGCTCAGGTCATGATCTCAGGATCGTGAGATCGAGTCTTGCATGGAGCTTCTCACTGAGCTTGGAGTCTGCTTAAGATTCTCTTTCTCCCTCTCACTCTGTCTGCCCCCAGCCCACCTAGCTGGCCCTTGCATGTGCTCTGCAAACTTTTTCTCTCTCTCTAAAAAACAAACAAAACACCTAGATTAGTTGCCTATGAGAAGTTTTTATTTTGGGTCTTTTTGTTTGTTTTTTGTTGTTTCAGATTACTATAGTTTAATGTTAGGCTTTAGAGGTAGAAAGGAGTTAAGAAATTAGAATTTAAAAACCATTTATAATATTTTATTAATGTTAAAATGATGTACATTGAAAGTTGCTTTTCAAGAATTCTTCCAAAATTGCCAAGAGATTTTGGTAAAAGATTATACATGAATAGTAATGATAGCAATCTTGTCTACCATTGAGTGCCTGGTGTTTATGAATATCAGGATAGAATTATAGTCTGGAAACACTTGGTTTCTTTTTCTTAAATGTAAATATATATTTTTAAGGTAACTGCTCAGATGAATTAACTAGAATATTTTACTTTAGCTTTTATATTAAAATGACTAATAAGATGACCTATAATTAATTTCAAGGATATAGGATTCAGGGAAGAATTATCATCTTTATTCTGATTTTAACATTAGTTTATGCTTCTGACCTTAAAGAGCTGAAGTAGACAACAAAAGGAGGTACTTGAGTAGATGACATCCTCTTTTCTGCAGAGTGGCTGGACTGTGATTTTATTGAGAGCAAGGACTATTTTATGTATCTCTAATTCAGGCATTTAGCTCCTTTAGTAGAATATGATAGGTGCTTGATAAATATTTGTCAAATCAATCAATGAATAGTAAATACCAAGGGTTCACATTTATTTATAATTCATTTAAAAAGAATATATTTAAAATCTCAGTTTGTGTAGCACATTTTCACGAGTGCTGCTCAAGCTCAGTAACAAGCTATATATCTTGTTTAGTTCTGAAAACAGCACTATTTTTTGGTCAGAAAGTTACATAAATCAGACATGATATAATATCTTTCAAGCTGCCTTTTGTGACCCAAAGGTGTTTTTCCTGACCAAAAGGTATTTTTATACAGATATCTAGTAACTAGAAAATGATAGAGCTTAGTGTAAAATATGAAAATCACCTTAAAAGGTGGAATTGTATTTTGTATCAAGTACTGAAATAGTAGGATTCATTTACTTAATAGACATAAAGATCCATTCTGTATTGTGTAGATTATCTTTTTTTAATCCGTAGCATGTGTTAAAGAAATTTCTTTAGAACTGATTCTTGAAACAACTCTTTCCCAAAGCATTATATAGTGGCAATGTAAGTTTTCAAGTTGTTTGTTAATCTTATTATTTTCCATTAATTACTAGGTTATTTATTCTTGGATTTTTGAAATTTGTATAAATTTCTGGTACTTTTTATACTTTGGCCTTTAATGTGGTTACTAAGACATTTTTAGAAACTGTTCTTATTCTTTTAGATAATACTAGTAATTTTTTTATTAAAACCTATAAATTAAAAGTTCCATAATATTTGAGTATCCTAGAATTGAAATATTTCATCTAAATAAGGATTTATTTTTTAAAATAAAATTAAAGTAATAAGCGCCTGTAGTAAAACTCAAATAATACAGAAAGGTATAAAACGGGCAGTAAAGTTCTCCCTCCCATATCTTTTAGACTTTCTATGAAAGGATAATTAGGTTTCTTGCATATGTTTCCACAAGAAGGTAGTATATATGCTATGCTATATGCATATGCTACAACGTAAGTGTATATTTACATATCCACATTTTAAAACACAAATGAGAATTTACATAGCCCTGTGTTGTAAAAAGTGCATATAAAAACCACAATCTATCCTTCCCTATGTTCGACTTTTTCTCTTTTGCCTAAGACTGATGGACAGCGTAGCCAAGTGGTTTCTGCTTCAAAGTGCTCAGACTCTGAGAAGAGATTATCAGTTTTGCTCCAGATTCAAAACATAGAAGTGACTGGGTGACGGGCACTGAGGTGGCAACTTGACGGGATGAGCACTGGATGTTATACTATATGTTGGCAAATCAAACTCCAATAGTAAAAATATACAAAAAACCCCATAGAAGTTGGACAAAAGGATTGAGCCGTTTGTAAGGAATTCATAGAGAAACTATCATCAGGACTGGATTCTCTCATCCTGGGGTGCTATATAGGATTGTAGCCCCTTTTGTGGTCTACTAAGATAATTTCAGCATTTTCTACAAATAAGTGGAAGGGGAAATGGAGAACAAATGGTTTGCCTGCTAGCAATCCCGGTATGGAATGTTTACCAACAGAGGGTGCCAGTTGCAAAGCTAGGAAATTCCCAGTCTGATGTCAGAATTCTTGGCCAGAAGTGCTGTGTACCCAGTCCCCTGGGGAACCCACAGGGTAAGAATATGCGGTCAACCTGTGACTTTAGTGCCTTTTCCATTTCGACTTTGGACTAAAAGCTCCTAACAACTTGGAACAGTCAAAACACCCATGTCCCTTTTAACAAATGCTTTGTTCTACATTTGGCCTTGAATTAAAAATAAAAATGGCTTTAAAAGGAAAATGTTTTTTCCATGTTTAACTAATCCAAGAGTATTATATACTTATGGTTGAATAACCTTGATAGGATTTACATCTGTGCTCTTTAGGAAACTACAAAAGCTTGTTAGAGCACCTAAGTTACAAACATCTCATTTTTATAATGATGATTTGGTGACCACTTGTGAATTGTTTCACAAATGCCCGAAATGTGAACATCATAAAGCCATTCATTAGCTAACCCACATTTGTAAGGTAAAGGGAGGAATGATATGCTTTTCTTTTTCTCTCCCCACACTAAATAGCAGGGCACGGCTGCAATCTGAAAAGTTGAAAGCATTTGCTCACAAGATAACATTTAATCTAAAACTAAAACTTTGTCAGCTCCTTTCTTCCTCAGAGTTTATAAAGTTAATGAGCATTGGGTTATACTTGCAAGGTTTTAATTACAGAAACACAATAGTGTAATCCTAGAGAGCAACTCACAGGGATGGAGTTTCTCTTTTCAGTTGTTACTATCAACAAAAACTAGGGAACTCCTCCCTGGCATTACTAATCCGTGTAGAATCAAATTGGAGGCCATTAGCTTTATTTCAGTAATACCACTCAGCAGATTTACTGGGCAGTATATGAGATATTGCAAGCTCACCCTATATCATTATTTCTGTGGCTAATGAAAGAAGTCTCCAGACATTAAAGTCAGGCTTTAATAACATTTGAAGGTGGAAGAAGGGCGCCCATTCAGTTTAATAGTATGCTATATAGACATGAATAAACATACTACTCCTACCCACTACTAGGGACAGCAAGCCTCACCAGTTTGCAGAAAAGGAGTTCTGAGAAACCAGTTAGGGATACCAATTTTTTAAAATTGACAATTTATAATTGACAAACATATGGATACTAACTTTGGTTTGAAATCTGCCTCATTTTTTTCTTGTAGAACATAGACAGTTCTCAAATGTTTCCTAATAAAAGTATGGGCAGCCCGGGTGGCTCAGCGGTTTAGCACTGCCTTCAGCCCAGGGTGTGATCCTGGAGACCCGGGAAGGAGTCCCACATCAGGCTCCCTGCATGGAGCCTGCTTCTCCCTCCCTCTACCTGTGTCTCTGCCTCTCTCTCTCTCTGTGTCTCTCGTGAATAAATAAATAAAATCTTTAAAAAATAAATAAATAAAAGTAACTATAGCAAAATAGCATTCATGCTATTTATATATCATGATATAAATTTATGAAAAAAGTAATGCCTATTATGTTGAATTGATTTATGCAACCCTGATTCCAAACATTTAAAAAAATATATTCAAGGACAAGAACAGAGGCTTTCTATAGCAGCTGTACTGTTGAGAGAGGGGCTTTGGGTTGGGAGGGGCGTCAGCCCTAGTACCCAGTAGGAAGTCACGAAGGACCATACTGTCACAAGTCACAAGGTGACTTTTCTGAATATCACCACACTCCCAGCAGTTCAGGAGGGGAGAGACTAACAGTTAATTTCAACCACAGATAGTAGTTATTTAGTAGATCAGTACAGATTGCTTCATATTTTGTGGATATTAGAGTTTTGTTAAAAAAAAATGTTTTTAGGAATGCCTGGGTGGCTCAGTGGTTGAGCATCTGCCTTCAGGGAGTGATCCCAGAGTCCCAGGATCGAGTCCCATATCAGGCTCCCTGCAGGGAGCCTGCTTCTCCTCCCTCTCCCTGTGTCTCTGCCTCTCTCTCTGTGTCTCTCATGGATAAATAAAATCTTTTAAAAAAAAGTGTTTTTAGTAAAAATAATACTGGTATTGTCTATGTACTTGAATGTGACACAATGACTAATTAGGTGATAATTGCAAGGAAGGATTTATTATTAAAATAATCACTTTTTTCTTTACGAAATGAACACATGTTCATGGCAGAAACCAGAAAATATAAACTTTAAAAGATGAAATCTAAACGTGACATGTAACTGAATCCATAAAAAATCATGCTGATGTATATATGAGGGATTCTTCTTTTTCCTTTTAGTGTTACAATACAAAGTTAGCCAAAGCTCAACTATTAATAGAACTTTATTGAATGGCCGAGTGCAACATTTCTGGATTTTCCTCATTGGACCCTACAGGGGAATAATAGTTTTTAGAGAGTGTTCCAGTAATACTTGCTATGTTAGTAACTACTGATTAATGCTATAGGGAGAAAAGCTATGCCCAAGTATATTAGCTGTTAACTGACCACGATTTATAACAAATAATTTTTTTATTATCTTAGGGAAAAACACTAAAACTTAGTATTTTATCTGGAATTACTTTTAATAGTAACTGCTAACCAAATGTTAGAGAAAAGACTATAAGCTCTTTAGTGGATAGAGAAGATACCTACTGAGCCTAGTATAAGTCTGGCAATCATGAAATATTTGTTGATGACCAAAGCTCTTTATTCTTGTATAATCTTGATAATTTCCTCAGAACTGAATCTAATTGGCTGTAGCGGAAAATATGGTCAAAATTTTCATAGAATTATTTTGTACTGCTTGTTTGATATTTACAATTTTGATTGAATGTGATTAGAAATAAAGTGAAAGTTTTTTGTGGCATATTTTCTATCTGAATTTTTATTACAGAAACATACAAAATCACTTTTGCCTCACTGTGTCCTTCAGTAAGAAAAGTATTCTTTAAATTACACCCTCTGTGAAAGGTAAGGAATCTGACAATAGCAGGGAAAGATGGGTGACTCCTTTGAGACATCTTATGATCATTTAGTGATAACACATTTCAAAGAGATTGCTATTTCTGTATGTATGAAAGATTAACATGAAACAAATGTTCTTTTCCATGTTTCACAAAATCCAGTGATTCTCCTTCAGTGTGGAAAGACTCAACATCCCAACCCAGCCACTAACAAGTTGATTAACTTGGGTACCAGCATTTTATTTCTGGCTCTTTCATTCTAGGGTTTGAATCTGAAGCCATGACCTATTTATAACTGTCCCGTAGACCCAGCCTGGCCTCACTGTCTAATTTCCTGGCTACAGTGACTGGTTTAAGAATGTGCCCCTATAGGGGCACCTGGGTGGCTCAGCACTGAGTGTCTGCCTTTGGCTCAGGGCGGGATACTGGGGTCCAGGGGTCAAGTCCAGCATTGGGTTCCCTGCAGGGAGCCTGCTTCTGCCTCTGCCTGTGTCTCTGCCTCTCTCTGTGTCTCTCATGAATAAATAAATAAGATCTTAAAAAAAAAAAAAAAAAGAATGTGCCCCTAAACTGAGCTGCACCAATCAGAACCTTCTCTGGGAAGCTTCTGCCAGAGAGGCCAGAAAATGTCTTAGTGCTGGGGTTAGGACCTGAGGTGTCTATTTGTTTGGGCCTGTAGCTACTTCCCCTGAGAGAAGTGAAGCTAGGAAGTGTCTGGAATGCAAATGTGTAAATAAAGCCAGCTGCACTCTGACTTCTTTGCTACACAAGCCTATGAATTTCTCCTTTTTCCACTTATACTAGTTTGAGTTGGGTTTCCGTCATTACAAATAAGAGGGTTTTTTAAAGATTTTATTTATTTATTCATGAGAGACACACAGAGAGAGGCAGAGAGACAGAGAAACTCTATCTCAGGATAGAGTCCTGAATAGGGCTCCCTGCTTAACAAGGAGTCTGCTTCTCCCTCTCTCTCTGTCCCTCTCCCTGCTCCTTTCTCTCTCTCTAAAAAATAAAATCTAAAACAAAAACAAAAACAAAAACCTATAAAAAAGTACAAAGTGGTGTTTTATAAATGAGCTGGAAAAAATATTAAATATAACAGCAGTACTTAATTATAATGAAAAGATATGGGGATCCCTGGGCGGCTCAGCAGTTTAGCGTCTGCCTTCGGCCAGGGGTGTGATCCTGGGGTCTCAGGATCAAGTCCCACGTCGGGCTCCCTGCATGGAGCCTGTTTCTCCCTCTGCCTGTGTCTCTTCCTCTCTCTCTGTGTGTCTCTCATGAATAAATAAATAAAATCTTTAAAAAAAAAAGATACAATAGAAAAGATCAACAGAGCCCCAAAGCAATTCTGTACAAAGAGTAGTAAAATTGATAAGCTTCTGGGCAAGACTAATTTAAAAAACTCAGAAGCCCTAATAAACCACATTAGATGAAAAGGGGGCACAGATACAAGAGATTGAAAAGATGCCTATGAATGTAAAAATTTAGATGGAGAGTGAAAATTCACACAATGTAAATGACCAAAACTGACTGAAGGAAAAACTAGAAAATCTGAACATTCCTGTTACCATGAAATAAATGGAATCAGTTTACAATTTTCCCCCAAAGACAACCACCAAGCCCAGTTTTACAGGTTAATTCTAACAAACATTCAAGGATAGATATGTACAACCATAAACTCTTTCACAGGAGGGAAAAGCCAGTCTCACAGATAAGCATAAATGTAAAGATCTTACACAAAATACATCACTCTAAATTTGAGGGTATAAAATATATACATTATAAATGTATGTTTGTGTACATATAAACACATATTGACCAAGTTGAATTTATTCTAGGAGTGAGAGGTTTGTTCTACATTATAAAAAATTAACTAGCTGTATTTGACCATATTAGTGAGGTGAATAGGAACAAGCATAGGATGATGTCATAGATAGAGAAAATTCAGTACGTTTCAACAACTATTTTGAACTCGTGTCACCTCAATGAGTCCTTCCCTTTCCGTGGACCTTTTTAAACTTGTAATTCTCCATACAAACTCCAACTCCCCTTGCTTTGCTTTCCCCCATAGCTCTTTACAATCTAACATAATTTCTTAAAAAATTGTGGTAAAACATGCATAACAAAATTCCCCATTTTAACTATTCTTAAGTGTATAATCTAGTGGATTAAAGACATTCACAATATTATGTAACTGTCACATTTCCAAAACTCTTTCATCACTCACAGCAGGAACTCTGTACCCATGAAGCAATAGCTCCCCACTGCCCTCCACCCAACCCCTGGACCTCTACGCATTCTGTCACTGGGAATTTGCCTAATATATAATTTACTAGTTTTCTTATTGTCTGTTCACTAGAAGTTAAGCTACTCGAGGGCAAGAATTTTAGGCTCTTTATTTCAAAATTGACAGCAATCATGACAATATCTGGCTTATTAAATATTCAGAAAAGGAAGGGAAGAAAGGACTTTTACCAAAGTAGGGCTAAAAGGAAACCTTCTTGATCTCATAAAGGGAATATATTAAAAATCCTATAGCATCACACTCAACAGTGAAATGTTAAAGATATTCCTTGAAAAAACAAAACAATGGGAATGATTTCACTTTTGTTTTACCTCAGAAACTTGGAAAGGAAAATAATATTTTACTTAATGACTCAGACATATACAAAAGGAAGTGATATTGGTTTCCTGAGATGTATAGGAAGTGGACAGGATTGGACCAACACATCAGGTCTACCACAATAGGGGTGTTCTTTTTTTCAAACTGTGTGGTAGGAACATGCGTGGTCAATATTCCTATGTATCTACTCAGTATTAAAAGATGTTTTAAAAATTTTTACCCAGGGACACCTAGGTGGCTCAGCAGTTGAGTGTCTGCCTTTGGCTCAGGGAGTGATCCTGGGATCTTGGGATTGAGTCTCGCATCAGGCTCCCTACTGGGGAGCCTGCTTTTCCCTCTGCCTGTGTCTCTGCCTCTCTCTCTGTGTGCCTCATGAATAAATAAATAAAATCTTTAAAAAAATTACCCATAATATTGAGTGAAAAAGCTAGTCAGACAAATACATTCAGTGTTTTATTAATGTAAAATTCAAAATCAGGCAAAATTAAATGATCATTTTTATGCCTAACTTCTATGTGGTAAAACTATAAAGCAAAAGGATGATTAACATAAAATTTAGGACTGCAGTTCTCTTTGGGGGAAGTGATAATAGCACTTACATTGGCTTATATAGGACCCCAAAAATATTGGCAGTGTTCTTTTCTTCAGCTGGATTTGGTATTAATTTTATTATTTATCTAAACCATGCATAAAAATTATATAATCTCACTGATACATACAATATGGTTTTGATGGGTAACTGAAATTCAGGTGTCATCCTAGACAAATTTCATCACTTGTCAACATTTTTCCCAGAACATTGCAGGATGGGTGGTGGAGTTTGTCCCTTGCTGATTTACCTGTCCTCATATTTTTAGGAGATGCCAGTTAACTATGAGCAATAATTTTAACCGAAAGGGAGCCTTTCAATTTAACACTCTACCACAGATTGCATTGCTACAGTCCTTAAAACATTGGAAAGTTTTTTTCTAGAGGATTTTTGTGTACAGAGAGTACCCATACACACTCCCTCTCCCCAGAGCACACAGTTTCCCTGATTATTAAGATCTTTCATTAGTGTGGTACATTTGTTACAACTGATGAACTGATACTGATACATACTATTAACCAAAATCTCTTGTTTACTTTGAGGTTTACTCTTTGTGTTGTATATTCTATGGTTTTTGACAAATGTATAATGTATAACATCCTCCATGCTGTATCCCACAGAAGAGGTCCACTGTTCTATTCTTTTTTTACTTTCACTATAGTTTTGCCTTTTCCAGAATGTCATGGAGTTGGGATCATGCTTTGTGTAGCCTCTTCAGACTGGCTTCTTTCACTTAGCAATATGCATTGAAGGTTCGTGTTTTTTTATGGTCTGACAGCTCATTTCTTCTTATTATCAAATAATGGAAAGGCTTCTGTGACTATCATCATCACAGCTACATGCCAAGCATTATTCTAAATGCTTTATACATAGAAATTTAATCCTTACAACTTTATAAGGTAGGTAGTACTACTATCCCCATTTTACAGAAGGAACAGAACAGAGAGCTTAAATAACTTGCCCAATGTTATTAAGCTTAGAAGTAGTAGAACAAGATTTGAACTCAGGTAGTCTGGTTCTAGAGTCCATGCCCTTAACCACTATACTATACTGCTTCATATAAAAATGCCTAAAATAGGGATCCCTGGGTGGCGCAGCGGTTTGGCGCCTGCCTTTGGCCCAGGGCGCGGTCCTGGAGACCCGGGATCGAATCCCACGTCGGGCTCCCGGTGCATGGAGCCTGCTTCTCCCTCTGCTCGTGTCTCTCTCTGCCTCTCTCTCTCTCTGTGTGACTATCATAAATAAATAAAAATTAAAAAAAAATGCCTAAAATAATTTCCAGTGCCTGATCTTGTTTTATCAATTCACAGTCCTATACTCCCCAGCTTTGCCTACTTGAAGAGTTGTCAAACTTTCATTCAGTTATCTAAATAGCAGAAACTTTTTTACCTAGCACATTATTCCATACGAGCAATAATTACCATATACTGCTGAATAGAGGTAGTTCTTTTTGAGTCCTTGCTCTATGCTAACCTCTGCAAAGTAGTTTTCATATACATTATTTTATTTCATCCTTAGGACATCCCTTTGAGGAGGTACGATTATTATCTCTAAGGAAACTAAGCTTTAAGGAAGTTAAATAACTAACTGAAGGTCACAGAGCTAAGAAGTGGTAGATGTGAGCCTCAAACCTCACTGGAGTTACGCCAAAGTCAGTGCTCTAAAAACTGTTGTCTTAACTGCCTCTATTATCATCTTTTGGTTGACTGAGCTTTCCAAATCAATATGATATTTCTACAACAAGCTGAAACATTTGTGAAAGTATCTCAGAAGTGGGTCACCAAATTGTCTTTATAAAAGTGGGATGCTAAAAAAATAAACAAATAAAAGTGGGATGCTTGTAATGTTAGAACAAGCTTGATGCTCTCTTGAACAAGCTTTTGTATATCCAAGAATGATCTGTGGGTATATGTTATAGCAGCACCGCTGTAATACAATACTCTTGAAAAATCACTGAATTGTTTGGAGGAGTGGTTAAGTCACCCAACTGCACATTCTCACAGAAGGATACTCTGCAACAGTTTTAAAAATGAGGTAGGCCTATGTGTCTGTATATGGAAGATCTTTAAGACAGAGGATAGGGCAGCCTGGGTGGCTCAGCGGTTTAGTGCCTGCCTTCAGCCCAGGGTGTGATCCTGGAGACCTGGGATGGAGCCCCATGTCAGGCTCCCTGCATGAAGCCTGCTTCTCCTCTGCCTGTGTCTCTCATTAATAAATAAAAATCTTAAAAAAAAAAAACCACAAAAGATAGCTATCTGTAGAATAATATATAAAATTCCATTTATGTAAACAAGCTGAAACCAAGCTGGATGATCAACTATGTAAAGAATAGAAAACTGTCTGCTGGTAATACTCAAAATTCTTAGCAGTGGTTCTCTTTGGGGACGTAAGAGGAATGGAGAGTGAGGGAAGGGTACTTCTACTTTTTTTTTTTTTTTCTTTGAGATTTTATTTATTAATTCATGAGAGACACAGAGAGAGAGAGGCAGAGACTCAGGCAGAGGGAGAAGCAGACTCCATGCAGGGAGCCCGACGTAGGACTCGATCCTGGGACTCCAGGATCACACCCTGGGCCAAAGGCAAGTGCTAAACCACTGAGCCACCCAGGGATCCGGTACTTCTACTTTTTTTAAAAAAAAATTTATTTGTCAGAAAGAGAAAGAGAGAGAGAATGACTGTACAAGCAAGGGGAGCAGCAGGCAGAGAGAGAGAAGCAGACTCCCCACTGGGTAGGGAATCTGACCCTTGCTTGGCTCTATCCCAGGACCCTGAGATCATGACCTGGGCCAAAGGCAAAGAGGCTTAACTGGCTGAGCCACCCAGGTGCCCTTATACTCTTTAATCTGTGTACTTGTATTTGAATTTATTCTATATATCAAGGAAGTATTCATGTAGTAGTTGTCTAAATTGAAAGGCTTTAAAGATCAAATACAAAATGATTTTACGTAGCCTGATTACAATAGTGTAAAAATGTACAAAGTCAGGGCAGCCCCGGTGGCACAGCAGTTTAGTGCCACCTGCAGCTTAGGGTGTGATCCTGGAGACCCGAGATCGAGTCCCACGTCGGGCTCCTTGCATGGAGCCTGCTTCTCACTCTGCCTGTGTCTCTGCCTCTCTCTCTCTCTGTGTCTCTCATGAATAAATAAAAAAAAAAAAAATCTTTAAAAAATTTTTTAAAAAATGTACAAAGTCAGAATTAAGTTTTGAGAAAAAAAATACTTCGGAGTTTTAACTTTATGGTTTCCCCCCACCGTTAGGTAATATGCTTTAATGTATAAACTGTTAAAAAAATAAGTGAACAGAACCACAACAAGGAAAATCTGCATGTCTATTTTATTTCCATTAGAAAAATACTATCTATTAAAATTGTGATCCACTTTATTCTCCTTTATCTCTACCATTCAAATTTCAGGTACTTTAATTTTATTCAAGTAAAAGCAGAATTATATAGCTGATGTGAGGACTAATTATTTCACATCATTAAATTAATAGGATTTAACTGAATTATGTGTGCTCTTAATTATTTATTAGGAATGGTAATTCCTCTCTTGCATGATTTATTTCCCTCTACTTTCATTTATTTGCGTATGTAATGAGCATCTCTTTTCCGACGTCTAGTACCATGAGTATGTGTGTGTATGATATATGGCGCCAGTAATTGGAGTTGTCATCTAATCTCCAATTCATGCTTAATTCCCCTTATTTTATGGCTATTTCCATAATGACCTCAAATGTTTTAGCCAATCATACACTTTCCAACATCAACGGTAAAAATTAAGATGTAAACTTAAAAACATTGTTACGATTCCAGACTAAATAACACTGGGCCCACTTATAGCGATGCTGTGGTGAGAGGTCCTAGGACAGCCACTGCTTCAATCTCCACACGGCCTCCCTGCAAGGACCATAATCAAGCAACGGTTAGGTAATTTTTTATGGATTAAGAGAGCTCTATAATACTTACTAAAAATATACATAACTGATTGCAACACAGCATTGTTAACATTAAATTTTTCAAAGGGAAGGATAGGGAAGCATTCACTGAGAACCCATGACAGGCCAGGCTCCCAAGCCGGACGTGTTCATGTGCATTAGCTCACAGGATTCTCCCAGCAGCTCCATTAGACAGTGTTCTCTCCTCGATCCCGAGAACCATTCATGGAAGCTCGGAGAGGTTATTTTAACCTGTCCCAGGACACGATGATAAATGGCAGAGGTTCAAGCTCATTTCTTGCGATTCCAAGTTCAGAGCTCCTTCACTACACCCGATACCTTAGTTAAGTTTGAGGATACTGACCATTCCAAGTAACAACTGATTAAAACAATAAGCATACCACTGAGAGAAGATAAATTTTCTTTAGAGAATGATTACAAGTGGAAGTCAGTAGGCTGCTTTTTTATAGGCAGGAATATTGGGCTGCTAGGAGCTTCTAATCAGATTCGAATACCACAATAACAATGGTGAGAAAATATGTGGGCCACTGGTTTTGAGATTATTTTCCTAATGGAAGGGCTGGATATTTCATTACGCACCTGAAATTTTTTATTACAGAGCTCACTACCTTGGCTCAATGTATAGTCTCTAAGTATGTGAAAACAATCCAGCTATTTTACTTTTTCTTACAATTTAAGTCCCTCTGATTCTGTTGTGTTCATGTGTGGTCTTGATTTTTAATTTTCTTGATTTTTTTTTAAAGATTTTATTTATTTATTCATGATAGACAGAGAGAGAGAGAGAGAGAGAGAGAGGGAGAAGCAGGCAGAAGGAGAAGCAGGCAGAGGCATAAGCAGGCAGAGGGAGAAGCAGGCTCCATGCAGGGAGCCCGATGTGGGACTCGATCCCAGGACTCCAGGATCATGCCCTGGGCCAAAGGCAGGCGCTAAACTGCTGAGCCACCCAGGGATCCCTTAATTTTCTTGATTTTTTAAAGACAAATTTTTAAAATTTCTTAAGTTTCTTAGTCCTCTCACCTCTGCCACGCATATAATATTAGGTATTTCCTTTTAGTCTTTAAGATCCTGGAAAGAAGAGATGATTTCTTCTTCTTCCTTTAAAAAATCTCCTGCCAAAGTGCTTAACTTGTTATACTCAGAAAACAATGTAGAAATGTAAAATTGTGCATATTAATCATTTTAAATTATACTTACTTTGGGCAAAGCAGCAACCTGGTAAGCAGCTCTTGCAGGAAAACTACTCTTGAAATCTAAATTTAAAAGAATTTCATTTTAGTTTTCAGATACTGTATTGTGACTGCACAATCAAGACTCTGATAAATGGGGGATCCCTGGGTGGCTCAGTGGTTTAGCGCCTGCCTTTGGCCCAGAGTGTGATCTTGGAGTCCCGGGATCAAATCCCATATCAGGGTCCCTGCATGAAGCCTGCTTCTCTTTCTGCCTGTGTCTCTGCCTCTCATGAATGAATAAATAAAATCTTTAAAAAAAAAAAAGGCTCTGATAAGTGCTTCATAGGTCTGTCTGTTCTTAGATATAAGCAACACTGAAAAAAAGAAGCTTACACTCATATTTATTTGAAAAATATTTTGCCATAGGATTCCTATGATATCAAATACTTTTTAAAATGTCTTAGCTTTCTGGAGAAAAAGAAAATACTCACATGCTTTGAGACTTTGATCTTGTTTGATATGAATGGGGTTTTATTTTTAAAGTAATACTTATTGTAGTATGAACTCAGTAAGTTCATACCACTCAATTTAAACACTCCAACAGCCCTATAAAGCTTTATCCCTATTTTGCATGTGAGGAAACCGAGGCATAAAAAATGTTAATTAACCCAGCTAATGATCCTGAGAGCCTGAATGGAGATGGCAAAGCCATATCATAGCAGTAAAAAATATAATCTTTGTGTTAAAAAAATTATTAGGAGGGCTTAGAAAACCTGGGAAGAGTAATAATATTAGGCTTTAATTTCATTCTAGAAATTCATTTAGAAAATGAATTCGTAGGGTTGTAGTATATTATTCTAGGGAGTGCCATAGAAATGTCTTGGATCTTTTTCAAGGGGACACATTGTATGTTCTCAATCAGACTACCCTTTTAGGACAGATTCTATGGTCATTTCTTTAGCATCTCCTATCACTCTTAATTCATAATGGACACTCAATAGGTTAATAGATTAATTTCTTGTTAAAATTGAATACAGTAATAAAGCCAAATTACTTACACTGTTTGTAGACTTCATTGACAGTGTTGAAGTCATTTATGTCAGCCAGCAAAACAGTTGTTTTTACCACTAGAAGATACATACATTATTAGTTTTAGCTGTTTGGTCTCACCCAAAATATTACTTAGAAAAACATATGGTTCTATGACTGTCTTGATTCAAATGGGACTGAAATTAAAACAACTTTCGAAAGCAATGTAGATATGGCGTGATATATTACTGGATGCTCTCTATTCTTCAAAAAGACCACACAAATACCAAATGGAAATGTGAAGGAATATCAAGTTGCTCACCATTAGTGAAGTCACAGCCCGCAGCTTTCAGAATTTCACCCATGTTTGTAAGAGCCTATGAAGCAAGGCAAGAAAGGCCTAAGGCACCAATGTTCTATTAAAGCTTTAATTCAATTCCATTCAACAATTTTTGCTAATACCCATTTGAATATCTTATGTTGCAGAAAAATTCTCCCTTTCTAGGAAATTCTTTTTTATAAGTTTTTTTTTTTTTTAAAGATTTTATTTATTTATTCATGATAGTCACACAGAGAGAGAGAGAGAGAGGCAGAGACATAGGCAGAGGGAGAAGCAGGCTCAATGCAGGGAGCCCGATGTGGGATTCGATCCCGGGTCTCCAGGATCGTGCCCTGGGCCAAAGGCAGGCGCCAAACCGCTGCGCCACCCAGGGATCCCCTTTCTAGGAAATTCTACTAGGCTACCTCTATGCAAGTGAATTGCTTCTTGGCTTTCATTTAATGGAAATGAATATTTCTGAAATATAGTGAGACCTTGTCTCCTTTTGTGAGTGAAAAGACTGGATTGAAGTCTCTTCATCAGTGCTAGAGTGTGTGAAGTTCTTAGCTGACATCCCCTCAGCTGAAACAGAAAAAGCTCCTGGAGTTCCTAACTATCACTTGGAGGATAAGTATGGCCTAGTGAGCATTAAACCATGTTTTCTTTTAAAGCAATAATTGATTTTATAGTACTTTTATCTTTTTCTCAAAAAATAGTAAAGGAGGTATATGCTTGACACTCTGGCCTTTGGAAAAACAGAGGTTTTTCACTCATTCCTTAACGTACTATTTTGTCAATTCATTATTACTCTCTACTGGTCACATTATAATATTTGATATTTTTATTTTTAAGTAAAATAAATATTGGGGATTTTTTTCTGCATTAATTCAATTATATGGCCCTAGCATGATTTATTTCACTAGTTCCTTATGGATGGACCATTTAGGTTGTTTTCTGTCTTTGGATAATACAAATGTCTCAATGAATGCATAAAATTATAATTTAATTCTATTTATTAGATTAGAATTATACTCTCCATTCTTATTTTAAAAAAACATACTACACATAATCTTTAATAGTTCTTACTATCAAATATTGAATATTACTTTTGTGGTGTTTTTCTTAAGGGTCAGTGGCTCTGATAAGAAATTTTCCAATCCATGTAAAAGTTGCAAGATGCTATATGATTTCATTAATTTTATTGAGAGTTAAGTAGTTTTATTTTTTTGAAATCTCACTTCTTTATTTCCAGACTGCGTGTCAGTTTTATTTGCATTGAATACCACATAATAATCATGTCAATGTAAAATATTAAAGAGGGACTAGAGTGTCATTGTAAGGAAATATCTTCATCAACTAAATTACCTTTTTTTTTTTTTTCTTTTTTACTTTTTTAGTCAGGTTTATTGAGGAATAATTTAGAGAATTAAGGAATTTTATTGAGGTGACATAGATTATTATGTCAGTTTTAGGTATATAACATGATTTGATAATACTTATATACTGTAAAATGATTACCACAGTTTAGTGAATATCTAATAATTCATGTTTGAAATCACCTTGGAAAGTAGACTTTTCTTTTGGTTGTTAAATGATTCCTCAAATTTCAAACTTTCTACTGACATAAAACTGTCTTAAATCAATCCGTAAGTAACTCTAGAAGCATTTATCTGATAATCTCTATGAAAAAAACGGCCAAGACGATTCTTAATATCTCTCAGTATTAAAAAGCAAAGAAGGGAACTTCGAGTGTAGAAGGTGACTTACTTGTTTGGCTTCTTCTGCCACCCCTCCTGGCACAAGCTGTCCACTTGAAGGGTCCATGCCTAGCTGTCCCGAAATGTAAATGGTCCTGTCGACTAACACAGCTTGACTGAAATAAACAGAAAATCAGTGTACGTAATACAAAATTCAATGCTAAAAGATTTCTTTGCTAAGACACAAAAAGCACAAAATATAAAATAAAAGAACTTACTGGACTTCATTAAAATTAGAAAACTTGCTTTTTGAATGACATCTTTAAGAAAATGAAAACATAGGTCACAGATTGGAAGAAAATATTTGCAAAACAAATATCTAACAAAGAACTTGTATCCAGAATATATAAAGAACTTTTATAGGGACACCTGGGTGGCTCAGCAGTTGAGCGTCTGCCTTTGGCTCAGGCCGTGACCCTGGGTCTGGGGATCGAGCTCCCTGCGAGGAGCCTACTTCTCCCTCTGCCTGTGTCTCTGCTTCTCTCTCTGTGTCTCTCATGAAGAAATAAATAAAATCCCCCCCAAAAAAGAGAACTCTTATAATTCAATAAGAGGAAGATAAACCAATAAAAAATGGGCAAGTGATTCTAACAGGTAATTTCATAAAAGACATATGAAGAGTTAAAGAGTACATGAAAGAAGCTCAACATTATTACTCATTAGAAAAATGTAAAGCAAATCATAATAGAATCCACTATACACAATAAGATGCCACTGATAATAGTAATTATTAGTGAAGATGTGAAACAACCAGAATCCTATATACATTGTTGGTGGGAATGCAAAAACAGTACACACTTTGGAAAATAGTTTGGTAAATTTCTTAAAAACTTAAAACATATGCTTAATATACAACTCAGCAATTCCTTTCCTAGGCAACTACCTAAAAGAAATGAAAATATATGTCCAAAGACCTTACATGAATGTTCAGAGCAGCATTATTCCTGAGAGCCAAAAAGAAAAACAAACAACAAAAAACACCCACTGACAGATCCATCTAAAGACTACATATCATTTGATTCCACTTATATGAAACTCTAGAAAAGACAGAATAGTAGCAGAAAGTAGATTACTGGCTTTCTGGGTCACTGAAGATTGACCATAAATGAGTATGAGGGGGAAGCCTGGGTGGCTCAGCGGTTTAGCGCTGCCTCCGGCCCAGGGCGTGATCCTAGAGACCTGTGATCAAGTCCCACATCGGGCTTCCTGCATGGAGCCTGCTTTTCCCTCTGCCTGTGTCTCTGCCTCTCCCTCTCTCTCTCTGTGCGTCTCTCAAGAATAAATAAAATCTTAAAAAAAAAAAATGAGTATGAGGGAATTTTTGGGGGGTGAGGGAAATGTGCTAAAACTGGACTGTGGTGGCAGGTACATGGCTCTAGACATTTATAAGAACTCAGGGAACTCTACACTTAAAAATGGGTGAATTTTAATGTAACTTATACCCCAACAGAGCTGTAAAACAACAAAATGTAATGCCAAGAGCACTCAAGAAAAGAAGTAATTATCTCAGACAAGATTCATCACTGCTTCTTGAAGTGTCAATTAAGGATCCACTGGGGAGGTTACACTTCATTTCTGCAAAGTGCTTGCTTTGGAAAAATGGCTTGTTTTGTAATGAAGATACTAAATTACAGAATTAGTATAAAATCACAAGGAACAGAATAAACCACATTGAGACCTGAAAAAGATCCAAACAAATTAAAAAAAATTTTTTTTAACTTTCTGGATAAAGAAAACCCCCATCTCTTTTTTTAATTGTGTCAAAATATATTCACCATTTTAAGCATTATTAAGTACACAATTTAGTGGCAGTGAGTGCCACCATTTTTAAAATGTTGATAAAGTATCAGTTTAAATTTAGAAGTAAAACTTGCTTTATCATTTCCATGCTTATTTAGAAAACAGCATCTTCTCATTTCTGACTTTACATTTCTAATATCACATTCTCATTTCTAATCTTCTTCTAGCTCCCTATAGTTTTCCAATATACTTCAAGCTTTCCTATATTTTATTTCATGATGTGTCCCCTGATTTTCCTGACCATATCTCTTTTCTTTGTAATTTAAACTATGGCATTGATAATTAATTCATTATTTATTTATTTATTTATTAAATTTTAGGTAAGCTCTGTGCCCAACATGGGGCTTGAACTCACAATGCTGAGACCAAGAGTTGTATGCTCTACCAACTGAGCCAGCCAGGTGCCCCTATAATTTTTTCTTGATAATTTTTTGAATAAAAGAATGTTCACATGGTTAAAAAATCTAGAAACTATTTAAAAACTCTCAATGAAAAATCTCCTCCCTTCTCTCCTTATCTTCCTCTTGCTTAGTTTCCAGTCCCTACAAATAATCAATGCTCTTTTTTACATATTCTTTCATTTCTTTATGCATATATGAATAAAAATGAATATACATCTTCTCCCTGTTTATACAGCATGTAGTATATGAAACACTCTTCTACATTTTGCTTTTCTCACTTGACAGTATATCACTATCTTCCCATAACTGTATGCAGGATGCATCCTTATTCTTTTTAATAGCTGCAGAGTATTTCACTACAGAAACATACTTAACTGGTTACCTTTGATCCCAGTATTTTGCTGTGGTAAACAAAACTCCATCAAAAACTATCACACACACATTTTCCAAGTAACTAAGTAACTAAGCCTTTTTTTCATGGCCAAGTAACTAAGCCTTTTTTTCATGTGAACCTCAGAGTTGCTTTCCCTATACCATGTACAGGATCCTGCCTCACATCACAGCTCAGTCTGTTCTTATCCTACCTCCAGGGTTATGCCAGACCGTAAACTCCCTGAAGACAGGAGCTGTGTCTTACTGTTTCTAGCTGTGCAGTGCCCTAGGTGACTCCTCGCACATAGTTGGCACACAATAACTTCTGGTTGGTGTTTTCCTCTCTAACCACTTAAATGGCGTGGGCTGTCAGTAAAGAATCTTTTTAGCAGGACCTATCAGCTTATTGTGTGGGCTTTGAAGAGCAGAAGGTAGATTGAAACTTGTAATAGGATTTAGAAAGTTTAGAAATTCTCAACTATCTGGCTTTCACCTTGGCCCAGAAACAAGTTAACTATTGAGTTTGTTAATGTGTAAGCTTTCCTTGGTTGAAAAATATCATCAGCTAACAAGGTTTCTATTAATTGTTCTGTGTAGAATTAGGCTACCCTAAAGCCCTTTTGGAAAGTAATTTTAACTCTTTCTGTATATGAAACATAGTTTAAACTCATATGCGTTATCATTGGCCAAGAAATTTTTGATAGTAAAAAGGAATTCATTTGTTCTCAGAAAATCAACAGACGTCTAAGACTATCTGACCTATGTGAGTTATCTCATACAGATTAGTAAAGAGACTGTTCACAAAAATAATTAGTTGACCCTTCCTGATCATAAGCATCCTACTCTCTCCATAGACAAGTCATTAGACTCCAGAAAATGTAAAAGTGGATTGTTCTATTTCCGGTCAAAGGGTAATAACACTTTCAAAAGCATCTTAGTAATAATTCTCATATTGTAATCTATGAGTGGACTATTACTTACAAATTTCATGACTATTTAGGTGGTGTGCTAGCAAAATGCACAGCAATGCAATGTGATGTTGAAATCTCTCAAGGTTCCATCCCAGGGTATTCCTGAAATGTGCTGAGCTGATTAGCTAATTGGTGACAACACCCCATGTATCACAATGCCAGGGACTGAAAGTTCAACACATTTGACTTCTTGCTGGAAAAGACCCAGAATTTTCAAAAACTGTGCTCACTACAAACTCCATGCACAAAAATTTGTTTCCAAATGGTTTTCAAAACATGTCCAATTAAACTTATCAGGATATAACTGATTAGTTGGGGTGTAGTTTTTCTTCAAGATAAAATATTGAAAATCAGCACCATTTTTAGTGGCCTTGTATGATCTCTGGATACAAAAAAGCAGAAGAGGACAATGTCCTGGAAAGTCTGCACACAATGAAGCTGGTTGATGTTTTGTCTTTTATCATATTGGTATATTCATTTGATTCTCTTCCTTTTTTCTTGTAGCTTTACAAAGAGAGTTGACTCTGAGTCAAACAGGAATATTACTGTCATGCTTGTTTTCTTTATTTTTATTTTTATTATTATTATTATATTTTGTTTTCTTGAATAAAGTGTACACTTGAGGAAGTATATTATCTAGGCTCTATAAACCACTTTGTGTTTGTTTCTGGTAAGTGTTGCTTTTGCTCTGAAGTAAAATCACAGAATGACTGAGGGAGAGGGATCAGGGCAGAGGAGGAAAAAGATCAAGGATTTTTACTTTTAATATAATACCCCCTTAAATATTAATGTCTTCTCCAAATAATCATCAGAATCCTCTTAAAAGAAATCTGGTCATGTCACTTCCTCTTCCAAAACTTTGAAGGCTCCTTGGTGCATACAAAATAAAGTTTATAGTCTTCAGTTTTGCATTGGGAATGATCACAATCCAGGCCTTGCTAAAAGCTAATTTCTAGCAAGACGCAAAACAAAAATTCAAAGTCCAACTCTGAACCAGGGTTTCCCAAAGTGTAGGTCATAAGCAAACTGAATCACAGTAAGGGAATGATTTCTTTCTCAATTCTCTTTCAGTTCTTTCATGGCAGGAGAGAGCAAACTAAATCAGAAGACTGAGCTCTGAAGCTCTGCCTAAGTTCAAATTCTATCACATCCCACCGTGTGGCTGACCTTGGGCAAATTATTTAACCACGTGTATATCAGTTTCTTCATCTGAAAAGTACGCACTGTCATAATAGCTGTGCACATAAACTATCTAGAACGGTGCCTTGTGCTGAGTGAGCATCAATAAATGTCAGCAAATATGACATCAATATTCTGATTACATGAAGGAGAAAAAAATATCAACTTTATAAAACAAAGAAACTTCTTACTGTTCACAAAGAGAGCAGACCTTCGGTTCTGAGCCAACTGTAACAACTTCCTAGTTATTTATTCATGACAGTCACAGAGAGACTAATTGGTGAGAGAGAGAGGCAGAGACACAGGCTGAGGGAGAAGCAGGCTCCATGCAGGGAGCCCGACGTGGGACTCGATCCTGGGTCCCCAGGATCATGCCCTGGGCTGAAGGCAGGCACCAAACCGCTGAGCCACTGGGGCTGCCCAATAACTAAAATCTTAAAAAAAAAAAAAAAAAAGAAAAGAAAAGAAAATGAAAATGAAAGTTTGATTAGGAAAGAAATTAACCTTTCTTTTTTTTTTTTTTTAAAGATTTTATTTATTTATTCATGATAGTCACAGAGAGAGAGAGAGAGAGAGAGAGGCAGAGACACAGGCAGAGGGAGAAGCAGGCTCCATGCACCGGGAGCCCGACGTGGGATTCGATCCCGGGTCTCCAGGATCACGCCCCGGGCCAAAGGCAGGCGCCAAACCGCTGCGCCACCCAGGGATCCCTTAACCTTTCATATTAGCAGCACTTCTGACAAATGGAAAGGCATGTACACAGGGTAGACAATATACATTTATTTTTATTTTTTTAATTATTTTTTAAAATTTATTTATGATAGTCACAGAGAGAGAGAGAGAGAGAGAGAGAGAGAGAGGCAGAGACACAGGCAGAGGGAGAAGCAGGCTCCATGCACCGGGAGCCCGACATGGGCTTCGATCCCGGGTCTCCAGGATTGCGCCCTGGGCCAAAGGCAGGCGCCAAACCGATGCGCCACCCAGGGATCCCGACCGTATACATTTATTTAGCTAGAGCATTTTGAGACAATCTTAGCAAATGATTTTTGTTGTGATTTGTATTTGACTTTATTTGTGGGAAATGAGCATGGACAAAGAATTCATAATCATCCCAAGGCATTTCTATACGAGTTGTACAAATCAGTGTCTTGGGTAGATAAGTACGTATTTGCTTAGCATTCCTGTGAAAAGAATTCAGCTCTCTCCAGATGAGCACCCACATCTGTTCATGGGGTACTCATTCAAAGGGTACTCCTTTGAATTAAGAGAGGGTTAGATCAAACATTATGCTAAGTGGAAGAAGTTGGTCACAAAGGACCATATTGTAAGGATTCCATTTACAGGAAAAGTCTAGGACAGGCAAATCCACAGAAAACAGATTAGTGGTTGCTAGGAGTTAGGGGAAAAGAATGAGGAGTGACAGCTAATGGATATGGGGTTTCTTTTGGAGGTGATTAAAATATTCTGAGATTATATAGTGGTGATTGATGAAAACACAGGGCTGAGGTCAAGGCACAGGCCTGGGACAAGCCCTTGAAACAGGCAGAGGGACCTTCCTCTATGGACTCAACTGCCTTGATGTTGATACTTTGCTAAAGGCTTTTGCCTTTTGGCAATCCTAGTCTGACCCTTGGGAGCCTGTGAGTCTACTTTAACATATAAAAATTCCTTTAGAAATTTCCCTTTCTCTCTAAACCCCCAAGATACGTGTTGGCGACCATCCCCCAGGCACATGGCCCACCGATACACATCCGGAGGGTCTCACGACTCCGGTTTTACTGGTCGGTAACAGGTGACCTTTCCCCAGCACCACAGCCAGCCCCCTCGAGGTCCTGGACACCTTGCTTCCAAAATGCCCGAGAGCCTACGCTACCGCCAGCCCCCTCGCGACTCCCGGGTGGGCAACGAGCCGCCCTTCCCGCCCTGCACCGGCCCGGGGCGGCGGCTCCTCCCGCCCACAGGTCCTGTCCCCGGCCTTCAATAAAACCACCATTTTGAACGGAAGACGTCTCCAGAGTTCATCCTTGGTCGTGGGCTCCGGACCTCACCCCACCAAACCTCGCCTATATTCCAAAACCTAATCAGTGATGGCTGCACTAGGTGAGTATGATATAAAATCACTGAATCGTACACTTCAAAGGGGTGAATTTTACTGGTATGTGAATTACAGATGCTACAATGGTCACCAAGAACCCCAAACCTGACCGCTCTGCCGGCGCCGCGCGCTGGCCTCCGGGGCGGGGCAGAGTCCCCGAGGGCACGGGCTCCCGCAGCCACTGGGACTCCTGGCGCCCTATGGGTCTCAAGGGTGCTTTGCCCCTTTCCCAGGTCCAGCGTCCTGGGCTCCGCGTGTTGAACAGGAGGCTGGACCCGATGAAGCCTGAGGCCTGCCCCAGCTCTGACCCCGAGGGGCTTCAGCCCGGGACTCCCGACCCCACTCGTCCAGAGACCGTCCGCGCTCCCTGACGCCTCGTTACCTGTAAGGACCAATGGCCCCTGGAGCTTTCGCAGTGCTGATCACCTTTCTGATCAGAGACGCCATGGCTAACCCTTTTATCTTGCTTCCCCTCCAGGAGAACAATCCCGTCCACTGCCTCTGCCAGTGCGTCACCAGACTAAGCAGCCCAGGGACCGGTCCCGGCGGTAACTCTTCTCCCGAGGCGAGTTCGCTCGGCATTCTGGGAGTTGTAGTCTCCGCGCGGTTCCCGGCCACGTGGAGGCCGCGACTGCACTGGCGCATGCGCCCTACAGCTGGGTCGCCTCGCGCGTCTCCGCGGAGTCGACGGTCGCGGAGGCCTGTCGTTCTGACCCGGGAGCCCTGGATTCCTCCCACAGAGTCTCCGGAGGTAGGTCGTGAGAGGCTGGTGTTCCCCAGGGTCCGCGGGAGTTTGGGGGGGTGTGCGTGAGGCTCCCCGCTAAGCGCCCGCGCACGGGCCCGGCCCTCCTCCGGGTCAGCCCTGAGCCCAGGCCCGGCTGACGCCTTCTCTCCGGGCCGCCTGCGCCTGGGCCCGCCGGGCAGGTGCTGCCGGGGAATGGGCTTCCCCCTGACCTGCAGCCGCTCCGAAGGAACGAGTAGGGTCATCGAGGGGACCCCGCTGAGATCGGGGCGTGCTTCACCGGCCGCCCTCCCGTGTTCCATTCTCGAGCGCTCCTAGCGCTTTGCGGGGTCTCCACGCGTTCGCTTTCGATCTGAGCCGAGCCCGAGTGACTGGGATCTGATTTCAAAATAAGATAAGCTCGTCTCTGGGCAGATAGTCATGCCATGTCAGAAGGTGTGGTGCCTGGCCAGATACTTCTTATTCTGTTAATACATGCATTATAAACACTTGGGCGTGCCAGTTTACATTCAACAAATGCATTGAACCCTTCTTGGTGCAAGGCACCCTGCTAGGTGCTAGAGGTACCACAGACAGACAGGTAAGATCCCTGTCCTGCCCTGCTTCTAAAACGGAATGTAAGAAAATCCTCTTGATTGCTCTTCTTCTGTCCTACATACTATTAAGGTTTGGTTTTTCTACTTCCTGCTCAAGAGCCTTCAGAGCTTTTTTCATTGGTTCAGGGCTTCAAGCATGGAATAAAATGGAACTTCCAGTCTGTTTTCCCTGGCCTACTCAGTTTTATCCTCTCCTACTCTCTCATCCCACTCAAGTTGTCCAGAGTCCTCACTCCGGAATTCACACAGAAGATTCCTGAACTCCTTCCCTATTCAAATACCAACCAACTGAAATCCTATTTTCTCATTGACTTTACCTCTGGTTCCACATCCCCCCCGCCTTTTTTCTTCATGAGGCAGAGACATAGGCAGAGGGAGAAGCAGGCTCCCCACGGGGAGCCCAATGTGGACTTCATTAGGATTTACTTTATATTCTCTATTGCTGTTAGAACTGTTTGAGGACCACTGCTAGTTTGACCTGCTAATTTTTTAGTCTGATATCAAAGCCTACTGCAATCCCCGAGTCCCAGCCTGTTCCTGGACTATTTTAGTGCTGAATAGACCAGGGTTCCCAGGTCTACTCCCAAGAGAGAGCTGTCTTGCTGGATAAGTTTTAATTCAGATAATAGTAGGTGAACTAAATGGTTTTATAAAATCATTCTGAGTGATTCTTAATGCCGACTGATCTGAACCATGTCATTCACCAGCTGACTGATTCTGCAGAACTTCATTTACTTCCTACATATTTTTTAATTTGAAAAATGGTGGGATGCCTGGGTGGCTCAGTGGTTGAGGGTCTGCCTTAGGCTCAGGGCGTGATCCTGGAGTCTGGGATCGAGTCCCACATCAGGCTCCCTGCATGGAGCCTGCTTCTCCCTCTGCCTATGTCTCTGCCTCTCTGTGTCTCTCATAAATAAATAAATAAAATCTTTTTTAAAATTTTGAAAAATGGTTTTGGGTGTACATGTGGTTGTCTTTCATTTAGGAGAAAGCCGAATGGAATGAGAAAGTAAAATGACATAATCTCTGTTATTTCAGTCTGGCCTCATCTAGCTGTCTCAGTTTTATCTTCTCACTTTTCTCACTCCGTGAATAATTACCGTAAATCAAGCCCACAGTTTTTGCAAAGCACCATGTCAGTACGTTGTATACATTACTTTATTCTCAGAGCAACCTATGCTTTTTCCCTACAATTATATAACTAAAAAGTGTTAAGGGAGGTATTTGATCCAGATCTTTCTAACTCCAAAGGAAGGAGTCTTAAATTCTACATAACATTGGTTACTCTTAATTTTGAATGGAGGCTTCCATTGGGAAAGAGGTAAGTGAATGGGTAGTAGTTAATTCAGTGGCATTCAGTGGGGGTGGTATGAATCTTGATGTGACAGTCTGTAAGTTTGTGCAGGTGTTTTGGGTTGGCATAATGATTAGGGTAATGCTGCTGGCATTTACCACGCAGGGACCAGGGATGTTAGACATCCTGGAGTGTGCAAGAAAGTCCCTCAGTAGCCCAATCTCTGTTTTACATAAAAGCACAAAATATTGGTTACATGGTTTTAATATACACTGAGTTTTCCAGGAATGCAGTAAATCAAAACAAGATCATACTCCACCATCACCACCACCCCCACCCCCACCCCCCGCCCTTTTTGCTACTTTACCAAGGGGTATTCACTAGTTTGGAAAATTGTGTCACCAGTGGCATTGCTACTTTCTCTTTGAGGCACAGGTCAACACACCTGTATTACTTTGCCTTTGTACCTATTGCAGTTGTGGTATGCTTTGAGAAGTGCTATGAGAACGGCTTGGCTCTGCTACTCTGAGCTTCCTTCCTTTGCACAGGACTCTTCAGATTTCCCTAGTCAGTAAAAAAAAGAGTTAATGACTATTGCATGGAGGCTTCTAGGCCTCTTCCCCAGCTTTACAAATTGTGCCAATGGTGTATTGGTGCCTGTGTTGTGGTGATTATACCCCTGAGCTCAGAATATCTCTTTATTACATATTGTCACTCAGTAGTGGTGAAATACTTAAATAATACAGAAAGTACATATTATTTTATTAAGGGATCCCTGGGTGGCGCAGCGGTTTGGCGCCTGCCTTTGGCCCAGGGCGCGATCCTGGAGACCCGGGATCGAATCCCACATCGGGCTCCCGGTGCATGGAGCCTGCTTCTCCCTCTGCCTGTGTCTCTGCCTCTCTCTCTCTCTGTGACTATCATAAATAAATAAAAATTAAAAAAAAAAAAATTAGTTCTTAGTCCTCCCTTTACATTATAGTTAGGGTATATATATATATATGTGTGTGTGTGTAAAAGGCATATGTCCAGTAGGTTATGTAATTAATGAATTTCATTTCAAAAAAGAAAACAGGTGTTTCAAACCATTCTGGAAAAAAAAGAGGAGGGGAGCCTGGTTGGCTCAGTTGGTTGTGTCTGACTCTTGATTTCAGCTCAAGTTATGATCGTGGTCATGAGATTGAGTCCCAAGTCCGATTCCACAGTCTGGGGAGTAGGCTTAAGACTCTCTCTACCCCTCTCTCTGCCTGTTCCCTACTGCTCTTTTTCTCTCTCTTTTATAAAAAAATAAATCATTAAAAAAAAGGGGGGGAGATGTTGAGTTTGAAAGTTGAGAACTACTGAGTAAATCTGTCAAGTTCCCTCAGGGGTTTTGTCCTTTATCCTTATTCCTTATTTCAAATTGAAATTTTTTGCTGTTATAAATTAAAGGTACAGCTGGCCTCATTTTGGTGGCATCAGTAATTTATGTTCAGTTTTTGTAGAGGCTATATCAGAATAGTGTGTACTATATTTCATTGATTCACGTGGCTCTTGTTTCACCTAAGAATTTTTTTCTATGGCAGAGAGATCTTATACCTCATTTTTCATTCTTTCAATAGACTGTTCAGTGTCATCATTGGGATATGATTGAATTATCTGGCAGTGTAATCTAGAATATACTAATAATGGTCTCTTCCATTAATATAATTATTTTTTTTCCTATTGAATTGGGTTTTTGGTGCCAATACCATTCATGGCTCCCCTAGAAATACCCCTGGTGATAAATCTCTGTAGGTCAGTATTGTGATAACATTTTGATATCATCAATCCACCTATAATAAATGAAGATTGGTTATATTAAAGAATCAAATTTTGAGTTACGGGAATATTTATTTACTAAGTGTATTTTTATTTTGCATGGAAGTTCTCTTTGCTTGTACTAAATTTATTCTTCCTTTTCAGAAATGTCTAATGCAAAAGAAAGAAAACATGCTAAGAAAATGAGAAACCAGCCCACAAATGTTACTTTATCTTCTGGCTTTGTGGCCGATAGGGGCATAGAGTACCATAATGGAGGTGGGAGACCTTTCCAAGCTCAAAAACAAGGTAAGATACACAGGATATTCTTTCTATTCTATTTGGAGCAAAATGCTTTAGTCAGCTCTTTTTTTTTTTTCTTTTAAGATTGTTTATTTATTTATTTGAAAGAGACAGAAAAAGCACGAACGGGGGGAGGGGCAGAGGGAGAGAGAGAGGCCGAAGCAGGCTCCCCACTGAGCAGGGAGCCCTATATGGGGCTCAGTCCCAGGACCCTAGGATCATGACCTGACCTGAAGGTAGATGCTTAACTGACTGAGCCACCCAGACTCCCCATTGTTAGTTATTATTTAAATAGTAAATGACCTGCATTAAAAACAGATGCAGTTGACCTTCATTATTCACAAATTTTGTATTTGCAAATTCACCTAGTTGCTAAATTTATTTGTTACCCCCAAATTAATACTCATGGTACTTTGGTGGTCATTCATGGGCTTGCAAAAAGAGAGGGAAAAAATTGGAGTCACTGCACATGGACATTCTTAACTGAGGTTCCCAGCTGCCTCCTTGCTTCAGCTTGCTGCTATTTTTTTTTTTTTTAAAGATTTTATTTATTTATTCATGAGAGACACAGAGAAGGAGAGGCACAGACACAGGCAGAGGGAGAAGCAGGCTCCACACATGGGACTCAATCCCAGGTCTCCAGGATCATACCCTGGCTGAAGGCAGTGCTAAACCACTGAGCAACCTGGCTGCCCTTGCTTCAGCTTTCTTACAGAGTGACCAGAGGGTGGAGGTAGAGACTATAGTGGGGCAGTGCAGCAGAGCCCAGGAAGCTCCCTCTCCAGCTAGGGATTGAGTTCCAGTTGTGGGCAGCCGCAGGCAGATCACTTAACACTTCTGAATCCATTTTTTTCCTTTGTAAAAAAAGGAAACAGTGTACCAAGATGAGTTGTTTTTATGATTGAGATTGTTTTTATGATTTGAGATTGCAGTCAGTGTGATAGGGGGGTGTGTGTGTGTGTGTGTGTGTGTGTATTTTCTCTAGGAACAGTGGTTCAGTATTTGCTAACTCAGGGTTTGTCGTGACTTTACAGAGCATAACTACTGGGAATAAGTGGTGCAGCGGTTTGGCGCCTGCCTTCGACCCAGGGCGCGATCCTGGAGACCCGGGATCGAGTCCCACATCGGGCTCCCGGTGCATGGAGCCTGCTTCTCCCTCTGCCTGTGTCTCTGCCTCTCTCTCTGTGTGTCTATCATGAATAAATGAATAAAATCTTCAAAAAAAAAAAAAAAAGAATTGGCTGTACGTAGAGCAGATATATTATATCTCTATTAACATAGTTATTATTAAATTACATTCTTTATTTCCTAAAAGAAATACAATGTGTTTATTGTATCTCCCTTTTTTTTAAAAAAAAAAAGATTTTTTTTATCTATTCATGAGAGACACAGAGAGAGAGGCAGGGACATAGGCAGAGGGAGAAGCAGGCTCCTTGCTGGGAGGAGGTCCCAGGACTCCGGGATCACGACCTGAGCCAAAGGCAGATGCTCAACCACTGTGCCACCCAGGTGTCCCGGGAGTTTAGATTTAAAATCTAGGGGATCCGGGATCCCTGGGTGGCACAGCGGTTTGGCGCCTGCCTTTGGCCCAGGGCACGATCCTGGAGACCCGGGATCGAATCCCACGTCGGGCTCCTGGTGCATGGAGCCTGCTTCTCCCTCTGCCTGTCTCTGCCCCCCCCCCCCCCCCCCCCGTGTGACTATCATAAATTAAAAAAAAAAAAAAATCTAGGGGATCCTTGGGTGGCTCAGCGGTTTCGCACCTGCCTTTGGCCCAGGGCACGATCCTGGAGTCCCAGGATCAGGTCCCACGTCGGGCTCCCGGCATGGAGCCTGCTTCTCTCTCTGCCTCTCTCTCTCTATGTCTATCATAAATAAAAATAAATCTTTAAAAAGAAAAGATTTAAAATCTATTTTGTACTATTTGGACAAAAGAGCCCTTATATCAGTTATGTTCAGGGTTAGTTTATCATGCTGACAAGGTTAGCCAGTGTGCTGCCTGCTAACTATGTCACGTGGTAATTCACCTTCCTACCCGAATTGATTCCCTCCTATTTAAAGGGAAGGTAGTAATAGCCACCTTACGGGTGATTGTAGAATTAAAAACATGTTAGTGTTGCCCCTCAGCAAACGGTGTTTTCCACTGTAATCCATATCTTTGTTAGGCCTGACATATTTCTTTTCGTTTTCTTTTTGAAAATAAACTAGACCCTTTTCCTGGAACTTCACGACAGCGGCAAACCAAAATGACCTACCATTCCCCAGTTGATCCTGATGTGAATGAACAGACTTCCTCCAAAATAATGTTTAAAAAAAAGGGAGGATGGAAAGCAGGTCCCGAGGGCACGTCTCAGGAGATTCCCAAGTATATCACTGGTAGGTGTTTGGGAAGAAGTGAAGCTTGATCATATGATGAGCTGTCTGTTTAACGCAGCCAGATTTCCAGCACTCTCTGTCTTGGCCATGCCTTCCTGTCTCTCTCCTCTCTTTCCGTGTTGAGCTCTTCTCCCCTCCAGCCTGGACTTCGACTTCCTGGGGCCTGACTTCCTGGGGCTTTTCCCTCTTGAGTTTCTCTTTTTTTTTTCCTCTTCATCTTCTTATAAGTTCTTCTCTGTGAACTGTTCCTTTTTGTCCTAAAATCTTCTTTGCCCTTCCCCCACCCCCTTTTTGAAATATGAAATGCTACCTACACTCCTTTGCACACATTCTCCAAAGGTGAAATCAAATTTAACACACTCTGAGGGTAACTAAGATCTTTAAATACCTGTCTCCAGGCCCCTTCAGATCTTGTCTCCTGTCACCCTGCTATCCCCATTACCTTCTATTCTTTAGGTGTGCCTTCTAGTTTCTGTGTCTGTTTATACTTTCAAAAAATTTTCATCTTTCAATAAGGAAAACAAATAATAGTTATGGCTACATATTTGGGAAAAGCAGAAAATAGTAAAAAAAAAATGCTTGAAGTCACAACCATTGTTAAAATCTTTGTTCTAACAATGTTTGTTAAACATTGTTTAACAATGTTTTCTTGTGTGATTGTTGCACTTACAAATGGCTGTGATTATATTGCATGTAGACCTCTTTTTTCTGATTAGAAACGTAATACTGAATCTTTGTGGAAAAGGGAAGTAGAAACAGAATAATTTCATAATCTTATAATACAGCAATAACTACCCCTTGGTATTAATCTCATTTGTGGTTTGGGTGGTGAGTGGGTTGTAAGATCGTGTACTTCAAATCTGTCTTCCTTCTAAAATCTGCCAGAAGTATGGATTCAAGACTTGTCTTTAATGATGGTGCTGTGTTTGTTGACAGCTTCTACTTTTGCTCAGGCCCGAGCTGCTGAAATCAGTGCTATGTTGAAAGCAGTGACCCAGAAGTCTTCTAATTCGCTGGTTTTCCAGACACTGCCCCGGCACATGAGACGGAGAGCCATGAGCCACAATGTCAAGCGCCTTCCCAGGCGGTTGCAGGAGATTGCCCAGAAAGAGGTATGAGCGTAAATATTTAAGTTAGTTTCTAAAAGAAATTAAGAAGTGTTAACCTGATAGAATTAAAATGTAAACCAAAAGCATTGTGATCATTTTGCATATTTTTTGGTTTACTTATGATTCCCCCCACCTCCCCTCTTGCTATGTAATTAGCAGACAGTTGGATATTACATACAGTCATACAGTGTTTGGAAGCCCCCCCACCCTTTTTTTCCTACTTTCTTCTTCTTTTTTTTTTTTATTAGTTTCAGGTTAGAAGCTCTTTCTTTTAATGGCATTAAATAGTTGAATTCCCCTGCCAGATTTAAAATAAAATCCTGACCTTACTACATGAGTGATTTTAGCTCTGTATTTTGGGGCTGTGGCCAGCTTGAAGTTGGAAGGTTAAGAAAAAAAAAAAAAAAATCAATGCCTAGTATGTGCCTTTTGACTTTTTCAACGTTGAAAACTTGAAACTTGGATTTAATTTTTGTTCAAGTCTAATTGTTTTTGGCTTCACCAAAACTCTTGGCTTAGGCATTCTCAGATTGTGTAAGCTACCCATGTCTTTGCTAGTTGATTCAAAAGTTATTCATGGAGTGCTTTCTGTGTACTATGCTGGTAGTGGGGTTAAGAATTCATCAACACAAAGTCTTTATCTTTAGGAGCCCACAGACTAAAGAAGAGTTTTGGGGTTTTTCTTCCCCCCTCCCTGCACAAAAGTTTCACTCAGCTATGGAGGAGATTAAGAGTGAAAACTGAACAGGAATTTTGTGCTTTCTAGATTTAATGTTAGGTTTGTTTCCCAGTGATCAGGCTTGGCATTTGCCTGTCAGGCCTAACTGACGTGAAATGTATAGGTTTTCCTCGTTTTGTATTTTTCATCCTATTTTGGGTTTAGCTCTAGTCTCAGAGGTTAAAAAAACCAATAAAACCAATAACAGAAAAGCTAGCATCTGACTTATTCTCCTGCTCTCTTATATGGATAGCCACAGTAAGCTTATGTTACTGTGTGGAGCCTTTTGTAAATATTCTCATCCTCATAGTCCACGAAGCTTGTCCAGTTAGTAAGTGACAGAACTCTGCTTTCTCTCTAAGTCTGGCCATCTCTGAAATCTTCACTCTGTTGTCTCTTCTCCTGGTCTTTCATTGGAGAGATAACCAAGTTAAAAAATTAAGCATATCTATGGAGCCCACTTAATCTAAAGTTAGTTGTTTGAGTTACTCACATGTAACTTTGTTTTGAGATAGTTGCAAACTAGGATCTGTCTCTTTCCTTGAAACCACAGGCCGAGAAAGCAGTACATCAGAAAAAAGAACATTCAAAGAATAAATGCCATAAAGCTCGAAGGTGTCACAAAAATCGGGTGCTAGAATTTAACCGTAGACAAAAGAAGAACATATGGCTAGAAACTCACATCTGGCATGCCAAACGGTTTCACATGGTCAAGAAGTGGGGCTACTGTCTTGGGGAGAGGCCCACAGCGAAGAGCCACAGAGCCTGCTACCGAGCCATGACAAACCGTTGCCTCCTTCAGGTATTGCTTTTCCAATTGGTTTTCTCTTTCTTTTTGTTTAGCCAAAATGGAAGTGATGTCTGGGCTTGGCTCCAAGGGGTAAGAAAATGGGGCAGTCGGGGAGGCAGAGAAAGTCAGGTAAGAGGGAAGAATTAAAATAAATTCACTGTGATAAAGATGAAGAGAGTAAGATCTAGGATAACATGAAGGTGAGATTATTTTGGGAGAAACAAGTAGGAACCAGGCCCTGCATGGTCTTGGTGGTCATGTTTGAGATTTCTTCAGCATTGATTCATTTAGAAATCGTTCATCAACAACAGATATTTGTGTGCCTTATAGCTGTGTTCAAAATGTTGTTCTAAGTGTTCACAATTCAGTGGGATGCTAGGAAGTTTGCATTAAATTCTTTGAAAGGACAGTTTGTTTTAGAGCCTGGTAATAGTGTTTATATTGTCACTCTCCCCTTTCCCAATTGCTAAATCAATTGCATTCTCTCTTTCAGTACATATTTAGAAATTTGATCTTTGTAGAGGGTCTTTCAATGTCAGGATGGCCTTGGCCAAATTTTTTTGTTTTTGTCTTTTAACTTTTTTATCTGGGTATAGTTGACACGATATTTATTAGTCACAGGGGTACAACATAGTGATTCAACTTCTCTATATGTTATGCTGTGCTCACCACAGTGTAGCTCCCATCTGTTCCTGTACAACACTATTACAATATCATTGACTACATTCCCTATCCTGTACCTTTTATCCTCATGACGTGTTCATTGCATAACTGGAAGCCTTGGCCAAGTTTTGAAAGCCAAAACTTTGTATCAGTATTCTTTGATACCTCTTGAGAGCAATATAGCAGAATAATCAATGTAATAACCTTTAAAAAATTGTAAAATATACATAACATCAAATTTTACCACTTTAATTATTTTCTATTTTAAGATTTTATTTTTAAGTAATCTCTACACCCAACGTGAAGCTTGAGCTTACAACTCTGAGATTAAGAGTTACATGCTCTACTAACTGAGCCAGCCAGGTACCCCCTTTAATTATTTTTAAGTATATAGTTCTGTGACATTAACTCTAGTCACATTGTTGTATAACTATTTTCACCATCCATCTCCAGATCTTTTTCATTTTCCCATTAAACCATAACTCCCCATTGCCTACTGTCCTGCTCCCAGCAACTACCATTCTACTTTTTATCTTTAGGAATTTGACCATTCTAGATGCCTCAACGTAGAATCACACAATATTTGTCCTTTTGGGCTGGTTATTTCACTTACATAATGTCTTCACAGTTCAGCCATGTTGTATCCTGTGTTAAAATTCCCCTCATTTTTGAGGCTGAATAGTACTCCATTGTATGTGATACCCCATCTTGCTTATCTGTTTATCCAACAATGAACATTTGGGTTGCTTCCACCTTCTGGCTGGTGTGAATAATGTTCCTGCATGAGTATGCAAATATCTCTTCAAGTCTCTTTTCAGTTCTTTGGGATATAGTCTTAGAAGTGAAATTGCTATTTCACATGGTAATGCTATGTTTAATTGTTTGAGGAACTGACATACTGTTTACATAGAGACTGTACTCTTTTTCATTCCAACCTGCAGTGTGCAATGGTTAAGTTTCTCCGTGGCCTCACCAAACACTTGTCATTTTCAGTTTGTTTGATTATAGCCTTCCTAATGGGTGGGAAGTAAATACCAGAACTATTTGAGAGCTTTTGAAGACTCAGCAGTAGAAATAATTGAATATAGTAAAATCTCTTATTTACATTGTAGAAACTGGGATTGAGAGAGATAAAGTGACTTGTCCAGGGTTGTGCAGTCTGGGGTGGCGAGATAGCCTTTGGGGCAGCTAATTCCCCAGGCCTGTGCTTTTTCCACTATCCACCGCTGTCTCTCAAATTTTAAAACAGACATGTAAGTTACATCTTACTTTGGGCAAGATTTTTGCTGACGTTATCAGATATTTTTATTACACTTGATCAGCCCTAGGTAATAAAAATAATAACTAATAGACAAACATTTTTGAGTACTTAATTGTATGCCAGGGCCCACTTAAATGGTTTCCATATGTTTACTCATTTAGTCCTTAAAACAAGACTGAGGTAAGTAGTTAACATTATGTCCCCTTTACAGATGAGGAAACCAAGGATCAGATAAATTAGGTAATTTACCCACCGCTGTACAACCAGTAAGTGATGAAGTTGATTGAGATTTGAGCCCAGGTCTGACATCAGGACGTCTGGGCTATTAATCATTATTCAGCGCTGTCACCAGTTGTACAAATTTGGGGGAGGTTCATCTGACCACTGGCAGCTGAGGGTGGATTGCTGTTGCTGGGAAGATTTCTGTGTATGAGTGGTAGGACTGATTAACTTGAGTTTGTCGGAATCTTAGCTATGATTTGCCTTTTAGTTCCAGTTGCTGAGTGTCCTGAAATTGCTTAAAAGTGCTATGGCAGAGGGGCTGGTTTGGGGGTCAGTGAGCTCGACTCAAATGCTGGCTTCTCCACTTGCTAGTTATATGGCTTTGTTTAGTAGTAGTCCCTGCCTCAGTGTCCTCATCTGTCAAATAAGGCAACAGAGAGTACCTGGCTCGTGGGGTATTGGGCAGAGTAGGGGACAGCCCAGCCCCTGGCGCTCAGCCTCCCTTCTGTGACTGTTACTTTAACATACTGATTTTACTAGCTTGGTTGATCTCTCCTTGTCTTATTTACAGTGGTAAGGTCTTATTCTCATTACTTTCATTTTTCCTTGTGCATTGTTTAGTCAGAGTTGAATATCCTAATTAAGACCAAGGATTGGAGGAATATGGACTAAATGAATTGCAACATTATATTTCTACCAGTGTTAAGTAATCTTGGAGTCTTGAATTAGCTAACCAAAGTGAACAACCTTAGCATAGCTTTACAGAATTTATTGCTGTCTTGCTATCCTATTCTGATTTCTTACCTTAGATTTGGAGGAGGAATAATCCTTTACTTAGAGGCAGCAGTCTTTATACTGTACTTAGAACTTGTCTATAAAATTTTCTTTCTCTCTCTTTTTTTTAAGTTTTGTCATCCCTCCACCCTGCATGGGGCTCAAACTCACCACCTGAGATCAAGAATTGCATGCTCCTCCAGCATGCTCTGACTGAGCCAGCCAGGTGCACCAACAGATTTTCTTTCTGAAAAGAACCCAGTAACTTAGCATTTTAAAGGGAAATTCTTTTTGATTTTGCTTTAGATTGGTTTAAGAATATTTGCTAATTTCCTAGGAATAGACAGGTTTCAGATTTTGACTTATAAACAGCTTTAGCAACTTGGTGTGTCTTTGACCCTAAAAGTTTTTCTGATGTGGCTTTTGGCTTCTCACAGCTTTCCCCTGTGTCACTTTCTTTTTTTTTTATTTTTTATTTATTTATGATAGTCACAGAGAGAGAGAGAGAGAGGCAGAGACATAGGCAGAGGGAGAAGCAGGCTCCATGCACTGAGAGCCCGACATGGAATTTGATCCCGGGTCTCCAGGATCGCGCCCTGGGCCAAAGGCAGGTGCCAAACCGCTGTGCCACCCAGGGATCCCCCTCACTTTCTGTTTTTAATTATGTCTCTCTCTTTGTACAGGATTTATCCTACTATTGTTGTTTGGAGTTGAAGGGCAAAGAGGAAGAAATACTGAAGGCACTTTCTCCAATGTGTAGCACAGATGCAGGTAAACCTGTTTCAAAGTTGAGTGCTGTTTTAGTCTTCACATATTTATTCATATCGTGAGCATTCATATCATCATCATTTTGGAATTTAAACATTTATAAAAATGCACGAGACATTTCTGGTTCCCAGGAGTGTGTTAACATTAGGGAAGGTGGGGTGGTTTCAAGTGATTTCTAACATTGTCAAGTATAAAGTGAGAGAGCCATTATTCTGAGAGAGTGAGTTCAGTCGATCAGAAACTCAAACTTCATTAAATCATTCATTCACTATTTATTGAGAACTTATTGTGTGCCAGGCTTTCATTTTTGCATTGATCAAAACTAGCACCTCATCCCTCATGGAGGTAGACAACAAGTAACAATATGGTGATCTGGAGATAATACTGTCATCTCAGTGCTGGGGATCATGGAATTTTGTTTTTATTTATGTCAGGACTGACTTTTGCAGCAGTTCACTGCTTGTCTGGAAAGCACCAAGGTAGTGTCCTGCTCTATCGGGCAAAGAAATACCCTCAAGAGATGCTGGGGCCTGTCACATTTATTTGGAAGTCTGAGAGGACCCCTGTTCACACTTCTGAGAGCAGGCAGTTGTGGATCTGGTTTCATCCAACTCTTAAACAGGTATAATCCTTTTTTTTTTTAATTTTATTTATTTACTCATGAGAAACACAGAGAGAGAGGCAGAGACACAGGCAGAGGGAGAAGCAGGCTCCATGCAGGGAGCCCGATGTAGGGCTCGATCCTGGGACCCCAGAATCACACCCTCGGCTGAAGGCATGCACCAAACCACTGAGCCACCCAGGCATCCCTTCTTCCTTTTTAAGGTAGATTGGATTCTCTGATATCTATTCTCTTTTGTGTTATATTAATTTTAACTTCCGTATTTGTTATGGTGTAGATAAAGTCTTGTAACAGAAAGATGTAAAATGCAGTACTCACGCAAGGCCTAGTAGGAACATTAGACCAAATGCAGCATTTCAAACCACTGCATAATACGATGGGTTTTCATCTCTGCCTTTACGTAATGGCTTACTAAAAACTGAAAGGTCAAAACTTGCTTCATTTCATATTCACATAACATTCTTCCCTTTATTCAAATACCAAGCTATCAGCCCAACTTTTATAGTATTTAAATTTCCAAAGCACTGATTTCAATGGTAATTAAGAATGCAGTAACAGAGTCGAGAAGAATTAATCTCAAGGATTATACGTGTAGGGCACCCCAGGTGGCTCAGCGGTTTAGTGCTGCCTTCAGCCAGAGCCTGATCCTGGAGACCCAAGGTGTAAATTTTTTAAGGGAGGAAAAAAAAAACATGAACTGAACCACCTGAAGTGTTTCAGTATTTCCTTAGGATATTTTAGAAGAACTAAAAGCAGCGTGCCAGTGTGTGGAACCCATCAAATCAACCATCTGCACTCCTGACCCCCTGCTGACAACATCCCAAGAAAAAAGCCAAACTGAACTGCCTGATGAGAAAATTGGCAAGAAAAGAAAATGGAAAGATGATGGAGAAAATGCTAAACCAGTTAAAGTTATGGGTGATGGAACTAGAGATCCACATCAACCATATTCTTGGGTCTCTCCAGCCACAGGCATTATAATCAGGTACAGGCTGAATTTGCTCTGAACCTACTGAACAGTTTTAGTGAAGACTTACTCTGTTTTCACCAGTGGCTAGACACTGTGTATGATGGAAGTTTCCATCTTAAGACCTTTTCTCTCTTTCAGTGATTTGACGATGGAGATGAACAGGCTCCGGTTAATTGGTCCACTTTCCCACTCCATCCTAACTGAGGCTCTAAAAGCTGCTTCTGTCCAGACCGTAAGAGTAAATTTGACTGTAGTGCTTTATTCCACTCCTGTCCTTAGCAAATTTGTGAACCCTAACATACTTTGGTAGCATTTTGGGCCATGGCCTATAAATATTTATTTCTCTACCTATGCTTATTACCAAATACATGGTCATCTTTCACTTCTACAAGAACAAAGCTAAGCAAATCTAATGAGTAAACAGACTTATCCTTATTTAAATGCAGAGTATGCTTATAGTTTGTGAGTTTTGTGAGTTTGTGGGTAACAGAGAGCCCCTAAAATTACTGAAAGTGTGTGCCATTGTTTGTTTGTACTTGCATGGTACATATTTTCATATTTTCTGGGGCTAGGTTTTTTTTTTTTTAAGAAATTTTTATTTAAATTCAATTAACATACAGTACATTATTAGTTTCAGAGGTAGAATTCAGTGATTCATCGGTTATATATAACACCCTGTGTTCATTACCTCACATGACTTCCTTAATGCCCATTACCCAGTTACCCCTTACCCTCATTCGCCTCCTTCCAGCAACCCTTAGTTTATTTCCTCTAGTTAAGAGTCTCTTATGTTTTGTCTCCTGCTCTGATTTTGTCTTATTTTTCCCTCCCTTCCCCTCTGATACTCTGTTTTGTTTCTTAAATTCCACATATGAGTGAAATCATAAGATAATTGGCTTTCTCTGATTGGCTTATTTCCCTTAGCATAATACCCTCTAGTTCCACCTACAATGTTGCAAATGGTAAAATTTCATTATTTTTGGTGGCTAATATTCCATTGTGTATGTGTACCACATCTTTTTTATCCATTCATCTGTCTGTGGACATCTGGGCTCTTTCCATAGTTTGGCTATCGTGGACATTGCTGCTGTAAACATTGGGGTGCAGGTGCCCCTTTGAATCAATATGTTTGTATCCTTTGGATAAATACCTAGTGGTGCAATTGCTGGGTCCTGGAGTGGCTCTATTTTTAGCTTTTTGAGGAACCTCCACATTGTTTTCCAGAGTGGCTATACCAGCTTGCATTCCCACCAACGGTGTAAGAGGGTTCTCTGGAGCTGGTCTTAAGGGTCTGTGATCCCTAAAAGGTTAAGAGCAATACATCTAGTGAGCACTGTCCAACTTCCTGCAAGGATCATATTTTTCTCTGGTGCCTGGTATGGTAGCCGTTAGCCACAGTAGCTCTTGAGCACTTGAAATGTGGCTGGTGTGACTGAGGAACTGAGTTTGTACCTTCATTTTTTTTTAAAAGATTTATTTTTATTTATTTATGATAGAGAGAGAGAGAGAGAGAGAGAGGCAGAGACACAGGCAGAGGGAGAAGCAGGCTCCATGCCGGGAGCCCGACACGGGACTCGATCCTGGGACTCCAGGATCGTGCCCTGGGCCAAAGGTAGGCGCGAAACCGCTGAGCCACCCAGGGATCCCCTGTACCTTCATTTAATTTAATTAACTAGAAATTAAATAGAAATTGCTCTCTGTAGCTGTAGTGCGCAAGTTGACCACACAGGTCTAGAGAGGAGAGATGAGATTAGGAATCAGACACTCTGGGTTCAGATTTAGTTTGTTTCCCTGTGTTAGTACAATTAACCCTTCCATGCCGGTGCCTCTCACAGATTTGATATGGTCAAATAAGATGGTAGGTCGGAACAGATTTTGAGCTTTTAGAGGAAAGATATTTTAAAAATCAAAGGCTACTTCTGTCCCTCTCTCTGTTGCTTCTGTACTGGCCTCAGCCACTCTATCTCTTGCCTGTCTGCATACTGAAGCAGCTTCCTCACTTCTTCTGCTGTTCCTCCTTTTCACTCCATCCTCCATGCAGGAAACGCAATGATTTTTTAACAAATGATTTACATCAAGTCACTTCCCAACTAAAAGCTTTTGAATAGCTTCTTACTGCATTTGTGGTGAAACCCATAGTCCTTACCGTGACTGCATACTCTTGTGCCTTCCTGCCTTTCTGGCTCCCTGTCCCTGCACCTGTTGTGCTGGTCTTCTCAGGTCCTAGAATATGTCAGGTCTCAGCTCCCTTAAAACCTTTACACTTAAAAAATGAAACAAAACAAAACAAAACAAAAAAACAACCTTTACACTTGCTTTTTTTCCACCTGGCTGAAAATTCTGCCCCTAGCCCCTCTTTGCTTAATGAAACCTTCCTTATTCTTCAGATTTCAGCCTCTATACCTCTGGAATCCCTTCCTGAACCTCAAGTCAAACAATATAAATTATATTTCATTCCATTTTGCACATTCCCTCAGTTTATCTGTCTAGATTCGCTTGTGTACTTATGTGATGTTCACACTGAAATTGGTGAAGGCAAGGACTCTGTCCCCAGTGCTTAGCACAGTGCCTGGCACAGAGTAGAGGTTCCACTCTAGCTAATAAGTTGCTAAGAAGTTGGTTCCAGAGCCTGTACTTTAAATCAATAAGCTATGCTACCTGAGTTTCTGTGAGGTAAATAGCTCATATGTTAACAGATTGCTTCTCTAGAATCTGTAGGAGCACATCCTACTTTACTGAACTTCAGTATGAATCATGGCGGTATGTTCTCTTTCTTGGTGTGCATCTGGTACTGAGGTGCTTTTTTGTTTTCCTTTTTTTGTTTTTAAGTTTTTATTTTTTAATCTTGTAAGTAATCTCTATACCGAACATGGGGCTCAAACTCATAACCCTGAGATCAAGAGCCAGCCAGATGCCCTTGAGGTGCTTTTTGAAACCTTACCCAATTCCTGGTTCTTTTTGGGAAAAATATAAGTGAAATATTTGTGTATCTTATTTGAAGTTTCTACGAACAATGTAATTGTAAGATATCCTTTTGCCAAAGATTTCTTCAAACAGTATAGGTTTGGTTTCTCTTTGATGGGGAAGATTTTATTGCTTAAATTGGTATGAAGTTGGTGGTAGTGGAGGAGGAGCAAGGAGCTTGTCAGTAGTGTTCTGTGAAAAGAGCAGAGGTGTGAAGTAGCTTAGGTAGTCCCTCTGAAAACCATGGCTGTGGTTTTTAGTGTGTGAAATGTTGAGAGAAGTGTAATGCTGTGTGCTTGCCTCTAATTAGAAGAGTAGTTAGGCAGGTGTTAATTATTGTGTTAAATCAGGTGGCAGTTTCTCACATATCTCAACTGTAACAGAATTGTCAAGTCTGATTCATTACCTGTCTGGTAAGCAGTTGTTATTTTTCAGAAAGGAGAGGACGCAGAGAAGACACCTCACTACTGGTGGATTGAAACCTGTAAGGATCCTGATAGCGTTTCCCTTCATCACAGACAAGAAGCCATTTTTGAGTTGTTGGGAGGTATTCAGAGGGTAAAGTGGGTAGTTTGGGGAAGAAGGGAGGAGTGGGAAGTGGGTCAAGGGAGTGTTTTACAGTTGGGCTAACTCCATGGGAGTGGTGCTTTTTTTAACTTGTAACTCTCCTCACAATACAGCAAGAAGACACAGCAAACAGGAGTTTGTTAGTATTCCGAATAACTGGCATTCTGATACAGTAGCTAAACACATAGACCAGGTTCCAAACTAAGGTCTATACTTAACCTGTGTACAGTTGTGTCTGTGTGTGAAGCTACTGTAGTTAACCACTGATGGAAATATACGTGTTCATGTTATAAAATAATCTGTTATGTTAATTTACTGGTTTTGGTGGGAACCGTCACTCTTTATGAATGTTAATTTACTATCTGAAAGTATTAATGGGAAAAAAGAGGAAATGTATGTTTTTTAATAGCCCAAGAAGAAATTTTTATTTAAAAATTTGAAAATACAAGCAAATATATGTATATTGTGAATGACTTTGTAAAAACTTGTTTTTTTTTGTTGTTTTTTTTGTTGTTGTTAAAGGAGTAACCTCACCAGCAGAAATTCCGGCTGGTACTATTTTGGGATTGACAGTTGGGGATCCTCGAATAAATTTGCCTCAAAAGAGGTCCAAAGTTTTGCCCAATCCAGAAAAATGCCAAGGTAAAGTTTGTAGAACACCCCTGATTTTCCTTGCAATTTTGAGTAGGTTAGTCCCATTAGAAGAGTTTGACATCTCTGCACTAACTTTATTTGTAAAAAACGGGGGTGATCTTTACCTGCCTCCCTTTCAAGGTGTTAATGACCAAAGGAGATGGTGTGTATGGAAGTATGGAAGTATTTTTTAGCTATGAGATGTGTAGTCTGATCCTCATGTTCATTTTTTTTTCCTGAGTTCTCTATTTTTAGTATCTGGTAAAATCTGTCTTTCTGCAGACTGGGTTTTCTGAAAATGCCTGGCATTTCAGAATTTTAATTGTGAGGAAGGGATCTGCACCCACAGCTGGTCTTGTGCTCATTGGAAGCCTCTGTCTGACCATACAGATGATCCAGGTTCGAATCCTGGCAAGGCCATCCCAGGTGCTGAAGATGTCTTGGTTTAGACTCAGTAGAGTGGCCTGTGGGAGGTTGTTCTGTGAGGGTGGCATCGGAAGGTGGATAGGAGCTGGCTTTTTAATCTGATCTGGGATTTGCAATAATTGTGATAATATCACATTGTATTTATTGTCAGTTAAACACTATTAATTGGTAGAATCATTAAAATTACCTTCTGAGTTTTGAGAGGAAAAATACAGGTATGTGTAGTAATAGCTTCAGATTTTTTTTTTTTTTTACCTCCATGTGTAGTTAATAGCGTATTAAGGGAGCAACAGATTAGTCTGTCAGAACCTCACATGCAAGGTGAGGGAGGAGTTTGAAGATCTGTAGGCAGCTAATTATGGGATCTCAGACATGAGTTGTTGCCTTTTTTCTTTTTAATGGCATTATGGTCTGGTGCAACCCTAAAAGTTGTTGACTCTGCATTAAATGTTGACTGTCATAATTGCCATAAAGCTATAGTTAAACTCCACTTTGTTTGCCTCGCTGCTTCAGATCTTTTTTTGGAATGAGGCAGTTATGTATTCAATTTTTTTTAAGACGTTTATTTTCATATGAATCAGTTCCAGGAAAATTAAAGTCTACCTTGAAAAACATGATTTCATTTCTATGAAGGCCTACCATCTTGTTAGTCATTGTGGTATTTTATTGAAACCTGTTTTAGGTAATTTCGTTGAAGTATTGGTATGTGAACTACATAAAGAAGTAAACTTTTTAAGAGATTAGTATTATTCCAACATTACCAACAAATGTAACACATCATCTAGGATGATAATTCAAAACTAAAGTTTGAAATATACTTTGATGAGCCGGGTCAATTAATAAAAGACTAATCCTTGGAAGAATCTCAATGTCATGATGACATAAAACATAATTCTCTGATGTACTTCCAATTTCTCTTTCTATAGCTGAGGTTAACCTTTGCCTATTTTGACTTAGACAAAACAGACCAATTTTGGTGCCATTTAAGCCATAAAGAAGGGTTTGCCTGATTCGGATAACAAACTGTCTTCTTATGTGTACTGGGAATCAGAGAACTCTGAAAAGAGAGGGTATATAGCTGTGATACTGTGATAGAGTAAGAAATATGCATTTTGGTTTTTGTGTGGATACACCTGACTCTAGCATATTGCTTCTAAAATCCTTTAATTTCTTAAAATTAAAGCTTAAAGGCTAAAGGAATGTCTTTTCTTATTCATAAAAGCCCCTTTCAGTCATCACTTTTATGTGAAGGATGGTGGGCTGGTTACCTGGGGAACCACCCACCAGGTTAGAGGGCTGGAACTTTGGGTGGCCCTTCTAACCCAAAGCCCCACCCAGACCTGCTTCTGAGAGGGGGAGGGGGTTAGAGATTGAGTTTGATTCTCAATGGGCAATGATTTCATCAATCATGCCTACCTGATTATGCCTCTGTAAAAATCTTAAACAGTTGTGATTTGGTGAACTTTCAGTTTGCTGAACACTTGGAGGTGTTGGGAGGATTGTGAGTCCAAAGGGGGCAAGGGCCTCATTCCCTCATACCTTACCTTATCTGGCTCCTCCATCTGGCTGTTTCTGAGTTCAGTCTTCTTATTTAAAAAGCACAAACCAACAACTAAACAAAACAGTAATGGATTAAGTAAACTGTTTTCTTGAATTCTGGGAGCCATTCTAGGAATTGTTGCATTTGAGGAGGAGGTCATACATGAGACCAGTTTATAGCCAGCTGATCAGAAGTATAGTAGACCAGAGACTTCTTTTTTTTTTTTTTTTTTTTTTTTAGACCAGAGACTTCTAATTGGCATCTGAAGAAGGGGCAATCTTGTGGGAGTGAGCCCTTAACCTGTGGGATCTGACACTGTCTCCAGGAAGGTTGTGTCAGAACTGATCTGAACTGTAGGACCCCTAGCTGGTGTTGCAGAATTACTTGGTTTTGGGGAAATGACTGCACATGTGAGTGTCAGAAGTGTTGGGAGTAGAATAGCAAGAGTGTAGAGAAGGAAATAGTTTCTTTCAGTGAAAAACGTGAAATAATGATGCATACTTTCAGATGTTTTGACAAAGTTTGCTTGATCATTTGATCCTTGAATTTGATTTCAAATATTAATAATGGTTTTTCAAATCTTTTCAACTTAACACAGCATTTCAGTATGTAAGTAACTTGTTTTCTGTGTGAGATTTCAAAATAAATTCCTGTTGTACTGTTGTTTTAGTATTTATTCTCCTTAGCATCTTCTGATTTGTTCTGATAGATGATTTTAACTAGTCTTTTTCATCCAGAGATGAATTTGCTTTAGAAAATGCTTTGCATGTGCTTTTGGACTCTTTATAATCTTTCTCTACCACTCTTCGGTAGTGTGTATACCCCAAACACAGGAAGAGTCAAGTTGTGTTTAGAGTGATAGGTGAGAGATTATCCCCTTTTATAGCTTTTCCAAGCACCGTTAGAGCATTGATCTGCAATTGACTTTGTAAAGTATCCAATTATTAGTCATTGTGCACTGACTTCTCTGTTTTTGCTCTTGGGAGAAAAAAACCCTCATAGCTTCAATTGGTCCCCTTTAACTGTTCTGTATGTTTAATTTAAAACAGAGTGAATTTGAAGACTGTAACTTTGGTTTATTTGATTCCCAGATGAGAAAAACTTAAATTTCCTTTGTTCTTAAGGAAAATTTACTAAAAGAAAGTATTAGTTTAAAACTTGGTCATCTCCTTTGGGATCCCTGGGTGGCGCAGCGGTTTAGCGCCTGCCTTTGGCCCAGGGCGGGATCCTGGAGACCCGGGATCGAATCCCACGTCGGGCTCCCGGTGCATGGAGCCTGCTTCTCCCTCTGCCTGTGTCTCTGCCTCTCTCTGTCTGTGACTATCATAAATAAATAAAAATTAAAAAAAAAAAAAAAAAAAAAAACTTGGTCATCTCCAAATACATTTAAGAAAGGAGAAGACATGCTATTTCCTTCAACCTCTAAGTTATTCTGCATTTATGTAGTTCATTAGAAGACTTTTGCCTGGGCATGAAAGAAACTACGCTTTATTTCAGTCTTGGGCATAGGACTTAGAATTACTTTTGGAATCGATAGTCATTGTAGGTAAAGCTGACTTGGCTGGTGGTATTCTTTTTCCCTCACTACTAGACTGACTGTTGACTTAAAAGGACCTTCTTCTTTGCCTTCAGACATACTCCATTTTGTTTTAAATAGACTTTATATTTTTGAACAGTTTTAGGTTCACAGCAAATTGAGTGGAAGGAATAGAAAGTTCCTGTATTCTCCTTTCCCCACCCCCACCCCACCCCAGCATGGCCTCCATGAGCCTGCATTAACATATCATTGTTACCTGAAGTCCACGGTTTCCTCTTGGTGTTTTATTTCTGTGGGATTTGACAAATTTATAACAACATGAATCCATCATTGTAGTATTATAAAATAGTTTTGCTTCTCTAAAAATCTGTGCTCTGCTTATTCATCTCTCTCTCTCTCTTTCTCTTTCCCAGCCCTTGATCTGCTTATAGTCTTCATAGTTTAGTTTTCTAGAATGTCCTCTCATTGGAATCAATACAATATGTAGACCTTTCAGATTCTTTTCTTTTACTTTGTAGTAAGTGTTTAAGGTTCCTCCATGTCTTTTCATGGCTTTGTAGCTCATTTCTTTTTAACACTGAATAATATTCCATCATCTGGATGTACTACCTACTTTGTTTCTTTTATTTAAATATCATTGTTTTTTAGAATATTTGAAGATGAAGCTGTCTTTCCTGTGCCTTTACATCCTAAGTATCAGCCCTGTCTTTTGTAGAGTCCCACTTCTGTCACTCAGATCGTGGCAGCACTCCACAGGAAAGCATTCTGGATAAACAGAGAGGCTGTTTGAGATGGAGCCTCTTTGCTCCTAGACAGGCTATGTGAACTTTCACAGCACGTAGCACTATTAACTTAAGATACTGTTGGTTATTATCTCCATGAAGAACAGGAGCGGACTAGAAGCAGTTTCTGCTTTAAGGAGCTTTTATCTCAGATCTTTTCATCAATTTAATATTCTCTATCTTTGTTCTCCCCTGAAATCTGTCACAGTATGGCCCAGAGGCTTCCAATTTTTTTTTTTTTTTCCAGCCATCAGACTCATGCAGGTATGTGCCTTTGAGTGACCTTTCTATGTAGGCAGTTTAGAGGCTAGCTAAAACTCATGAATTGTCTTTCTTTCTTTTTTTTTTTTTCTTTTAATTTTTCAGACCAACAGAATAGATTTGGAAGATTTTTCCCCCCTAGTGTTTAAATGACTTCATGTAGGATATGTCTTCTATCAGTATAACATTTGTAATTGAAAAAGTTTCTTCTTTTTTTCCCACTAGAATGCTTTTTGGCATGGCACAGTTTATTTAAAGGGATGAAACAATATATTTCACAGGAACTATGCTCTTTTTAAAGGAATGTGAAGAACCTATTTTACAGAAGAAATAAATATTCAGTTCAATGAGAAAGGATTATAAGAGACTTGAAATAATAGAGCAGAAGAAAAAGCTGGTATCTATTGGCTCACAACCATTGGGCCAGGAATGCTATAAAGAACCCTAAAACCAATAGTTACAATATAGGTTGTCCTGTCCTAGCACATTGTAAAAAAATTGTTCACCTGTGCAGTGGTTCCTAGAATTCAGTTATCTTAAATGTGGGATTAGGCAGCTATTTCAAGGCAGCTGAATGTGATACTTATATTTTATATGCTAAAAATAAATGCCAAAAAATAAGTTTAGGAGCCTTTGCAGTTTTGCAGATTATGAAACCAACTATAGGAATAACTTAATTTCTAGTCAAGAAAATTCTTCTAGATGTGGTATAGGTATACAATGGATTACTCATCCATTAGAAACGACAAATAACCATTGTGGTTATATTTGTTGAAATATAGTCAATTGGAGAAGGACAAACATTATATGCTCTCATTCATTTGGGGAATATAAAAATTAGTGAAAGGGAAAGGAGAGAGAATGAGTGAAAATATCAGTGAGAGTGACAAAACATGAGAGACAACTAACTCTGGGAAATGAACAAGGGGTAGTGGAAAGGGAGGTGGGCAGGGGTTGGAGTGACTGGGTGATGGGCACTGAGGGGGGCACTTGGCGGGATGAGCACTGGGTGTTATGCTATATGTTGGCAAATTGAACTCCAATAAAAAAATTAAAAAATAAAATTCTTCTAGAGAAGTTAAATGAGTGCCTACAAAATATTTTCTTGTAATAGAAGGTCAACCAACAATGTTTAGAGTTTGACCTCATTGTTCTAGAGGATGTCATCTGAAGGCTATTTCTTTTCCCTCTTAGATAATGAGAAAGTTAGACAGCTGCTCCTGGAGGGTGTGCCTGTGGATTGTGCGCATAGCTTTATTTGGAACCATGCTATCTGTAAGAATGTCACAAAGAATAAAATCTCGGATCAGGTAACTAATGGTGTAAGGATTATTGGTAAAGTCCTGAAGATAGTTTGAAATTCCTCACTCTAGATGCTGTAGAAGTTATTTCATACTTTATAGAATCCCATAGACTTCCTTTTATTTTCTATTTATCGATCCTTAGGATTTGTGTGTGTGTGTGTGTGTGTGTGTGTGTGTGTGTGTGTTCTTAGAGAAGAATAATCTCTGGAAAAAGTTGCTTCAAAGACTTTTTCTTGAAATGATAATCCCATGGTTTAAATACATATTTTTCTTTTACTGTTTTTTTTCCCCTTTAAATGTTCTAACTTTAATTTCACAATGACTGAGCTACCAGGACTAGGAATCATAGTAGATGGTGGGATAGATGGCTAAGGTATCAAGGAAGTACAGGATTAGAGGAAGCCCAAAGAAGGGGTGCCAAGCTCAGACTAGGGAAACTAGAGAAAGCTTCCTGGTTAGGGGAACTGGTATTTGAGCTGACTTTTAGATGGGTGGGCAGAGTTAAACCAGACTTCTCAGGATCAGGAGCCAAGACAGCAGTAAAGAAAAGGATTGCTGGAAGTGAGACCAGCAAGTACAAGGGCCCAGGATGAGGTGTTCAGGAATCTCTAAGTAGGTCAGTAGCTTGGAGTTGAGGATGGGGCAGGAGATGAAAAAATGAATAAGGGTCAGAGCATAAAGAACCTTGAGGCATTTTAAGGATTTAGACAGGGGACATAGGGTGCCATTGAAGGGTTTTAGCTGGGCCATCATGACATGTTCAGCTTTCACTCTGGCAGCATTGTGGGAGGTGGATTAGACTAGGAATGGGGGTGGGGGCAGGAGAGCGGGAGATCAGACTTGTGGTTGGATGGCTTTAAAAGAGACCCTGGATGTAGTCCTTAATGGAGGACATGATGAACTTAATCTTGGATAAACTGAGTTGGAAGGTCCTCAGGACTTCCCCAGAGGAGATGCCAGGAGACAAGGTTTTGATCCCAGGGGAAAAGTCGGGGTTATGGACCCAGATATTTTGGAATTACTACCATGTAGAGATGGTGGTGGCAACTCAACCAGAGGTTAACAAGGAGAATCAGGACTTGGTCGTGCTTGAGGAGCATTCATGAGGTAGCAGTCAGACTTGTCACTGTGGAGGCAGCCTCTGGTATCGTCTCTTAGGTGAGTGCTGGGCTTCTCTCCTGCCTGTTCATCTCTTTTTGCAGCTGGTGAGAAAAGTCTGACCACTCCCTACAGTCAGATAATAAGTAATTTATGGCATTTTTTCTTGTAAATCTTTAAGACCTGGTGAAAAAATTTCTCCAGAGCCAAAGTATTTTCCCACTTGACGCTCCTTGAGAAGTTGTTTATTGTTTGTATCTTTTTTACTTCCTGACAACAAATCTTAACCAAAGTAAATGTAGGGACTGAGCATCAAAATATAAAACTAATCCTGATATAAGAGATTAGCCAAATAGATGTATTTTATTTTTTAATTTTGAATCATGTGGTATATTGAAGCTCAAATGCAAGATAATTTGGCATTTTCTATCAAAGCACTTGTAGAGAGGAAAATCATTATAGGAGGAATACCGTGCATTTCAAATGGCTTACATTTATTTATTGAGAACATTTTTTTCTTGGTTTTTGAAAGAGCATTTAACTTTCTAAAGCTGCTTATAGGGAGTAGCAGTAGAATCTCCCAGAAAATTAGGATTGTTTGTCTTGAATTATTTTTTTCCACTCTAGGATTTAAACCGGAAGAGAAGTGAATTGCTGGTGCCCGGGTCACAGCTTGTTTTAGGGCCCCAGGAATCCAAGATACCTATACTTTTGATTCAGCAGCCAGGGAAGGTGACTGGTGATGACCAACGAGGCTGGGGAAGTGGCTGGGACATCCTGCTCCCAAAGGGCTGGGGCATGGCCTTCTGGATTCCATTTGTAAGTTCCTTTTCAATTCCCACTTTACAGTGTGTAAAATACATTCCTAGTAAATAACAAGTGCTAAAATTGTTCTAGATTTCACACACAACTTAGAAACTGAGTGCTGTTTTTCTACCCTTAGAGCTATAATTCTGACACAAGATACTTTTTTTAAAAAGATTTATTTATTTATTTATTCATGAGAGACACAGGGAGAGGGAGAAGCAGGCTCCCCGCAGGGAACCCAATGTGGGACTGGATCCCAAGACCCGGGTATGATGCCCGGAGGCAAAGGCAGACACTCAACCGCTGAGCCACCGAGGTGTCTCCTGACACAGATACTTCATAAAGTCCCTGGAGCCAGGTTTCATTGATGGGCTGACATAGTGTGAATTTTTGAGATTTTGAAAGTGTCCTGATTTTTGAATAGTAGTGGCAACAAAATGTCAGGGTGGTTTTTTGTTTTGTGTGGTTTTGTTTTGTTTACTCAAAAGAATTTTAAAAGTTTAAAAGCAATTTTTATAATTTTCTAATTTTTATGGTTCTATAGAATACTTTTATTTTTTAAGTGCTGACCATGTATTCCTATTAACTGCAGCTAAAATTTTTATTAAAATCCAATGTATTTTTTTTCTTTTCGATAGTTTAAATTTTTTGAGCTAGAGAGTATAAAAGACATGTACGACTGTTAAATTCACACAGGTAATTAATTTTAGCGATTATGCTTAGTACAAGAGACATTTGGTTAAGCATTTAAGAATGGGAATATTTCTTGGGCTCCTGACTGGCTCATTTGTTAGGTCAGGAGTTTGAGCCTAATGCTGAGTATAGAGCTTACTTAATTTTAAAAAATATATTAATATATTATATATGATTGATTATTAAAAATTATTAATAATTATATATTTAAATATATTTATATATAAAATTTTATATATATACATAGAATAATAAAAGTGGGAATATTTTTAAATAATTCTAATTTTTAAATTATTAGATGTTTCAAGCATACAAAATATAGATACTGATATAATGAACAACTCTATTTACCCTTCAGTCACCATCCAGCTTAAGAAATAAAACATAGATTTATTGGAAGCATTCTTTCTAGTTTCATTTCCCACCCTCCTTCTAAAAGAATCCACTATTCCTATTTTTGGTGTTTGTTACTACCTTGCCTGTTTCTATAGCTTTATTTTAAGTATGCTTGTATCCCAAAATAAAAAAACTATATTTGACATGTTTTCAAACTTTATATACCTCACCACATATATGCTTTTGCAACTCACTATATTCACTCAACATTAAGATTTTCCCATATTGATGGTGAAGCTCTGTTTCGTCATTTTTGCGATTGTAGAACTCATTGTAGGATTATCCCATACTTACCCATTCTGTTTTTGATGGGCATTTAGGTTGTTTCCCATTTTCTTTTTTTTATTAGAGAGAGAGAATGAGTGCACAAGCAGGGGGAGCAGCAGAGGAAGAGGGAGAAGCAGGCTCCCCGCTGAGCAGGGAGCCCAGTGTAGGGCTCAATTCCAGAGTCCTGGGATCATGACGTGAGCCAAAGGCAGACACTTAACCAACTGAGCCACCCAGACGCTCCCCATTTTCTCTATGCAAACACTGATTTTACTATAAGTTGGTATATTAATAGGATATTTTTGACATTTCCTTTAGATCTACCGAGGTGCAAGAGTTGGTGGGTTAAAAGAGTCTGTAGTGCATTCGCAGTATAAAAGGTCACCTGACATTCCTGGTGATTTCCCAGACTGCCCCGCTGGGGTTCTGTTTGCCCAGGAGCAAGCCAAGACTCTCCTTGAAAAGTATAAAAGGTAAGAAACCGGCTTCTCTAGTTTCCTAATGTCTTATGAGGAAGAGAAGGGCCTACTCAGCACTGGCCAATGCTATTTGGAATGGCTTCAGGAACTCTTATATAATGTGGAGTTTTCATAGACTTTCCCTGAGTTCACATAACCAAGACATAATTAGGTCAGAAGATTGTCATATATATGACTTTTGTAGGCCTGTCCAAGTTATAGACCCTTGTGGTCATTTGCTTACAGTGATGATGGCATATGTCTAAACTATGGGCCTGAGTTTCAGATGCTTGATTTGAGATTTACACTACCAGCCCCTGTTCCCTCAAAATAGAGTTTGTGTTTTTTATAACTGGTTATAGAGGTAATACATATTTATGAACTTTTTTTGTGTGAACTTTTAATGAAACTATGGAAATGTGTAAAAATGCTTTGTAAACTGGTATATTCCTTCCATCCAGAGAGATAAGTAGTGATGTTAGATTTTGGTATCTATCCATCTAGACTTTTTTCTTTTCTCTCACTGGGGGAGTGGCCAGTGAAGGGCTTTACATCTATACTGTGAAGTACATGCTACCTTTGACAACCTGGATCTCCTACTATGCTCTGGGCTCCTGGAAGCACAGAGACTCTCTTGTTTGTTGTGGCATCTGGCCAGTGCCTGGTGCATGATGCCCTTAATAACTTTCTTTGTTGACTGATGAATGAATAGATAATAGGTTGTTGTAGTTCCTTGACCATGAGCTCTATGATTGTGTTTTCCTGTTTACCACAACCACAGAGGCAGGCACTGCTAGGTTTTCAGGCTTTGTCAAGTGGATGCATGAGTGGAAGGACAGGGATACTTTCCTAGATTGCTGGCTTGCAAGCTCTTTGAGGGCAGCAATCATGTATTGTGTGCCTCCCAGGATACAGGGAGGAGAATCTTCTATGTGTTTGTTAAATAACAATTGACAATAATACTTATTTCTCACCCTTTAGATTTCTTTACTCATACAAATTTTTCTTAGGTATAGGTTTTTTTGAAAAGGGATTATATTATATACTATTTCAAAACCTGCTTTTTAAATTTAGCAATCAATTATGGATAGTTTTCTCATATCAATAAATGTGACTCTAAACCAAGTGTTGGCAAACTTTTTTGTAAAAGGCCAGATGATAAATATTTTTGGCTTTGTGGGACCTTTGGTTTCCACCATAGCAGCCACTCAGCTCAGCTCTGCCTTGTGGCACAAAGGCAGCCACAGATGATACAGCCACAGCATGGCTGTGGGCCATCCTTACTCTGTCTATGGACACTCAACTTTGAATTTCACATAATTTCATGTGCCAGAAGATGTTCTTTTTTTTTAACCATTTCCAAACATAAAAGCCATTCTTAGCTCATGGGTCATATCAAAGCAGACAGTGGGCCAGGTTTGGTGTGTGAGTCATAATCTGCGAACCCTTACTCAAAATAGAACTGAACAGCTGCATCCAGGACTCCAGTATGGATGTCCTGTAATTAATCAGTGGCCCTTCCCTTTAGGTCATTTCTAATTTTTTGCTATGTGCTTCTGTGAACAGCTTTCCATATGCATCTTCATGTATTTGTCTGATTTATTCATTCATTTAACATATTGATTTAGAACCTGCTATGTGTCAAAGGCTTCTTGGCACCGGGCCTACAACAGGGAAAGGCAAGAAAATCTGCTCCTGTCCTCATGGAGCTTATGTTCTAGAAGCACATGTTTCTAGGTTGGTGGGAGGGAACCGGCAGAGAGGAGGGAGGCTAACATTGCAAGAACAAAGCCCTTGAGTGGGGAGGGGGGGATGGTATTTCATAGGGTCAGGCTCAGATCTCTCATTTTAGTGGGCTGGAAGACTGATGCTGAGATATGAATACAGATTGAGATGGGGTAGACTGGCATAGAGGTAAGGTTAGAACTCTCCTGATCGTGACCATCTCCTCTGTGATAAAAAGAGGCAAGGTTATTGGGAATAAGAAGGGGAGAGAGGCTGTTGGAGATTTGAGGAGAGAGGAATCCATATAGACCATTTTCCAGAATAGTGGAAGGTAGAACTGACTAGAGAAATGTCAGGGAGTCCACTTGAGTTTCATGTATATTATATGACTCAGGACTTCTGCATATTCTTCCCCAGCCCTGTTTTGCTGATCCAGGGCTGGCAGGAATAGGTGGAGGGTTGGATGTAACCAGGTTTGGCTTTGCCAGGTGGAGAAAGTTGAGGGTACATATAGGGGAGTGATTCTCATATGTTTAAGCTTTTTAAGAAGAGACGTGTGAGGAGCACATGGCTCAGTCGGTTAAGATCTGGTTAAGTATCTGTCTTTGGCTCCCATCATGATCTCAGGATCGTGGGATTGAGTCCCGCATCGGGCTCCCTGCTCAGTGGGCAGTCTGCTTCTCCCTCTCCCTCTGCTGCTCCCCCTGCTTGTGTGTGCTTTTTCTCTCTGTCAAATAAATAAAATCTTTAAAAAAAAGAAAAAAGAAGAAGAAGAAGAGACGTATGAGAACAGTGGTGAGCTGCTGTGAGGAGATGGTAAAGGGGATCCCTGGGTGGCCTAGTGGTTTAGCGCCTGCCTTTGGCCCAGGGCGCGATCCTGGAGACCCGGGATCGAATCCCACGTTGGGCTCCCGGTACATGGAGCCTGCTTCTCCCTCTGCCTGTGTCTCTGCCTCTCTCTCTCTCTCTCTCTCACTGTGTGCCTATCATAAATAAATTAAAAAAAAAAAAAAAAAAGAGGAGATGGTAAAGGAGTAAGTTCCAGTGCTCAAGGAGTTGTGTTGGGGAAGGGGTAAATAGGCTGGAAGAGGAGGCATCACTCTGAGGGTAGATACTTGAAATTGAGATTTTAAGGTGGAGCAGGTGATGGCAGTCACCAAAACTAAGGTGTCGTGTGACTGGGAGACTGGGTTTCTGAGGTGAAATGAAAGATGGGAAATGAAGACATGAAGTTACTGTAGACCAGGTGTTAGAAGGCTGATCTAGGTAAATACCAAAGCCACTGAGTAACAGGAGTCAAGATGGAGGGGAAGGAGGTGTAGCAGGTGGAGGGCGTGTATGGGTGGCTGATGGAGGACCTGGCTGAGAAGGGAGAGCCAGTGGTTCATCTAATGTCATGTGCTTCAGGGGAGCTGGGGTCTTGGAGGAGGAAGGAGAAGAAAAAATGGTGTGGGGGCATCAGGAGGACATCTGCCCCCTTCAGGCCCATGGGATGAGAAACTGCTCTCCCTACAGAGGAGCCAGAGGGGAAAGAAAACACAGACCTTAGACTAAATCCCATAAATAAGATTCCTGGCTTAAAAAAAAAAAAAAGATACATGCCTCAAAGATTTTTTATACTCTTGACGAGTGTTGTTTGTTTTAATTTAGGATTTCACCTGTAGTTCAGAGGGTGCCTGTTTCCCCTCACTCCCGATAACAGGATATTACCAACTTTTACTATTGATAAAAACTGATGGGTGGAAAAAGTGACATCTTATTGTTTTAATTTTTTGTTTGCTTCTGGTGATGTTGAATACTTTGAAGTTTTTGCACCATTTTCTCTTTCTCTTTACTTTTTCTTTCTTTCTTTTCTCTTCCTTCCTTCCTTCCTTCCTCCCTCCCTCCCTCCCTCCCTCCCTCCCTCCCTCCCTCTTTCCCTCCCTCTCACTTCCATTTAAAGGTCTTTGGGTGAGGCAAGTATCCTGGGAGTATTTTTTTTACCAGTTACCCCTCTTGGGAGGCCAGAACATATTTGGTTCAAACTCCAGAGTGTAGGCTCAAACTGAACCCCCGATTAGGTCTTCAGGTTCATGTTCATTTGGGGTCCTGGGGCATGGCACATAGTAAGAAGCATGTGAGGGAAGGAATGTCAGGGCCTGTCCCACAGGAGATTGTCAATCTGAGGGCAGGGTTCTGGGACTCCCTAAGAGTCTTCCAGCCCAGAATGTCCAACAGCCAGGCTGCTCCGTATGTTTTGGGGTCCTGGTTCTCATGGTATTTCTGTGGTATTTCTCAGAGGTTCTCCTTCTTTCGTCCATTGCTGAAAAAGTCGATTGCTATCACCCTGTGACTTTGGAAATCTCTCTCAAAATTGCAAATGCTAAATAGTCTTTGCTTTAGCAGTTCCATTCCAGGAACTTACCAGTGGATATACTTGTGTTCAGGGTCATTCACTGAAGCATTGTATATAGAAGCTAAAGTTTGAGACTACCAAAATGTCCTTTAATAAGGAACTATCTGAATAAACTAGGGTATGATCCAATAGTGGAGTAAGATATGCAGCTTTTTAGAAAACAATGAAGGATCTCTTAATGTGCTCATATAAAATGATTTCCAAGGTATTTTGTGAAGTGAAAAAAGTTAAGCAAAATGTACTGTATCTGATGTGTCACCACTTATGTAAGATGGGTAAGAAACAGAAAGAAATATGTAGGGCAGCCCACGTGGCTCAGCAGTTTAGCACCACCTTCAGCCCGGGGCCTGATCCTGGAAACCCGGGATGGAGTCCCACGTCAGGTTCCCTGCATGGAGCCCGCTTCTCCCTCTGCCTGTGTCTCTGCGCCTCTCTCTCTCTGTGTCTCATGAATAAATAAATAAATAAAATCTTAAAAAAAATATGTACATGTCTGCACATACATACATAAAGTGTCTCTGGAAGGGTATATTGAGAAACTGATAATGACGCGGTCTCTTATAGGGCAGCTGGGACATTTACTTCCTTCTAAAGGTCTCTGAATGAGGCTAGTACCCCGGGACCATTTTTCACCAGCTACAAGTCGAGTGAGGGGAAACTTCACAGCCACCCCCTTCTGTTCCTTTTGAACTTAGAATGTTTTCATGTTCAGGGACATCACTGTATGAGTCCAGGGACAGCATGTATTTGGAGTCTTTCAGGAATGGCACTTCCTGGAGTTGTGCAGTGGCTACATGGGGCTGCTTTATGGGACATATTACCTTTTGTCATTGAAACCACAGGAAACAAGCTTGGCCAGTAGAGTTGGTTGTTATTCTTTAACCATATTTGGAAAAATTTGTTTTTGTTTTTGTTTTTGTTTTTTTAATTTTTATTTATTTATGATAGTCACAGAGAGAGAGAGGCAGAGACATAGGCAGAGGGAGAAGCCGGCTCCATGCAACGGGAGCCCAACGTGGGATTCGATCCCGGGTCTCCAGGATCGCGCCCTGGGCCAGAGGCAGGCACTAAACCGCTGCGCCACCCAGGGATCCCGGAAAAATTTTTTTGTATGCTTGTTTTTGTTTTTTGTTTTTCTAAAAAATATTTTATTTATGTATTTGAGAGAGAGAGAGTGTGCGTAAGTAGGAGGTGCCAGGAGGGGCAGAGGGAGAGGGAGAAACAGACTCCCCACTGAGCAGAGAACCTGACGCGTGGGGCTCAGTCCCAGGACCCCAGGATCATGACCTGGGCCGAAGGCAGATGCTTAACTGACTCAGCCACCCAGGCGCTCCAGTATGCTTGTTTTTTAAGTAGAGATGTAGTACAATGGCCGTAGTTATTTTAATGGTTCAGTCCTAAATTGTTCAAAATTGGTTCTCCCCCTTGATTTTCACTAGGCGCCCTCCTGCAAAACGACCCAATTATGTTAAGCTTGGCACTCTGGCACCTTTCTGCTGTCCCTGGGAGCAGTTAACTCAAGAGTGGGAGTCAAGAGTCCAGGCCCAAGAGGAATCCTCTGTGGCCGCCTTTCCAAGTGGTGAGGAAAATGCCTTGAGAGGAGACAGGTTGCCTTGTGCTCCCATGCCTGAACACACTGATGAGCTGTCTGATGAAGGGGGTGCATCTCTAAGCAGGTCCAGTGAGCCCCAAGAAGTAATGGACACAGAATGCCCAGCCCAGGTGGGGACCAAGTTGGTTACAGGCCAGGATGCCACTGGCAGTCTCCTCTGCGTTCTTAGGTAAGTGTCCTGACTCCTGGATGTCGTTTAGATTGTCTTGTTTTCATTCTGACCGGACTACAGGATGTAAACGTTACCTTCGTTCCTTAATGCAAAGCCCAAAGGGATGCCTGGGCTTCCTGGAGGGGAAAGCCAGTCCTGCCATGTGTGTCTCACAGAGGGCTCGGGGACACAGCTGAGTCACATTGGTTTGGAGCACAGTACTAACTGGCCAGATGATTTAAAGTATTGTCATCCTTAGACATAAACCTATTGTTTTCTGTGACCTATTTAATTTAGTCTTTGCTGACAGAGCAGTCCCCTTGCGTCTGTGACCCTAGGTAATGAGGAACATTCCCTCTGCAGACTCTGAGCAAGCATTCTCCCCTTTATATCCCTGAATCAGATTTCTTCTGGTTCCTTTCAAATGATCTGAATTTATGAGTGATGTACCTGCTCGTTTTAACACTGTTATATCAGAGAGGCCACTGTACGAAATGTGTCCTGCTGCAGCCTGTTTGGTGGTATTTCATAGTTTCCTTCTCTTCTGTGCTTAGATTTTTTTAAAAAGTGCTCTTGCTTTATACTCATGTCATAACTTTATATCCTTCCTTCATTTCCTAGAACTGTCTCTCTCAGCCTTAGATTCTCTTATTTTTCTCTACCTTCAATTTCTTAAACCTTTAGTCCTTTAGTATCTAAGAAGAGTAGACACATTAGAAGAAAAATATACAAAAATGCATTAATGTCTGTTTTTAACTGTAAAAAAATTAGTTTTTATGCTTTCCCACATAGAGTATTAAAAAATCATGTTAACTCCAGTAGTGCCCAATCTTCTGATTGCATGTTTTCTCCTCAAATGTGTGTCTCCCACTTCACGTAGGAGTAGGAAATCACTGAAGCAGCTGTCAGCCTGGTGTGGGCCCAGTTCCAGGGACAGGAGGGCACCCCAGCGAGCTCCCGGCAGCGGGCAGCCAGCAATGACCAGAGCGGCCAGCCTGGCCATCTTGGACCGCTTCCCCAGGGCCTTGGTGTGGGTCAGCCTGTCCCTGCTGAGGAAGGGCAACCCTGAGCCGCACTCCATGATCTGTGTCCCAGCCAAGGAGGACTTCCTCCAGCTCAGTCGGGATCGGCTATACTGTGGGCCCCAGGAATGCAAGCACAGTGACCCATTCAAGAGCAAGATACGGAAACAGAAAGAGAAGAAGAGAGTAGAGAAGAGGCAGGACCAAGTGTGCAGTGTGCCTGAGGGTCTGGCAGGAAGGCACCCTACAGCCAGGGACCAAGCTCTGACCCTGGGCTTGTGGTCAGGCCCCCTCCCTGTTGTGACGTCTCACTGCTCCAGAGTTCTCCTCGGCTTTGTCACGCAGGGAGACTTTTCCATGGCTGTCGGCTGCGGAGAAGCCCTGGGGTTTGTCAGCTTGACGGGTTTGCTGGATATGCTCTCCAGCCAGCCGGCAGCGGAGAGGGGCCTCGTGTTGCTGAGGCCCCCCGCCTCTCTGCAGTATCGGTTTGCGAGAATTGCTGTGGATGTATGAGCGCTGGTGGACAGCCTGGCAGCGTAGAGATACTGTTTGTTTGCCAGGTCCCACCATTGGAGAGTTTTGTTTTCACCATCTTCTGTTTTGAAATATCATGTGAAATTCCTTGGAAATGAGAATAAAAAGATTATGTATTATGCAAATGATAGAATACTAACATCATTCCAGTTATCTCATGGATTTCCTCCACCTTTCCCTGTAGCATTTGAAAATTATTTGGTTATACAGACAAAAGCTTTTACATTTTGATTTCTTGGTTTGTGTCATTCTTGCTGAAAACAATTAGATGCTCTGTACGTTTTCTTGTTCCTTTTTTATTAGGAACAAAGGGCAGTCAAGTGTATTTGAAAAGCCTTGTAGACACGGAATAAGCAACAAGGTTTGTTTAATGACTTGATTGTTACAGAAGAGAGAAAGGCTATCAACACTTGGCCTCTTGTGCATGACATAGGGCTTCCCCATCTGGACTGTGTTCAATTCCATACTGGAGTCAGCATGCCTAACACTTGACACCATGTGGAAGGAAGTTGTGGAAAATTTATTGCTGCCTGTTTTCAGGCAGATTCAGTGTATGGCAGAGGTGTTGGGGTGGAATCAGAATGGGGTTCTGATCTTTAGGATCTGTTGTCCTCTTTGCTATTGATCAACACATTATCCTAGGAGTTACGTGATTTTTCTGTGCTTTTTTTTTTTTTCTGCAAAGAGTTTCTCAAAGCCATAGAGGATGGTTTCTCAAAATACGTTCTATGAAATGTGCTATCTAAAAAAAAAAAAAAAAAAAGATTCCAATGTCAGATTGATGTGGGAAACTCTGGGTTAAACAAAGTTTAACGTTTCTTTTTAAGCATTTCTTTATAAGGGGTTTCTAGAACCTTCCATGTGATAATACACATTGTGCCTCTCCAGGAAGTGGATAACAGCCTACAGTAGTATCTAAATCTTTTTAATTCCCAAACTCCTTTTGCAAGGAGCACTTTGTAGGAATCATGTTTTTAGGAACACACTTTGGGGAACGTGGCTGGACCATGCAATGTTTACCTCTCTGCAAGGTGATGATTAAAATGACAGGCCACTTTTAGACACTCATGCAGTCACGATGGCCACCTGATGTTCAAGCAGGGTGTAAAAGAGAGGTTTCATTCTGCCCCACAGATGGAGTGCAGTCACCATTGTTTTGTTTTGTTTTTTTTCACTTGCAGAGAAACTAGGTGCTCATTCGTTCACTTTTAGTTACTATATGCATCTCACACCTTCAGACCCTTATCTTCCTACCACACGTTTTCTAGCAGAGCCTGAACTGGTTGTTTTTGTTTTTGTTTTTGTTTTTTAATTTAAATGTACAGTGAGGCATTCTTCCGTGTAAATGTATTGGGTTTTTGCAGTAGCACTTGGTAGAAATGTCTCTGGGGGAGACTAGTTGCCTAGAGAGACAGCAAGTATTACAGTAGCTAATAAAATGTCTGATGTTTTTCCTCTCACCATGCCTCTGGCTGTACTGGTGTCCAACCAAAATGGAGGCTGATAAAAATAGTGTAACTTAGTGGTGTCTGTAAACAATAAATTAAAATGTTGCTTGATGTTCAATTGTGAATGTTTATTGGGCCATTCCTTGTCTGTTTTCTCGGCTCTAAGCCACTTCATCTGAGGCTTAGCTTGCCCCATGGCAGAAGCCTGAGCACACTGTGAGTCACCTAAGCTCAGTGCCTGTGAGGGCCAGGCAAGGGGGTCAGGGCACACTTACTCTGCTTTGTGGTAGAAGGTCAAAGAACTATGTGCTGAAAGGATAGACTTGTGTTTCCGAAAACCTGTTCAAGCCACAGACGTCTACGGCCATACCACCCTGAACGTGCCTGATCCTGAAAACCTGTTCAAGGGAGCACTGGTCCCTGGAAATGTTTTCCGGAAAGTGATGCCCAAATAAATTTGGGGAGAGCTGTAGTCTACAAGCCCCTGTTACAGATGCACAATAAATGAGTGAAGGCAAGGCCCAGCAGATTCCTGTGGGAAGGAAATCCATCTTTTACAGAACTCCCCCTTTCCCCACCGATTTCTCTTTAGTGGTGGGCATATCTATTGTCCAGGGAAAACTAGTTTCATGGAATATACTTTGCAAAACACTGACAAAATCTGCACATACCCAGTGAAGTATCCATTTCTCCTCTGAAAAAGACACAGGAAAGCGTTTTATTCTCTACAGCAAAAAAATGAATAAATGTGTTTATTTTGATGCTTCCTGTGTCGCAGATTTACCAAAAAAGTACAATGTGGCCCCTGGCCTCTTGTGAGGGCAAAGTCTCCCGGGTTTGCAAAGTCAGGAAGTGTCTTAAAAAGTGTAGTTGTGTGATCTGAGCACCCAGAGACCAGCTGTATACCTCTTTCTGTAAGAAACAATTGATTCTGTGTGATTATGCTCAGCTTTTAAAAAATACTACACGTATTAAAATGTTTACTACACATAGTAAAATATTACTATATTTTTGGATTAATATATATTCATCATGGAAAACCTAGAATATGCTGATGAGCAACAACAACAAAAGTTAAAATCACCTGGATTCTCACGACCCAGACGTCACCTTTCTGGTACATACCCTTCTAGGCCTTGAGATGTGTGCCAGTAGTTTTCAGAAAAATAGCATCAGTCATTGCTCATCTAAAAATTCACACGGTCCCAGTGCAGGTTAAGCACACGTCGCCCATTCCTTACAGAACTTCATTAGCTCTATGAACCTGATGTTCGTGCTCCTTTCATCGGCAATAAGGAGTTTGTAGGTAACGGACCCATGAGGAACTCACTGCAGCATTGCTGACTGGCTGCTGACTGCCTGGGAGGGGTTAGGGGAGGGGAGATGGGCAGGTGACAGCTGGATGGACTCTCATCCTAGCCTTAACTGGTCAGGACTGGGCTGCTTAGGAGGTAATAGTACATAACAAAGACCAACCGGGGTCCCTCAGAGCAGCACCCCTAGTTAACACAGCAACTCTGGCCACTGCAGGCCTCTCCACAGTTCAGAGGCACAAGTCCCATCTTCTCTATGGCTCTCAGTCCTGGCTGCACTTTAGAATTGGCTGATAGCCCAGAAAGCAGTCTCAGGTGGGACCCAAGGCTTTTCTGACGTGTAGCTTGGGCTGAGGCTGCAGTGCTGGGAGGTCTGGCTCTGGAGCCCTGCACCCTAGGAAGGTGTGAATGAACCTGACCACTCTTGTGCCTTTCGCAGCTCACAGGTCTGTAGACTGCACCATGAAATAGCTGGGCAGGAACTTGATGAGAGCATAGTGGCAGGGCTGGGAGGCCCCAAGTGGGGGTGTCCACCAGGGGAGAAGCCTGGTCTTGAAAGAGAAAACAGCCTGGCTCATTACTTACATAACCTTCACTACTTGGGAATATAAAATGAGGTATCTTTTGTTTTCTTTTTTTTTTTTCTTTCTTTTGTTTTCTCTTGGTGAGTATCCTTTCGGATCATCAGTTCTCAACCTTGGCTGCATTTTGGCATCACCTGGGGAGCTTTTCAAGCTCTGGTGCCTGAGGCTCACATCCCAGAGATGCTGATTTAACTAGTGAGGACCATGACCCAGACACTGGGATTCTTACGAGCTCCCGGAGGTGACCTGCAGCAGGGATTGAGAACCACTGTTCTAGACTTTTGATACAAGGTTCCAGTGTAGCAAGGTAAGGACACAAAAACTCTGTGGGTAATGAGGAAACATGCAGGGTGGTAGCAGGTGTAAGCTGTCCTGAGTGGGGCACACAGCTGATACTGATGGCTGTGGGTAAGGTCCTGCTGAACCTAACAGCCGAGTTTAGGTAATGGCATTTCCCTTCCCTGCCTTTTTAAAACTAAAATTTAACCCGGTACTATTCCGGAAGAATCCCCCCTAACCATTTGTGTGCATTCACTTAAGGAAATGTTTATAAACACAAAATTCGGGGGTCCCTGGGTGGCTCAGCTGTTTAGCGCCTGCCTTTGGCCCGGGGCGCGATCCTGGGGTCCCGGGATCGAGTCCCACGTCGGGCTCCCTGCATGGAGCCTGTTTCTCTCTCCGCCTGTGTCTCTGCCTCTCTCTCTCTCATGAATAAATAAATTAAAAAAAAAAAAAAAACCACGAAATTCTCCTAGTTCCTCCCTCCAATCGCTGGCCTTCTGGTTCCTGAATAGCCAAGCTTGGTACGTCCAGGACTTGGAGAGCCGGGCATGCGCTGTGCTCTGTGTTCGTGGAACGTTCTTGCCCCTCCTCCTGTACTTTCTGTACCCCCATCCCCTCTCCTCCCAGCCTCCCAAGCTGATGACGTATTTCTCAGAGAGGCCTCCTCCTGCCTACATTATTTTCTATCCCAGAAGGAGTTTATTTCTTGATGACATCACAACGTAGAATAATTCTTTGGTTGTTTATTTATTGTCTACTCCATTAGGCTGTGAGCCTCAGGAAGGGGAGACCTGTGTCTTCTTTGATGATTGTTGCCCCTCAGGCTCTAGCTGGGTCCCTAACCCGTGCCCGGCATGTAGTGTATTTTTGTCGAATTGCTGCGTTAACCAAAGAGCTTGTTGATAGTAGAAGTACGATCCTGTTTTATCCCAGGCACTATTGCAATGGACGGATGGGCCACTAGGTGGTGCCAAGACCTCGCGAGAGAACAGCCTACTCGGGAAAAGGGGGAACTAAAACCCCGTTCACTTGTGCAGGCCTGGGGCGGGGGGGGGGGGGGTGGCAATTGTGAAGTTACAGGTCCTCAGTATTCTTTCTCTCTCTTTTTTTAAAGATTATTTATTTATTCATGAGAGACACAGAGACAGAGAGAGGCAGAGACCCAGGCAGAGGGAGAAACAGGCTCCACGCAGGGAGCCCGACGTGGGACTCGATCCCGGGACTCCGGGATCACGCCCTGGGCCAAAGGCAGGCGCCCAACTGCTGAGCCACCCAGGGATCCCCTCCATTTTCATTTAAACCTCATGCAAGCACGTTTATGACCCCACTTTATAGATAAGAACACTGATAGAAAGAGGTTGAAGAATGTCCCTAAGGCCCTACAGCTAATAACTGGAGGACAAAGCATTCAAAATCAGATCCATTTGCTGTCAAAGCCTGTGCTCTTTCTAGGTTCATCTTTTTTAAAGAAAACTGGGCAGAGGGAGAAGCAGGCTCCATGCAGGGAGCCCGGCACGGGACTCGACCCCGGGTCCCAGGACCACGCCCCGGGCTGCAGGCGGCGCAGCCATAGTGTTGCAATCCTCGTTGAGAACTCAGTGATTTTTTAGAAGGAGCTAGGTAAGAAACCACTTTTATTTATTTATTTATTTTCTAAGATTCATTTATTTATGATAGAGACAGGAGGAGCCAGAAGCGGGACTCGATCCCGGGTCCCCAGGATTGTGCCCTGGGCCAAAGGCCGGCGCTAAGCCGCTGCGCCACCCAGGGATCCCCCGGCAAGAAACCATTTTTAAAGCTCTTTTCTGACAAACGAATCCCGCCCACAGCACCCCGCTCCGTCCGCCACCCCGGGCGGTCAAGGCTGGCCGCCCCCGCCCCCGCCCCCGGGAGCCCCGCCCCGCCCCGCCCCGGCCGGACCTCGCTCGGCGCAGGGAGAGCCGCACGCTTTCGGGGCTTTGGCTCCTGACTTGAGGAAGTGAAACCAACCTCGTTGTCGAGCTTTCCTTCTTGCTTCCCACGGGTCACAACGGATCTTGCGTCCGCGGTTCGGACACCACCGCGTGCGCCTCGGGCAGGGCTGCCGTCCGTGGGGCGCGCGCCTCTGCTGGGTCCCCGGGCCCCGCTCTCCGGACGTCTCCGCCCCTGCGGGATAGTGGTCGTTTCAAAAGCAGAGCCTCGGACAGCTTACCTGGGGGTACTTTACTGTAGGAAGTGACCTCAGGGCGGGGAACGGGAGACTTGGCCGAGCCGGCCAGCTGCGGGGGAGCCCAGGCCGAGCCGACGAGCGTCTTAGTCCGCTGGCTCCCTGGGGGCAAGCGGACGCCGCCCTGCACAGTGGCGGAGGGAAGGCAGCCTTTGCTCACCCGCTCTGTCCCCTTGCGGAGGGCGGCCCCTTTCCTTGCACCTCCAGGTGCGCACAGGGACCAGAAGGGCTGAGTCTGCTGGGTGAGCGTCCGCGGAAGGAAGGCCGGTGGCAGTCCCCGAGGGCATAAACGAGAGGGCAGTGAGAGCAAGCTGCTTTGGGGCCACACCTGTGCCCAGAGGTGGCTGCACAGAGGGCTGGACAAGAAGTGCACGGAGGCCATGTGAGCCAGGGTGAAAGATATCTAGCCCAGAGACCTCAGTAGACCACTGACTGTTCCTGTCGCAACTTTCTAGGAGCCCAGTGGTGTGTGTGCGCACAGGCACCCCTGTGCTGGTATGGCGGAAGCGGGAGGAAGGGATCAGGTGTTGAGCACTCTGGAATAAATACCAGTAGTGCACATGTGGATGTGAAGGTGATCTTGCCGGTTAGGGTCTGGCTGCTGCGAGCACTCGGAGGATCTGTGCAAGGAGCTGGAATCTTGGGTGGCTCAGTCAGTTTAGCGTTTGCCTTCCACTCAGATCATGATCCCGGGGTTGGGAGTTGGGCCCTGCATAGGGCTCCCTGCTCAGCAAGAAGTTTGCTTCTTTCTCTCCCACTCCCTCTCCCTCTGTATGCTTGCTTGCTCTTGATCAATCTCAAATAAATAAATCTTAAAAAAAAAAAAAAAAAGCTGATTCTCCTTTTGGCGAGGACTGCCTGGAGTAGTTCTAAATATCTCCCACTGTATGATTGCAACAGTCATTAGGAAACAAGTCCTAAGACCCTCCTCGTCTGGTAAGAAAATACCCGAGTGCAGATGTTTTGTCTCAGGGCTGGCTTTCCCACCATGCTTGCCCAGCTGAACCTGCAGTTTCCCTTCTGCTTATCCCCTGCCTGCCTCATTTGTTTCTTGCACCCATGCCTGCAGCTCAGTTTTACTGTTTCCTCAGGAAAATGGAGGAGGTTGGGGAACAGTCCTGCTACTTGTGACAGTGTGGTCCCAAGACCAGCAGCATCAGCATTAGAAATGCAGGCTCTCAGGCTGAACCCCAAACCCAAAACAAGTCTGCATCTGAATTAGATCACCAGGGGCTTCGTAGTCACAGAAGAGTCTCAGGAGCAGTGGACTGAGTCAGTGGTTTCCAAACCAGGTTATGTCAAAAGCATCTGAGGAGCTTACTAAAAACAGTAATTTCTGAGCATCTGCAGTGTGGCCCTGAAATCTGTCATTTTTATTAAGTACCCTACATGATTCCAACACAGGCCATTCTTGGGATCATGTTTGAGAATCACCAGGATAGGCATCTTTTGGTTTTTAACCACTTCTAAGATTCTGATTTATTTTTAAAGATTTATTTGAGAGAGAGAGCATGAGCAGGAGGGGGAAGAGGGAGAGAGAATCTCAAACAGACACTGCACTCAGGGTGGAGCCCCATGTGGGGCTCGATCTCATGACCCTAAGATCATGACCTGCACTAAAACCTAAGATTCTGGTATTTTTGATGCTGACTTTTCACAAATGTGAATGTCACTCTTTTTCAGTGTTAAGTATTAGTGGGACCTAAATGTTTGTTATAATAGCGAGACCTAGTTTCTGGCTACTAAATATTCTGTCAGGAACTTGTGTTTCTTCCAGCATTTAATAGATGTTTCTTGAAGTAGTTTATGGTACTTTGCCAGGCCCTGCAAGCTCCCATGACCTTGAACTTTGGGGGTGCTCCGGCAGCGCCTGAGGTAGTGTTTCTCTTCTGCCTCTCAGCCATGAGGTGCTGGAGAGATGTGTCTGGGATGCCAGGTCCTAACTCCCTGTTGATGGAGCCCAAAGCGTCTACAGAGAGCGGTCAGAGCGTCTGTTTGCATTTGGTCTCATCAAGCATCTTGGATGGCCCCGAGTCATTCCTGTCCACCCGCATCATGCCCACACAAGCCTGACTGGCCTCTGAGGAAGCACTTGTCTCTCTGCCCTGGGAGCTGTGGCAGGGGTGTCTGTGCTGGGACCCACCCTTATCAGGGGAGAAACGCTGAGTGAGCTTGGCAATAACTGGCCCTCAGACCCCTGAGTGCTGGGAGGTGAGAGGAGGTAGGCTGAAGACCTCAGGGTACCCCCACCAGGCTGAGAGGTTCCAACATGGCAGGAGGCTCCAGACCAAAAGGAGGATTTCCTCAGAAGATCCTCCTGGAACTTGGGCCCTCATGCAAAGCCTAAATATCTCATGCCATAAAATTCCTTTATGCATCATTAGTTGTTTTCTGCCTGTCAGTGGCCTGTAGAGCAGTCTCCTTGGAAAGGCAGGAATGGCTTCTTACCAAGGGCAGAGCCTAGCTCCCCAAAAAAGCTTGTCACTCTTACAGATGGACTTACTGGGGCTGGGTACTCCCCACCCTGGGGAAGGAAGTGGCAGCCAAAGAGAAGTGGGCCTTCAGTACAGGTCCATGAGTGCTGCAATTTGGGCTTTTGTTTCTCCTGGACCAGCATCATCACAGAGGGCTCTGCCCCTCCTGACCTTCCTCAGGGGCCGGAGGTAAGGGCAGCTATGGGCTGGGTGTCCTCCATGTTCCCAGGCTACATCTGTGGATACTTCCCGAAGTCCAGGGGGAATGGACAGGGGGAGGAGAGGCCTGCGGTAACCATGGAGTCAAACAAAGAGCAGGGATGGCCAGGGAGCCCCAAACCCTGGCAGGACACCTCCATTATTGTAGCCATGGTTCCTCGGTCTTCATCTCCCCGAGGCGTGACAAAAATTAGTTCAAGCAGTTCAGCCTGTGGAATGGATTTTTAGTTTCTAGCTGCTTCATCCTACCATTAGTAACGATAAAGGGGGAACACCGAGTACCTGCCATATGCTAGGCTTTGTGTGCAATATTCCGGTGAATATTTGCAGCCACATTTTTATTATTACCTCCATTTTACAGACAAGAAAATTGAGGATTAGAGAGTCTTGTTTGCTGGAAAGACAGAGATTCAGGGTTTGAGCACAAATCAGCTTACTTCGAGGCTGAGTTCATCACAGCCTGCCATGCAGTGCCTCCTGCCATCCCTCATCCATCCAGGCATGACACGCCTGCTGCTCGTGCTGGGCGCCCGAGGGTTTAGAGACAAACATGAATCTGGCCTGGACTTGCCCTCAAGCGCTTCAAGATCCATGACGTGCTGCTTTGGGGCCATGTGAAGAGTGTTGAGGGTTGTGGCTCTTTCTGGCCCAGGATTCGAGTCTCTCATCCTGATGTTTTCCTAGGAAAGATGGTCCTGCAATCCCAGTAGATTGATTTCATTCGCTTTGCTCACTCTTTAATTTTGCCCTGATATGCTGCTGTTATTTATGACTCCAGCACCACCCAAACCATTCATCTTGCCGTCGTTAGGCAGTTACGAAAGGCCTGTGATTACGTCTCCCAGTTGGCCCGCTCATGTTTAAAACATCAGCCAAAAGCAAAACACGAAAGCACACCCATAGGCACCCCTTCCCCCAGAAAGGAGTGGATACACCGCCGAGTGTCCCCTTTCCGAACTCAGAGAAGTCATCATGAAGCATTTGCCTCTCCTCCCTCTCTGCCCTGTACTTTGGTCCCAAAGCCTCTGCTCATTTAAGTTTTAGAGTGTGGCCCATAAATCAGGGGGCCTGGCTCCCCAGCCCACGTCGCCCTGAGCCTGCTGCTCCCCCGGCTGCCCGTGCGGCCTCTTCAGGCAGTTGCTCAGGCACAGCAAGGATTCATGTTCATCTCCCGTTCATGCGATTGAGTCGAGAGATCTTCTTTCCATTTGTCACCCCCAGGCCAGAGTTCTCTGTCCTTTCTTCCTCCTTCCCGGAAGTCTCTGAGGGCAGACGGTGACACACCTGCCCAGGGCAGTGCAGGGTGACCTCTGCACAGCTTTCCTCGGGGGTGCCGCTGGGTGATGGGGTGAACGCCGGGAGGCCCAGAGCAGACGAGCATTTTCTTGGGGCCCCCTTCCAAGTCCTGCGGCAAGGATGGTCACCCAGTCACCTGGTGGCCCCATAGCAGAGCTGGCACCAGGATGAAGGTCTCCTGCAGGGCCTTTTATTCTTTTGGAAAAAGAATTTTTTAGAAAGAGTCTAAAATCCATGAAGGAACAGAGAACAGGTTGCCAGAAGGAAGTTCTGCATCTCCTCGTTCCTCTTGTGTTTTGATGCTTCTAGCTTTGTCACAGCCGCTCTGCCCTCTGCCCTCCACGCTCCTTTCAAGCTGCTGCCTGGGGCGCCGCAAGAACAGGAGGCTGCCTTCAATTCCTCCCTTCCTTGGCTGAAAGGCAGGAGGCAGGTGGCTGAAGTGAATGGACCTTCCGTGTTCTTGTCAATAAAATGGAAATAAAGTTGCTGTGTACCTCATCAACCTGAAGTGAGACTCGGGAGTCATAGCGGCACAAGTGTTTTGTGTTTATGGTTGTGGAGCACTTGCTGTGCACCCTCACGGCGCCCTGGCGGATTCTACATGGATAATGTCTTTTGATCCTCATGGCAATTCTGAGTTTGATCACCCCCATTTTATAGAGGCTCAGAGATGTAACAGGGCCACCCAGGGCCACGCGGCTAGCTGGGATCAAGCACACACCTGCCAGCGTCCTTAGCCAGCATGCTCGGTGGTAAGGGCTCACCGCACCCTGTCTTTGCGCCTGTGTCTCTCCCATACCTTTTGGATTCTCACAGTGACCCCTTTTAAGTGTCTTGGAAAACATGGGCTTAAGGTATCGGGATCAAAATAATCATGGTCAAAGCAGTGCCTACCCAGTCTCAGAGACTTCAGTGAGGAAGAGGGTGGGGATGAGGAGGAGCAACCCGGGGTCTGTGTTTTCCTCAAAACCACCGGCCAGAGCAGATGATGCAAGGACAGGCAACGGGGCTTCTCTGTACGGTTCCCAGGAGTGGCCACCGGGAGGCACAGTGGACCGACCCAGGAGCCCCTGGCCCTGGCCTCCGCTCAGTCCTAAGACGACTGGGACAGGGAGATTTCTGGAGAGCCAGGCAGGCACCTCCTGGAGGGGTTTTCAATTCTGGTGTTCAGTGCTGAGGCCCAAGAACTGGCTGAGCTTTATGTGCCTTTGGATTCAACAGGTGTTTGTGCAGTTCTATTGGTAGACCAGGCGCTGGCCTTGGGGATCCCAGGGGCCTGTGGGCAGGCTTGTCCCTGGCCTCTGGGAGCATGCTGTCCACCTGGGGAGGCAGAGGCGGACATCGTCTCTCCCTTCAGAATGAATATGAAGAAAGCAAGGACAGGTTTCACGGCCTCAAAAAGGAATTAAAACTTGTATTTTCTTGGGGAACCTGGGTGGCTCAGTTGGTTAAACATCTGCTTTCAGCTCAGATCATGATCTCAGGGGCCTGGGATCGTGAGGAGCCTGCTCCCTCTGCCTCGCCCTGCCACCTCATGCTCACATCTCTCTCAAATAAATAAAATCTTAAAAAAAAAAAACAAAAACCCAATAACCTGTATTTTCTTTACCAAGACCAAAAATACTTCATGTTTCCCTCATCTATCTCTGGCCACTAACTAAGGGTGGGTTATCCACAATGGAAAGCGGTGCCTGAAGATTCTAGGGCTTCGATGAATGTTCTAAAGAGCAGTGAAGGGCCCTCCTCACTAACACATCTCACCATTCATAACCAATACCCCATCTCACCTGGGTCAGACCCCTGCCTCATTTAACCTGGCAAATTCTATTTCTCTCTCAAAATGCTGCTCATTCTAACCCTGTGGCACTTCTCCTGACTCCTCCAGAACTAACTACTTCCTCTCCTACTGTGTACCCTCTTACAATTGGGCATCTGCCACATTGTGTATAATCTTTTGGCACACCTGCCCTGCGAGACCAAAGTGTACCTGGGCAAGGTCCTGGGCTTGGATCCCTAGCACCAACTGCAGTCCCAGGCAAGTGGAATGCCCACTAGGTATTTGTTCAATTTAACTGAACTACCTGAGAGAGAAAGCACACAGGATTTTTAAAAAACATTTATTACCTAATTCAATCCAAGCAACAACCCTGTTTGCTTGGTATCATCTGCACTATTTGATAGGTGAGATGATGCTAGTTGCAGCAAGAGATGAACCCTGAAATATCAGTGGCTTGGCACACTCAGAAGTTCTATTTCATATCACAGTCTGTGGTGAGTTGGACAGCCTTCTACTTGAAGCTACTTCATCTAGAGGACGCCTCTCTGAGGCCTGGTTTCATCTGCTCAGGCTGCTTTAACAGAGTACACCACAGGCTGGGGGGCACAGGCTGGGGGGTAAGACATTTTTCCCCTCACAGTTCTGGAGGACAGGAAGTCCAAGATCAAAGTGCTGGCACATTCTGTTCCTGGTGAAGGCCTCCTCCTGGCTGGCAGGTTGTGATCCTCTCACTATGTCCTCCATGGCTAAGAGCAAGTGAGCAGGAGAGCTCTGGTCTCTCTTGCTCTTCTTGTGAATACATGAATTCTGTCTTGACCTCCCTCCCATCATGGTCTCTTCTCACCCTCATTGCCTTCCCAAAGGCCCCACCTGCAGAAACTGTCACAGTGGAGACTAGGGCTTCAACACAGGAATTTGGGGGAGGAGGTAGGACACAAAAAACAGCTACCACCACACAGGCACACAGGTGGCCCTGGCCCGGAAAGTACCACTCACTGTTCACAGTTCACTGACCAAAACTAGCCATGTGACTCCATCATAAAAGGAAAGGAAGAAAGAATGTAAAAACAATCCGCATGTTGAGAAATTAAAAGGGCTGTGTCTCTTAAGATTCTTTTCCCCACCATTTTTAGCAAAGCATTAGGCTTAGGCCTGAAGGCATAAGGATGCTGAGGGTGGCGCCGGCAGGGCAGCAGGTGAAAGCAATAATGCTGCAGAGAAATGAGGACGTTCTCCCAGTTTCTGAGGATAATAATTCTGGAGACAAACAGCTTTTGGGCGGTTTGCAGAGAGCGGCATGACATAATCTTTGATAAGATTTAGTTGGAGCACCAGAGACAGTTGTTTGATTTCTTGTGACTAGTTTGCATATAGAGAGGGGCCTCTGCCTCCAGCCTCCCGCCTTCCTGCTGCACCCTCCCTGGGGGTGTTGACGGCTAAGGAAGAGGTTGACAGTGACTTTGGGGAGGTTACTCGATGACATTCTGACACTCCCGAGACTGGAGGTGACGTGTCTTGGTGGGAATTGAAATATTTGGGCCAGTTCTAACAATAAACATGCCTTAAAAGGAAAAATAGAAAAAGCGAAGGCTTCAAGCCCTCAGTGCTGGTTGATATCCCTGCGCCCTTTAGTGAGGCCCTGGGACACAAAGACGTCTTTCCTGCACCTTTTGGTCGCTCGGGCCAGAACAAGATCCCTCTGGAGCTTTGTATTTCATCGCAACAATCGAATGGGGTTTGCGCGGCGTTCCCGTTCCCGGAGGGGCGGCCGGGGCTCGGCCGCGCTCCGTTTCTGCAGCGGGGAGCGTGCGGCTCCGCAGGGAAGACAGCGCTGGCGCCGCAGGAACTGTGCACGCGGTGGGAGCGGGGCCTGCGGCAGGGGCTGTGCACGTGCACGCGTGTGCCTGCGTGTGCAGGTGTGTGTGTTGGCGCAGCGGTTCCAGGAGTCTTCAGACCAGACTTAGGAGCTTGGTACAAGTGACCCCGTGACCCGGGAAGGGCACAAACTAGTGCACCTGGGAGCCGTGTGGAGCGGGGGGCTTCCCGGCGAGGGCGGGAGGAGGCTGTAGCCCGCGGCCCGGCCCGCCGCTGTGCGCTGACCCACGACCTTCCCTGCCCCGGAGCCCCGCGTCGGGCCCTGGCGGCTCCGTGGTTGAGCCTCAGCGTTTGGCTCAGGTCGCGACCCCGCGGTCCCGGGATCCAGCACCCCCGTTGGGACCCCGGCCTGCTTCTCCGCCTCCTCCCCCGCCCTCACTTGCTCTTGCTATCTCTTCCTAAGATAAATAAGTCTTAAAAAAAAAAGGAATCTGCCGCCAACCCACGCCAGGGCCGGTGCAGCGGGGCCAGCTGTGCGGAGGGAGCTGCAGGGAGCGGGGAGGTCAGAGGCTGAGAGGACGCCCCGGAGGAGGGCATGGCCGTGGGGCCCGCGGGTCTGCGCTCCGCACCGGCCCGGCGCCACGTCCCTGGGCCCCTCCGCACCCCGGGGCCTCCACAGGGAGCCCGTCGCGAGCAGCCCGGGCCACCGACCGCTCACCCCTGCCAAGTTCTCGATTTCTCCAGGCTGGGCTTCCTTCTCCACGAAGCGGAGCAAGTAGCGGCCAACACGGGCCGGGCTTAGCCTATGCCGGGCCGCTGGCTCCGGAGCCTGGGCTGTCGCTGTCGGCCACGCAGTCCTCCTGCCCGGCGCTGCCTGCCGGGCGCCCGAGGCAGGAGAGCGGTGACGGGGAGGCGGGGCTTGGCGCCTGGCACCCAGGGCCACCCCAGCGTGAGGTGCTGTGGTGGGTGGAATGTGTGCTGCCCCTACGCACAGACTCCCACACGGAAGCCCTATCCCATGATATGATGGCACCTGGGGCCAGGGCCTTTGGGAGATGCGTGGGCTCAGATGAGGTCCTGAGGGTAGGGCCCCCAACACGGGATTCGTATCCTTCTGAAAAGAAATCCCAGACAGCTGGCAGTGTCTCTGTGCTCGCACAAAGGGGTTGTGTGAGCACAGAGTGAGATGACAGCCATCTCCAAGCTAAGAGAAGGGGCCTCAGGCCAAGAGTTCGCTACCGACACCTTGATCTGGGACTGCCAGTCTCCAGAACTATAAGAAATCAATTTTTGTTAAGTCACCCAGGCCGTGGTATTTTATGATGGCAGCCAGAGCAGACTAAGATGGTTACCTAACTTAATCTTTAAATCCCCTATTCAGTACCATTGGACCCATTTTCTAGATGAAAAACTGAGGCAAAGAGAGTTTCCGTGACCTGAGTTGGGCAACACAGCTGCACAAGCCTCAATTCTAACCCCTGCTGGAACCGTACCTCCCTGGAGCAGGTGATGGCTTGGTGGCCTTGGATGCAAGTCTCAGAGTCCTAACTTTTGACTCTACTGTGGCAAGTCTCCTTTCTTCAACTCAACTCAGGCTGTTCATCTGCAAAATGAGCAGAACCAGGATAAGTTGGTGTAAGTACGGCAGCAGCACTGAGTGCAGGCAAGGGAAGGCTTTCTGTTGCAATTGAGCCCAGACAAGAAGTTGGGTGACAAGGACCTGCAACTAGGGGTAGGGCTTTGCAGAGCGGTACTTCCCCCAGTGATTCTATTATTAATAGGTGTTGTGTAGTCACGGTTTCAGAAAACAGTGTGGTGTCTTCTCAAGAAAGTAAAGACAGGATTGCCATAGGCTCCAGCAGTCCCACTCGAGGCACCCCCAGTAGAATTGAAAGCAGGGGTCCACACCTGTTCATGTGTCCACAGAGCATTACTCACTGCAGCCAAGAGGGGAGCAACCCACGTATGATCAGCGGATGATGGAGGATGGGCTAAACACAACGTGCTGTGTTCCTATAACAGGCTGTTATTCAGTCTTTGGAAGGAAGGAGATCCTGGCCTGTGCTGTGACATCAATAGGCCTTGAAGACATTTCGCTCAGTGAAATAAGTCAACACAAGAAGGCAAACAGTGTTTCTGAAGTGTTAGAAGTCCCCTGGTGAGACTAGCTTCAACCCGCAGCCAGGGAGGCTGCCATCGGGACTCTGGAAGATTGTCCCTTCAGCGCGAGCTGTTCCAGAGGGAGCTGGATGGAGGTGCTGCTGAGGTCTGTCTCCCTGCTTATGGGGACAACAGGACAGGAAGCCGCCTGTCTGCGGTCCTGCCTGAGCTTCTTGTTGGTAGATGGCAGTGCTGTCCCTGCTAGCTCCCAGCCATCTGCCGGCTCTGTGCTTGCAGCCTCGCCCCCCCCCCCACCCGCCCAACAGCCGGGGAGCTGTGTCGATTGCGACAGTCTGCCAATGTGCCGTTTGGTTGCTGGAGGTCAGAAAACTTGGCTGTGACACTGCTTTGACAGTGAATGAGATGCTCAACCTTTTCTGCCTGTTTCCCGACTGTCCAAGGACTGGGAAGCTCCCTGCGCTGGTGTGTGGAGTGATGCCTCCTCCGGAAGCCATCCTGGTCTCTGCCACCACAGACTTCCTGTGGTTCTGTGTTGGTGCTCTGCTGGCTGGACCTTGAACACAACCAGAGGGGAACAGAAGTCACATGGAACTCTAAAGTTTGGATGGAGGCCCGGGTCACTGCAGAGCCCTAGCCCTGCACGGGTATAATCACAGCTTGTTCCAGCAATCATGAAGGAGCAGGGCGGCCCTGGGCACACAAGGGAAAGGACTCTCGTTCAGCTTTTCCCTGCTTCCCTTGGATCTCGCTTTCCTTCCTGTCTCCCCCACTGCCCCCCTCCCCATTCACTGTCATGTCCCTTTAGTCTCCTCTTAGACTTTCCCTGTGCCTGGGGGAAAATAATAAAATCTGCTTGGAAAGGGCCTCATGAAGTCAGTTTGAGTAGGAGTAAGAATGCAGTTGACACGATTTAGTTGCTGCCTCTCCCAGAGGCCCTCGCACCCCAACTGTGGACAACAACTCAATGTCACAGCAGACGTGCAGTAATTGGCTCCCACAGGATCTTTCACTCTGGGTATCTCCACCTGTGCGGTCCGTCCCCACACTGAATCAGGGCTGGACGCTGGTGGTTGACTCCCAAGGCTATGTCAAAAAGGCATTGTAGCCTTCTCCTTGGTTCTTAGATCACCTGCTCCGGAGGAAACTGGCCTCCGGTTTGACATGAGGAGACTCAAGCACTCAGTGCTACAGAGAGGTCCATAGGGGCAGAGGCACAGGCTCCAGGCCACAGCTGGCACCAGTTTGCCAGTCACTCAGGGGCTGCTACAGAAATGCATCCTCCATCCCAGCTGTGTCTTCAAGGTACCAGAGCCTCCACGGGGTCCAACTGCAACTTCATGACACATCCTGAGCCAGAATCCTGATCCACAGAAATGATTGGAGATAATCAATGGCTATTGGTTCAAGACTCTAAGTTTTGGGGTAACTCGTTATACAGCATTAGCTAATTAATGCAGTCAGGACTCAAGAGCGGAATTTCCAGCATCACAATCCTTCCTCTGATGAAAGTGCTCACTCCTGCGGTAAGGCTGGGGCTGCACCACTGGGAAGGCCTTACAATCATGCGCTCCACATTCTGACCCCACTGCCAGGCTTCCAGCAGCTGGGGTGCCCCCACATTCCTGGGTGCCCGCCCCCAGTGCCCTGCACTGCCCATACAGCAGCTCCATCTGCTCTCCATGTCCGGCCTCAACCTCCAGGCCAGTGGCTTTGGTGAGGATCACGAGGCAGCAGATGACTTTCCTCCTCATTTCCTTAAGTCTCAGGCACATGACTCATGACTGTTTTGGAGAAAAAGACTGAGATAGAAGGACTGAAGTAGATGGACTGAGGTAGAAGGACTGAGGTAGATGGACTGAGGTAGATGGACTGAGGTAGAAGGACTGAGGTAGATGGACTGAGGTAGAGGACTGAGGTAGAGGACTGAGGTAGATGGACTGAGGTAGAAGGACTGAGGTAGATGGACTGAGGTAGATGGACTGAGGTAGAAGGACTGAGGTAGATGGACTGAGGTAGAAGGACTGAGGTAGAAGGACTGAGGTAGATGGACTGAGGTAGATGGACTGAGGTAGAAGGACTGAGGTAGAAGGACTGAGGTAGATGGACTGAGGTAGAAGGACTGAGGTAGATGGACTGAGGTAGAAGGACTGAGGTAGATGGACTGAGGTAGAAGGACTGAGGTAGATGGACTGAGGTAGAAGGACTGAGGTAGAAGGACTGAGGTAGATGGACTGAGGTAGAAGGACTGAGGTAGAAGGACTGAGGTAGAAGGACTGAGGTAGATGGACTGAGGTAGAAGGACTGAGGTAGAAGGACTGAGGTAGATGGACTGAGGTAGATGAGGTTTTCTGCTGGGGAGCTGCAGGCCAGGCTGCAGTGCTGTGCGGTCTAAGAGAAGTGAGCTGTGATGCTCCTAAGTCGTTCTAAGCAAAAGGACCTACTCAACCTGACAGCAAGGGCCTTGGAGACAGGAACTGCCTGACCTCCTCTCCTGTTTGTTCACTCCTCCCCCTCCCTCCCCCTCCCTCCCCTCCCCTCCGCCTCCTCTCAAGGATGCATAGGTCAGTACTAGTTTGGACTAGGCATTGTGGACCGAGGACTGGAACAAAACAGACCAATAATCTCTGCTCTCAGAGAGCTTGCATCCTGGTTGGCGAAGCGGACAATAAACAAAATAAAGAAAGTACATTCAGTGGAATATTTGCTAGCAAGAGGTGAGGAAATGAAAGTGCAGAGTGAGTGTCAGGAGGCGGCTGCAGCCTGAGTGAGTGAGTCAGGAAGGTCTGGCTGAGCAGGCCACTGTCTGAGTCAAAGCCCAAAGGAGGCAAGGCCTGAGTCTCTGAGTTGTGTGATTCCTAGGGAAGAATGTTCTAGGCCAAGGAACAGTCAGTGCAGCAGCCTGAGCATCCAGCATCCCGTATGAGGGGGTAGCATCCAGGAACTTTCAAGACACAGCAGGAGCCTGGGTGGCTGCCGTGAGCACCAGCGTGGATGGAGGGAACAGAGGTCACAGGTGAGGGGCAGGCCAAGCACTGGCTCTTTTTCTAAGCGAGCTGGGCAGCCCCGGTGGGACCTTGAGGACCTGACCCTCTTGCTGCAGCATGCACCCTCCCTGTGTCCCTTACCCCGGGCGTCCCCGATGGTTGGAGACAGAGGTGTGCAACCCCCGGCCCCCATCGGCTGATGAAGAACTCAGGGGGCCCTTAGCTGCATCCCACACTAAGCCCTGGGCTAAGGCCTGGGCAGGTACACAGGGCTCTCCTGGCCTGCCTCGATCTGGGACAGACTCTCCCGGGACCCACTGGGGCCTTCCCCTGCTTGTCTGCTGGGTTCCGCACTCGGGCTCCAGTGTGGATGCTCCTGAGTCCATGGATTCTCGGAGCCTGTGAGGTGCAGGGTCTGTGCAGGGGCAGAAAAGAGGTCATCTCCCCCTGCCTGTGTCATCTCTGGTAACGCACAGCCACCCTGCCAGGTGAGGGGCCCTTGGGGGTGCAGCCTCCCCACCAAGCAGCACCTCCACTTAGCTCCCGACCACCTGAGAGCTTGCACCCCCAACTGGGACCTCTCTCCTGCTCAATCTGGCAGTCTTGCCCAATATGAACTCTGTCCTACTTTTTTTTTTTTTTTTTTTTTTTTTGATATAAAAAGGCAGGATGCTGGCTGGGACGGGAGCTGGTGAGGTGCTGTCGACACCAGCAGTGGTCAAGGGCCCCTGGGAGCCTCACGCTCGGCCGCTGGCCTTAGTGCCTGAGATCCTGTCCACCCTCCCGTCCCCTTGTCCTCTTGCCTGTCCCACGACTGCTCCCTGGCTGCCCCGTAGGCCCTTCTGCTCCTTCCACACCCACCAGGTTTTGCCCCTGGTGGACCTCCAAGGTCATAGTTAGCATCTGAATCACATAGTGGGTTCTGTTTTTTTTTTTTTTTTTTTTTTTACATAGTGGGTTCTTGAGACAGACTTTGCCCCGTAATCCCAGACACATTCTGTGTTCTCTTTGCAGGCTCCAGACTCACACATTGTGCACGTTGTGTGTTTGCCGACAGCATGGTCCCACGCCCCTTTCCCAAGCCAGTTGGAGCCTGGCTGTTATCCTCGCTGCCCCAATATGGTCTCCTTGCCCTTGTTTTCTTCTTCATTCCTCAGACCTCATCCAAGAGAAATCTCAAGACCCCCTCTCCTCCCCAAGCTGTTCTGTGACTCGTGGGGCCTGGACCACCCTTCAGAACAAACAGGCCATCCCCAGTCTCCCCACCTCAGCCCTCCCTCACCCAGTGCTTCCCCTCCAGTGAAGACGGACTTTACTGCAGTGCTGGGTTAGGGTTTGGTCCTGGATTGGCGATGTTATTAAAAACAGATTTAGCAGTGCCCCAAGTGGTCAGTCTGCCTGTCCAGGAATGGCTCATCACTGTCATAAAGCTGATAGGACCTTTAGGGGTCAGCTAATCTCTGCTTTTAGGCACGACCACATGTACGTCATTCCTGAGAGAAGGAGCGATGCTTCATTTGTTGTTAGGTTTTACAGCCCTCGGGAGAGAGCTGGACCTCCCGTGGAAACCCACTCTGGCGACACTGTTGCCCTCGGCCGTGTTACTGTGCTGTGTGCGTGTGGTGTGCATGCTCCAGAGGTTCTGTACAGACAGAGCCCGTCTGACCCCCCACTGCCCGTGCCCTGCCCCCCTTCTGCAGGTGTAGGACCTGAAACAGGGGCCGCGAGGGAGCAAACCTGGAGAGTGGGAGCACCGTACTGTGGATTCCGCCTCGGATCCACCCACGGCTGAGCAGCTCTGTGACCCACGGCCACGCTGACGGTATCCCTGAACCTCGGCCCCTTGGCTGTGGCGGGGCCATCAGTGTGGTTACTCTGCAGTGCTTTGAGGCTTGGAGATGAGGCCCGTCAAGTGCCCTGCCCTTAGAAAGTGCTTCATAAATGTCTGCTATTACTGGGAATAGAGACAAAATGATGCCTGGGGGAGGCAATGGGAACTTCAGGACTTGAGAATCTCCCGAGAACAGAATGTGTGGTCTGTGTGGGCAGACGTCAGCCAGGGGCACAACCTCCTGGGAGCCTCCCTGCTCACCTCCTGGGGGAGCTGGAGAAAGCCTGAGGTGCTGGTCCCAGGTCATTTGCATCCTAGATCCTTCCAGCTGGCTGGCTAGCGTCCTGTCCTCAGGCTGTGGGGGGCATGGCACACCGTTATGTGTTCTGGGGAGGGGGTGAGGAGAGGCTGTGATACACATTGCCTGACTTGATGAGAAGCAACTTGTCCCTGGGCTGTTCGTTTCCATGGCAGCGCCAGGAAGAGCAGCCAAGCAACCAGGCAGTTATGCTGGGAAAAAAAAGTAGTATGATTTGGGAACCTAGTGATTGTCATAGCTCTGTGTATGCAGAATACAGAGATTCATTTATATAACAAATATTTTCTGAGCATCTACCACATAACAGGCATTAGTGGGCTAACGGACAAAGATCCCTACTCTTAGGGAGTTCCTGTTGTGGCAGGTAAAGGTGGAGAGGCAGACAGTGAACAATAAATGTCATAAATACATAAATTATACAGTATTTTAAGAGGTGAGTAATGCTATGGAAAGAGAGAGGAAGAAGAGGAAAGGGTCATGGGGCCTAAGACTGCTGGGTAAAAGTGGGAGAAGTTGCAAAATTAAATAAGGTGGTCAGTGACACTTGAGCAAAAATTTAGAGAATTTTCAAGGTCAGCGTGGCAGCAAGAGCAGCATGTGCAAAAGCCCTGAGGCAGAAGTATGCATGGTATGTTCAAGGAGGCAGTGAAGGTGGAGGGGAATTACAGGAGGCAAGAGGGGGCCTCCAGGGCAGAGAGATCCTGGAGGTTGGATCATGTCAGGTCTTTGGACCTGAGCTTTTCTAGTGAATGGCCAGTTAGAAGGCTAAAGTAATAATCTCGTGGCAGATGGTAGTCATGGCAATGGAGATGGTAACAAGTCCAGGGCAAGTCCTATTCCTCAGAGGGTTGTAATTGGACACCAGGAATCAGATAAGCATGCAGGGACTAATTCAACGTGTAATAATCTAAGAGTTGCACACACACACACACACACACACACACACGAAAGAGAAATAAGAAAGGAAAGAAAAGAACCCCACAAAACAGAAGGGATTTTGAGGAGGGAAAGAGCACATCTGGCTGATAAAATCATTAAATCCTTGTTTACAGATGGGCTTCGAGGGTGGAAGGTTTCATCCCCCAGGGAGCAGGGGTAGGATGGGGATTAGGGCAGAAGTCACAGCCTGGGCAAAGCAAGGAGGTGGGAGAGGCAAGGCCAGGCCAAAGCCTTTGTCTCTCCTCCCTGCTCTCCTGCCCCAGCCTGCAGCGTGCACTGGGACCCTGGGGTAGACCGGTGAGGGAGTGAGGGAGGGCAGGGACCGGGGCCTGGGAGGAGAGGAGGCAGGGGTGGGATGCTCAGGAGTCGGGAGTCACAAGGGAGGAGGCAGAGATGCCCCGGGGTCCAGCCTGGCCGTAGGGAGAACACGGGTGGGGCGTGGTGGCAGTGGGGAGAAAAGAGGAGACGAGGAGGGCGATGAGCTTGCTTTTGGACATACTGAGGGCAAGATGTCCAAGGGGCAGTGGTCGAGCAGGGGTTGGAAATGCGGGTCAAGGTGCTGTGGCCACACTTGGCCCTCTGCCGATCTGCACTGGTTTCTCTGTCGAGGGGCTCACAGAATCAGAGGGAAGCCTGTACGATGAGGCTTAGCAAGCGGGCAGGCACCGAGTGGGCTGCTGGCGCCCGAGCTGGTAGAAACTGCCTCCTGCCCCAGGCTCCATGTTCTGGGAAGGAGCGTGAACGTCCAAGGGCTGGGGACAGGGAGTCTTGCTTTTTGAGCTTTCATAGTGGGAATATGGTGGGGGTGGAGGGGTTTCTGCCTCCCCAGGAAGGCTTGCTCCACGGAGGTTCCCCAAACATGGGGGTCATGTGCCAGGAGCCAAAAGAAACAGAAGTCCCTGTGGGAGCTGGCTGCTTCTGCTGCAACAAAGTACGTAAACACAGACGTCACCTCCTCGCTCTGAGCCCTAGAAGGCTAGCTCAAGGAGTGTGCAGACTTGGTCGCTTCTGAGCTTAGTAAGGCAGAATCTGTTCTGTGCCTCCCTCCCAGCTTCTGGAAGCCTTGAGTGTTCCTTGGGGTGTAGATGGTTATCTTCTCCCTGCATCTTGACATTGTATTTTCTCTGTGTATCTCTTTATCTAAATTTTCCCTTTTATAAGGATACCACTCACACTGGATCAGGGCCTGCCCCAACAACCTCAATTTTTTAAAAAAGATTTTATTTATTTATTTGAGAGAGAGAGAGAGAGAGCATGAGCAGGGGGGAGAGAGAGAAGCAGACACCCCCTGAGCAGGGAGCCCAATGCAGGACTCCATCCCAGGACCCTGGATTCAAGACCTGAGTCAAAGGCAGAAACTCAACAGACCAAGCCACCCAGGCACCTCTAACAACCTCATTTTTAACTTGATTACCTCTATAGGGGTTAATCTAAAGACCCTATTTCCAAAAAGAAGTCACATTCTGAGGTAGTAGGGATTAGGACTTCAGTGCATATTTTGGCAGGGAAGGCAGTGGACAGAATTCAGCCCATAACAGTTTCCTGCAGTAGCATGTTGGTTTGGCTTTTTTTTTTCTCCCTAACTTCATTTCTCTTCCTCTGAAGAGCAGGATGGTTTTCATCCTGATGGCTTTAGAAAGATGTTTATGTAATTAGCAATTGCTAAATTATGGAAATGAAATAAATCTGCTTTGTTGTTTCAATCATTTATAAAAATCAGTTAATAAACTTTGCTTTGCTCTCAGCAATTTCTGTTGCTAGACTATAGATCCAATGCTCTGGTTGTGGAGAGTGTCCCTGGCCATGGGATAAATATTTTTTTTCCATTATTAACTTTATTGTTGTGGTGCAAAAATCAGGAAAGCAAGGCTGTTCTCATCGCTTTTGGACAGGGAGACATGTTCAGCACGTGGACCGTGTGAAGGGGCCAAATACCAGTTTGTAGCAGGGCCGTCACCCCTGGGAGGCCCACCCAGGAACTGCTGGTTCAGCACTCAGACTTTTCCCCCCAAACATATTTGACGCCCCATGGTTTTCAGAAAGGACATGAAGTGGCACGTTGTGTCCTTAGGCCTGATATGAGCAGTGCCTCTGCTCAGGCCATTTGGATGAGCTTTTCCTGTCTTGTCACCTCTGCTGGTGCCTCTGCTGGGGATTCCATGCTCTGTATGCAGGATTGTGAAGGAGAACGTTGGGGTGTGTGTGCCAGGCTTCAAGCCCCCTCTTTGCAATGGTCACCCATTCTTCCTCCTGTGTCTTCTCTCTAAGGCCCAGCAGGTCAGAAATAATGAGCTCTACTCTATAAACAGGGACATGGGGGTCACCAGAGGCAGTCAGGCACCCAGAAATTTGTTTCCTTCTAAATAGGGCTAGACAAAGGGGATTTGGGAATTCACCCAGGAGAGCCTCCCACCCCCAAATAAACCTACTAGCAAAGAACAGGAAATAGAAACGTGGAAGAAAAGAAGTCACTTTTATGTTCTTTGGGGGGTGTTGGCCGGCGGGGGCGGGAGCAGCGGTCTTTCCAGATGTCCGGAGAAGCCCCTGGCCTGCAGAGAGCAGCAGCGCTGAGGAAATAGGAAACACCAGAAATCTATTTTTATTTGATGCCGTCTTTACTTTGCCTCGTTTTAGTGGAAAATGAGTCTGCATTCCACAAAACTCCTTAGTGAACAACAGATATACGCGGAGGCAGTGCCAAGGCTCTCCTTCAGCAGCGGTGGTTTGGACCAGTTTCTTCCTTGTGGAGCCCGTGGAGGCTGGGGCCTCTCGGGGCCTCTCGGGGCCTCTCGGGGCCTCTCGGGGCAGGCAGCAGGTGGCTCACCGCATCGCCAGCGAGGCAGCCCTGGGCCCCGGGCGCAGAGTTCCCTTGTCCTCTGCAGAAGCTGGGTGCCCTGGCAGAGGAGAGGGGGCGCTCCTGCTCATGTCCTCCCCGGCCCTATCCCCCTGGAGTCAGCACCTGCACCCCTGGAGACGGTGACCACGGCCACACGGCCCCCAGGGACGCTCACTCCAGTCCTGAAGGTGGGATGAACTCCGCACCGGGAACTAGTTAGGGCAGGGGCGTCCTCCCCGCCTGCCCTGTTCCTGGCTCTGCTGTTGCCCTGGGGCTGCCTGTTCAGATCTTCACTCCCCTGGTGCAGAGGCAAGGAATGAGGGGTCTGTAAGCCTCTTCTGCCAGTGAACTCTTTGGCTTTTTCTTGTCTGTATGATTTAGGGGTGACTGATCTTTCTTCCCATACTGAGAAGGTTTCCCACTATGTCTCCTGCTCCCCTGAACATCTGTCTGCGTTCTCCCTCTCCCTCTCGCCATCCTGAAGTTACCATGTATCAGGATTACTACGCCTTTAAAAAAGAACAAGGTTATAATGTTCCTTAAAGATTAAGCCTAGGATTGGGGCACCTGGGGGGCTCAGTTGGTTAAGCATCTGCCTTCGGCTCAGGCCGTGATTCCGAGCTCCTGGGATCCAGCCCTGCATCAGGCTCCCTGCTCAGCACTGGGTTCCCTGCTCTGCTTCTCCCTTTCTCTCCCTTTGTGTGCTCTCTCTTATTCAAATAAACACATCTTTAAAAAAAAAAAAAAAAAAAGATTAAGCCTAGGATCTACAAAAGACTTATGGTCATTTTGGGGGGCTCACCTTCTCCTATCTCCTATCAGAAGACTGCCCCATACGGGTTCTGGACTCTCACTGAACAGGGCTAAACTGTAATTTGAGTGCTGGAAGGAACTTCCTCCCGGTTTTCATGGAGCACTTCTCAAATGGGCTCATCCTTTCCCCTTTATGTGCTAGCAGCCACATCTAACTAATATTTGCTATAAACTGTGAGTCTTGGGACAATCAGACCATTCTGATGACCGGGAACACGCAGTCACTCCAGCCAGCTGGAGAAGACATTGGCTGTCATTGTGAACATATCCATGAGCGGAGGGAGGGGATCTCACACATCTGGGCCCTCCCAAAGTTCCCAAGGCAGGCCCCAGCCTCAGCTGTCCCTGCAGCTCTCTAGTCAACCCTGCTCTGCGTCTACGTTTACAGGATTACATACTTCCCCTTCCTCTGCCAACAGATTTGGCTCTTTTATTTCAGCTCTTTTATGCTCACGTTTCCTTCTTCCCTCCAACTTCAATGTCTTGCTGACCCCGACTTGCTACAGCCCTTGCTGTCTCTCCTACCATCATACTTCCTGAGCATGGCTTCCAGTCTCTGCTCCCCTCACCTGACCCCTTGATTCTCTCCATATCTCTCAGTTCAGGTTCTGGGGCTGGGGTGCAGCTCTGGCTGGCCCAGCACATCCCTCTCTGGGTCCAGCTTTTCTGCCTGAGGCCATCTCAGAGGTCACTGCCCAGCCTTACGGCCCGGCTACTCTGGTCCTTTCTGGTAGGATGTGATGTGCCACAAATGTGAAGCATGAATTCTGTTGTGACTTCCTGAATGTTTATTATGCCATCTCATATTGATGGTGAACAACTAGGAAAGGTAAAGGAGCATGTCATTAAATTCTGACAGGCAAGTTTTTGATTATGTCTTTGGGTCCATCCTGCACTCCCAGAACTGAAGTTAATGCCATCATGTACCTTCCAAATGAAATCCAAACTCTTAATTCTGTGTCAGAGCTGGCCACTCAAGTCTTTCTAACCTGCCTTTCTCATCCTATCGGTTGCCTTCCTCTTCACATGACCCCATGCTGCAGATGTTTCCAAGCTTACTCTGACCTAGTCAGCTCCTCTTTTGCTCATGGGCTTTGACGACCAGCTCAGGACCTGTGTTAGTTTCCTAGGGCTGCCACAGCAAAGTACCACAGTACCACATCCTGGGTGGCTTCAAACAACAGAAATATATTCTCTCATAGTTCTGGAGGCCTGAGGTCTGTAGTCAAGGTGCTGGCAGGGCTGTGCTCCTTCCAAAGGGTCTAGGAAAGAATCTTTCCTTGCCGCTTCCCATTTCTGGTGGCTTCCGGAATTCCTTGGCTTATGGCCTCCTGGCTCCAATGTCTGTCTCTATCTTCATGTGGCTTCCCTCTCTCCCCACCGTGTGTTTCTGTCCTTTCCTTTCCCTTCTAAGGACCCCTGTTATTGTATCAGGTTATCCAGGATTTAACTTAGGATGATATCATCTTGAGATCTTTAATTATATCTGTAAAGACCCTTTGGCCAAAGAGGTCACATTCATAGGTTCTAGGAATTAGGAGGTGGACATATCTTTTGGGAGGAGCACCATCTAATCCACTATAATCTCTAGTTCCTTTGTGAAGACTGCCTCCTGGTCAAAAATGACCTCTCTCCCCTCTGGGCTCCCTTGCCCTTTATTCAAATCTTTTAAGGCACTTTTAAATTTTTTTATTTTTATTATTTTTTAAAGATTTTATTTATTTATTTCAGAGAGAGAGCACACAGGGTGGTGCATAGAGGAAGAGACAAGCAGGGAGCCCGATATAAGGCTTGATCCCAGGACCCTGGGATCATGACCTGACTCAAAGGCAGGCACTTGACTAAGCCACCCAGCTGCCCTACCAAATTTTTTTAAAAAAATTTTTAAGAAGATTTTATTATTGATTGATTGCAGAGGAAGGGGCAGAGGGAAAGGGAGAGAGAACCTCAAGCAGACTCCACACTGAACACAGAGCCCAATACAGGGCTTCATCTCACAATCATGACCTGAGCCAAAACCAAGAGTTGGATGTTTAACTGACTGAGCCACCCAGGTGTCCCAAAGCACTTTTGACGTTCTCTTGTGCAGTGTAGACATATTGGTACTAGTGGTAAGAGTGTGGGTTGCAGAATTAGATGTCCTGGGTTCAAATACCAGCTCTGGCACTTGCCAGCTGAATGACACTGACCAAACCACTTCTTGCTAGGGACAGGCTGTAATGGGGTGCTTAGGGCACAACATTTAAGGAGATATTCACTCTCAGGGCCCAGCAGGTGCAGGGTCAGCTTTCTCACTACCTTGAGAGTGAGATTTTCATGAACTTCCTTAAATTTCATGCCCCAACTGCCTCTCTTGCCTTACCATAGTCCCTGCCCTACCTATTGCCCTGTTTTTTAATCTGTCAGGTAGGGAAAATGACCTCCCTGGTAGAGAAATTGTAAGGACTAGGGTTGCCTGGGTGGCTCAGTTAAGCATCTGCCTTCGGCTCAGGTCATGATCTCGGGGTCCTGGGATAGATCCCCACATCAGGCTCCCTGCTCAGCGAGGAGTCTGCTTTTCCCTCTCCCTCTGCCTCCTGCCCCTAACTTGTGCTCTTGCTCCCCTACTCTGTCTTTCTCTCTCTCTCTGTCTCTTTCTCAAATAAATCAATACGTCTTTTAAGAAAAACCCCTACTTTATTTAAAAAAAAAAAAAGAAAGAAATTGTAAGGACTAAATAACACAAGTAAAAGCACAGTCCCTGGCACATTGGAAGGGCTCAAGAAATGAAAGCTGTTTTTTCTCCCACCAGACAGTAAGTTCCTGAAGAACTGGCCTTCATGTCTAATTCATTTTTATAGTCCTAATAACTTGAAACACATTACACTGAAAATAGTATGTGATTAATTATGTTCAAGTGAATTAATATTTGCCAAGTTTAAGCCATGTGGTGTTTGGGTCTATAATCAGGAAAACAGCTCAAACTTTGAGTCTTTGGATCAAGAATTCTTGAGCTGGTTCATTTCCTTGTTCGCATTTAGCATTGAGAAGGTTTAGGTGAGGAGCTTTGGATGGAAGTAGAGTCCAAACCTCAGAAAATTGCTGAGGTTGGTTTTCAAATTAGAACCATGAAGGAAAAGGCTCCAAAAGCAGGATGCGTGCACACTGGAAGGATTAGCTTGCGTCTGGGTAGCAGCAGCTCAAATGTGCAAAGTGGCTTTGGTTCATGCGTGCTGGTCACATCAGGATGGATGGGCTCCTTCTCCATTATGCACTCGCCAGTCCCTTGGGAAGATTTTTTTCCTGGAACATGGATGGAGACTATCTTGCATCTTGCCTGGAACTCCGTGAAACTGTTGGCAACATTGGGCTCAGCTGGGTGCATCCCGAAACACATTTATTTGATATCAGAGTTGATATTCCTCTTTTACATTGTGGTTGGGACTCATTAACTCTCAGTAAGGACCGACATTGAAGAGGAGTTTCCTCCCTCTCTCGCAAAAAATGTTTCCTTGGACAGGACATAACTCCTGTAACTGATTTGCTCTCCTGGCACAGGGCAGCATGTTGTGTGGTACCCCGAGGCTGGTAAGAAAGGGGACGACTCAAGAATTCCTGGGTGGGAAGGCTTTTCCCTGTGCTTACCACAATTGCTGAAACATGAGGTTTAATAGCCCAAGACTGGTCTATATTTGCATGGAAACTGTGTTTGTGTGGAATTTTATTTTTTTATTTCAAGATGGCCATAATAAGACCCAGACTGTTGAGGAGTCTAATGATTAGAAGCAGCTCCAAAATGTCCCACACAACCATGTTAGGTTCCATTGCAAGATCTTGTTCTCAAAGTTCAAAATGCGTGGTGTTCAGCTAGCCACCTCACTAAAGCACTTCTATCCACCTAGGGCCAGACACGTGCATTCCGTTTGCCCTTGCCTGGTGCAAGGACTGCCTCCATAAACGGCCGTGGAATTTAAGTAAGGCAGTCTGGAGGGGTGTTGGGAAGGCTCATTTTAGTAACTAGTATATTTATGTCCATAATATCACTATTAAATTGGCAAATATGAAGCAGCCTTTAGTGTGGCCCAGCGTATATAGTCACCATTCCTGGATGAGCTGTGTGCTTGGAAACAAGGAGTGTAAAGAGGGTTCTTGGCTTCCAGGAATTTGACTCAATGTTTCAATCCATTTGAGTCATGTCCCCGATTACACCTGCTTCTTTTGGAGCCATACCTGCACATTATCACCATTACTCTTCAATAGCACTGAAATTGCAATAATCTATTAAATCTGTCTTTTCCCGTTCTTTCACTGCCACAAAACAGAATTTCCAGGAGCTTGTGGGGGTGGAATGGGGGTGTTAAAAAAATACATTCTGAGTCACTGCTTGAGGAGCTTTTATTGTATTTTTCCCTCAAGTGATTCTAGTAGTGAAAGTATTATGGGTATAGAACAAGCAAACACTTAAACCGGAAACAATCAGATGGAAAGTCCTCTGCTTTAATGAGAGGTAACTGGTACTCATTTCTGAAGCTATTATCAACTGGGAGTGTGGGATTGGAGAGGCTCTTCCACTAATATAGGTAGTGGTGCTCACAAAAGAACCACTGCTTTCAAGAGAAATGTGGGCACCAGCAACTTGGTGAAACTTGGGCATCATTGCTTCTATCTGCATCTTAGGTAAGCAACCAGAGCCTCATGTAAATATCAAGACATGGCTTCACTATGCCATAGTATCCCAGTTTGTTATGAGTCATGTAGTGTCACCATCTCAACTCCAGAATGCCCAAGGAGCAAGAAAGAAATTGTGTGGCAGGGGCAAAAGGAATCTAGATCAGAGACTGGCACACTATAGTCCTAGGGCTGACCACCTGTTTTTTGTAAACAAAATTTTACTGGCATACAGCCATGCTCATTCATTTATATATCGAGTATGTTTGCTTTCATGCTAGAATGACAGAGTTGAGTAGTTGTGACAGGCAACGTTGGCCCACAAACCCAGAAATATTTACTCTCTGTGTCTTTACTGGAAAATTTTGCAGACCCCTTGTCTAGACAAATAGTCAAATGAGTCAAGTTATTGGCTAAAGATCCCCAATTCGCAATGCCAAGAGAAGGACTGGGTTGGCTTTGGTTGTTGTCATGCACTTTGTAATTTACAAAATCTTATGAGCCAGTACAACTAAAACTCCTATTCACTCCTATTCTCCTTTTGAATAAGCAATATGGAAAGTAAAATTAGGTCTTGATATATTTTGTATGTTGCCTGGACTTCTAAAGCATTGCTGGATTGCTGAAATGTGCGTAAGTCAATGTCATTTCTCAAAACTTTTAAAAGATGCAAATGTTGGCAACTACTAAAGTATTGGCATTATGCTTGTGTCTGTACAAAGTTCTGCAATGCTCAAAACCACGTTTTGTAGCTATAAATGTAGCCCTACTTCAAGTGAAACTCTTTAGTCTAAATATTTTCCCAATCTTTGAAACCAGTTTTAAGAGTCATCAGAAATCTTTAGTTTAAGACACCAGACACATTTCTTAGTTGAGCCTTCCAGTGCCAACATGTTGGACCAATTCAGTAAAACATGCCATAAATTATATGACTGCTTTATTTGAATTACGGGATACTTTCCACAATAGCAGGAATTCTTACCAGGAGTTCAAACATGAGTTCTAGGTTATTATTCAGACAATGGTGATGGATTCAAATCTTGCCTTTGTAACCAGGTTTGGTCAGGGGTATAGTTTATGACAAAGAACAAAGCTAGAAGACCCCTAGTAGTTAAGGGGTTTGCAGTTTCAATAGCTCTGAGTCACACAACCTTCACAAGCTGGAGGACAATTGGCTGGAACAACTTTGGACTAGTATGTTAGAAGTGATTTGAAGGTTTTGAAATGTCATTAAAGATAGGGCTTATTACTTGATGTTGGTTACAATGAAGGCTAGCTCTTTTCATGTCATTTAAATATATTAGTAAATCATAAATAACATATATGATTATGGACTCTATGGGCATATGAATCTTAGTAGATATGTGACTAGTCACGGCAGAAAAGCCATTCAGGGTACAGGAGCACACAGCCGTCATCTCTAGACTCAGGTTGCGCCACCTGGCTACGTCTACAGATTTAAATGGCTAAAATCCAGTTCTCTACTCATAGCTGTACTTTTGCCTAGAAGAGTTTATAAAGCTTGGGATAATAAATTGGGGGAAGAAATGGTGTCCTAGTGAAAATAACACTAAGAATTTAAATACAATTTTTGAGACTTGTGTCGAGTTAAAACATAATAAACCCACTAGGTAAGTCATAAGAACTACACATATATAAGCACAGGATATGAAGTTTTCAGTTTCAAGTATAATAGGATCATATAGCTGAAGAAAATGTTCATTCTATATTTTTTGAAAAATTGGGTCTTAATTCTTAAATTGCTCCTTTCTTAATCTGAAAAAGTTCACTAGCCAAGGTATACATCATCACAGAATGCCACTTACAAAACTCTAATTTTAAAGATACCCTTAATTTTCAAAGGACAGTTACAATAGGGCTCACTTTCAGAAAAGATGATTCACCGTTCTAACTTAGGAATAGAAAGGTGAGATCCTTATGGGGGAGGCTCATAAAAGATGTTGTAGGAGAAACAAATGTTCTCAAACCTTTGGTACAGGAGTGAGGTTGTGGGATGAACATGTCTCTTTTAAAGTAAGGCAGCTGATGCTATAAGTCATGTGGGAAAGGCAGCCTATGTGTTCTGGAGCCAAAATCATGAATGTACATTTTTGTGTGACAGTCCTGCTTGGGGAGCCAGGGTCTAATTAAAATCTAGCCGGTTAGATGTTCACAAGGGGGAAGTCCAGGGTGTGGGGAACACTTCAAATTACATTCCATGAAGACATTAGACTGTCAGAGCTTAGGAAGGCCTGGTTGTCTGTAAAAAAGGAGGTGGGATAAAGGGCTGTGTAATGCTAGCACATGTCAGCACAAAATAGCTGTGGACACAAATGGAACATATGCAGTTTTTTTAAAGGTGGTATCGAATAGCAGGCCAGCAGCCATCCCTCTCGGCATTTTAGTCCTCTTTCTTCTCTCCACTTTGGCTCTTTGTTGAGACACTTCCATCAGGCAAAGTTCCATAGGATAAGCCATTTGAATCTGGTTGTATTTTGTCCAACATTTGTTTCCCTGTGGAGATAACAATCACAAAAAATCCTTTGCTCTCTTAAAAAAAGAATAAGTCTTAATAATAATTTCTCTCTCTAGGCCACATTTCATTCCCTTTTTAAAATAAGATGTAGTCTGGGCAGCCCGGGTGGCTCAGTGGTTTAGCGCCGCCTTTGGCCCAGGGCCTGATCCTGGAGACCCGGGATCGAGTCCCATGTCGGGCTCCCTGCATGGAGCCTGCTTCTCCCTCTGCCTGTGTCTCTGCCTCTCTCTCTCTCTCTCTCTCTCTCTCTGTGTCTCTCATGAATAAATAAATAAAATCCTTTTAAAAAATACGATGTAGTCACTCTCTCAACAGAAGAAGAGATAAACATCAGGAAGAAAAGGCCCCGGAACTCAATGTCCCTTAATGGGGACAATGCACTGTCCCTGGAGAGAGTGGTCTCCCCACCACCCAGGGCCTACTGTGCTGGGCATGGAAATTGGGTTGGATCAGCAGAGAGGTGAACATGCAGCATCCATTCATCTCCACACCTTCCTTCCTGGGGTCCTTTCTCCTTTTCCATGTTTGGTCTAATGCATGTAACAACAAAGAAAAGCAGACTCCCACAGCAGCTTCTAAAAGCTGTTGCTGATCTTCTGGATGGGGCTTTGTGAAATGAAAAATTGCGTTAAAAATACGTAAACACTATTTTACCATCCAAGTCATTTACAATGCACATCTTTGCCACAAACACCAATTCTTGCTCTTAGCTGATAAGAGGGCTCAAGAAGGAAAGAGAACACAGAATTCCTTGGGTCCTATTTTCTCAGGTAGAGCATGAAGGCTTTAATGGTTTTTGCTTCAAAGACTTGGACCTAACAGAATGGTAGAGGAAGCTGTCAGAATGTCATTACTTCTGTCTAGAAACCTGCAGGTCACCCCAAATCCCTAGCAAAGCCAGAGATATTGGGTGGGCAGGGGAAGAGGTGAGGACACAGCCAGCTGTTTGCTATGCTCTAAAGATTGCTTCTGTTGTCTGCGTGACTACAGTGAGAGTGGAGGACTGCCTACATGCACATGTTTGATGGTCAGGATGAAGAAGGCAATGGGGGCGGGGGGAGAAGCTACCCATGTTCCCACATTCGGGTGACTGTGAAGAACACCCCTTCTGTCCCCACTGTACACAGGCCACTGCAGTCTTCCCCAGGGACTGTTTTCTTTAGCAGCCTAATGCCCTGTCCTTAGAAGTTCCTTCAAAGGCTCTCCAGGCAGCAGGGGACCCCTGCTGCTGGTAGTCATTCCCCACTCTTATCCTCCTTTTTCAGTTTAAGGAACCCCCCAAAAAGACATTTGCAACACCAAATCAAGAAAATGGGGCCAGTGTTCTGTGTAAAACTGACATTCAAATAAATGATTATTAACACTGACAGTTAAAACATTGCCTCTGGTTTCATCGTTAAATAAACACTTTTCTGAGGATAAGAATTATGTTTTATATTGATTTTAACACCCCAAATAACACCAGCAACTATTAATTTATAAGGATAAAGTTTTCCATCGTAAGTTAAAGAATATACAGTTTTACCAGGAATATTTCCAAAATCAATGTAGGACTGTGGCAGATGTTCCTTTTCTCGACTTCTTGTGACCAAAAACACACCAAGGAACGACAGAAAACACCTGTAAGAATAATATTAATAAAGAACACAAGAACACTGAAACAACCTATGGTGTTAAATAACTGAGCCCCATATTCTACATGATGACATAAATTGCACTGGGTTTGTTTTTCCTGTTTCTCAGGGTAAGCCTTCTAGAATTTGTCTTAATTGCTACAGCCAATTATATTTTTTTCCCAGAACCAAGACCTGGGTGGCTTCCAATAAATCTCTGCCCCAGGTTTTTACCATCTGGAGGCTAATTCAGGCTCTAAACCCTTTGGGTAGACACTAGGTCTCATTTTCTATCCATGCATGCCCAGACCTGGCATGCAACATGAGCAAAAATATATATATATTCTTTAATTTTCTAGGAAATTTAATTGTCCTTGGCCATAAGAATAGTCATAGTTTCCTAGAAGTTTAGGCTTACCCAAGTATCTTATGAAATTGAATTTTCAAGCTTAGATGGTTTTCTATGCTGAAAATAGTCTGGGCTCAAGTCTGCATTAATAATGGTCATGCAGAACACCAGATCAAGAAACAGCTAAGCATTAATGGAGTGCCAGCTGTAACCAACAGAAGATCTTACACACTGGTCATATTTTGTCAAAGTTCTGCTCTCTGTTTGCAGGCATGTCAGCAATGATGCTGACCAAATTTCCAGGAAGGGCTAAAAAGGGCCCAGACACAAGAAAGGGATACCACCAATCTGACGTTATTAGGTCCAAAGCTAATAACCTGCCCCAGACTTAACCTTTTACTCTAGGTGATTCCAGAGGCATCTGTGGTTCCTGAGTGAGTTCTAACCTAGAAATTTCCTAGAGCAAGGTAGGTCTGATTTAGTACAGAAAAGTCATAGAGTAGCTACAATAGCCTGTGGATTTATCTAGACCTTGCCTGGAACTGGAAATCCCCAGGTTCTGAATCCTCAGAGGGAGACCCAAGTTACCAAGTCAAAGAAACGGAGTTCTGTATAGGGTGTTAAATTGAAAACTATGTTTCTTTTAAGAGCTCAGGAAACTAATGTTTCTTATGTTATCTTCCAATTTTATATACCTCAGTACAATGCCAAAAATCCCACATAAAAGTAATAGGATTTCACATTCCTTACTTATGAGACATCTACTCACCCAAAAAAATATATAAATACAGTTACAAAAGCTGCACCAAGGAACTCCTGATAAAATATGATACCTGTAGCAGGAATAAAAGACAAACTTAATTTTAGGGTAAAAATATATGTTATATATATATATATATATTTGGAATATATTACTTACACATTGTTTTTCAAATTGTGTTAATGTATTATTTTTTTCTAAGTACAGTTATCCTTAAAATATAAATTCTGTAGCTTAGTTTTAAAATATTTGCATGCCACACTTAAAATCTTCAGTGATTTCAAAAAGAACAGAGATTCATAGACTTCAATAATCATGTATTATTATTACTATAAAATCAACACAATTGACGTAACTTTTATAAGTAGATATTTCTCTCTCTCTCTCTTTTTTAAGATTTTATTTGTTAATGAGAGACATGGAGAGAGAGAGGCAGAGACACAGGCAGAGGGAGAAGCAGGGTCCATGCAGGGAGCCTGATGTGGGACTCGATCCTGGGACTCCAGGATCACACCCTGGGCTGGAGGCGGCGCTAAACTGCTGAGCCACCAGGGCTGCCCTGTAAGAAGTAGACATTTCTTACCCAGTCTAAGATTTGTCCCACTGGAACATGCAAGAAAACAAAACTCTAGTGACATTTCTCACCTACCCTTTTAGGCCAGGGATCAGCAAGCCTGACCTGAGAGAGTCTGAGTAGACTCAGGCCTCTGACACATCATTCCCTTTAGGGCAGCACTAGCCACTCATGCTGGCACTCTTAGCAATGCCATGTGTGTGCTCAGGCACCGCAAGGAACAGCAGCAACTGCCATTCTACCCAGCTCCATCTCTTACTGCCACCACCCTCTCTCCCTTCTCCTTCTTTGGGTCTTCCTTTTTGGGTGAAGGAAAACTTGGATGTGTTGTTTAATAAACTTTTCTCCTCTTCTTGCTGGTCTCGATGATTTCTTCTTGGTCTAAGGTCCCAAAGCCTTCAGAGAGTTGTTGTTTTCTTTTAAAGGGTATCTTTAAATAATGTATTATTTGGAATTGAATTTGTGTGTGTGTGTGTGTGTGTGATATTAGCCTTCCTAGTCATCCGACAAATATTTATGGAGTCCTACGTGCCAGCCACTGTGCTAGGTGCTGCAGATACCACGATGAACAAGACAGAGTCCTCTACCTGAGGAGTGCTCTCAGAAGCCCATATCCTCACCTAGAGAATAAGCTTTGTCCAGGAAGAAGCCCAAGTCCAGTTCTAATAAGTATCTGTCAAGGGGATGAGCATTATTCCACATTACTGCACACTTGCTTGTAGTCATTTTAATGTTTTCGTGTTATTCTAAGCAGATGCACCATAATATTCATTTCTCTAAGGGCATTTTAAGCGGTTTTGAAATTTTTTTTTGCTTTAGTCAAGTAGCAATAAACTTCTTTGTACATATTTCTTTTTTTTTCTCAGCATCTTAGGACTTTTCTAGTTATTGCTGTTTAAAGCAGAATTTTTTTAAAGAGTAGAAACATCTTTAAAAAAATTTTTGTAGTAAAATATAAATAACATAAAGCTTATTACCATTATAACCATTTTTAAGTTTGCAGTTGTGTTAAGTATATTCACACTGTTGAACAACTAATCTCCAGACCTTTCTCACCTTGCCAAACTGGAAGTCCATACCTATTAAAGGACAACTCTTCATTTTCCCCTCCTCCAGCCTCTGGCAATCATCACTCTACTTTCTACTTCCCATTCCTGTAAGTCAGACTACTCCAAATACCCCATATAGGTGCAATCATACAGCACTGGTCTTCTTATTTCACTCAGCATAACGTCCTCAAGGTTTCCATGTTGTAGCATGGGTCAGAATTTCCTTCCTGTTTAAGGTTGAATAAAATTTGATTGTATGACATACCACTTATTCTTTTTCCATTCATCTACCAATGGACATGTGAGTTGCTTCCACCTTTTGGCTACTGTAAATAATGCTTCTATCACCCAGGCATACAGGTATGTTTGAGTACTTGCTTCCAATTCTTTTGGGTATGTACCCAGAAGTGGAATTGCTGAACTGTGTGGTAATTCTATGCTTAATGTTTGGAGGAACTGCCATAGTGTTTTCTATAGTGGCTACTTCATTTGACATTCCCACCAACAGTGCAAAGAATTTAATTTTTTCCAGATCCTCAGCAATACTTGTTAATTTTTTTCTATCTGCCATCCTAATGGGTACAGGTGGTGGTATCTCCTTGTGATTTTGACTTAGATTTCTCTAATGATTAGTGATGTTGAGCATCTTCTCATGTGCTTACTGGTCATTTGTACATCTTCTTTGGAGAAATGTCTATTCAAGTCCTTTGCCCATCTTTAGATTGGGTTATTGTTATTGTGGTTATTGTTGCACTGTAGGATCAAAGACTAAAAATATTTTTAAGGTTCTAGATAAAAGCTATGAAACTGAGTTCTAGGAGGGCAGTATCATACCACCCAACTCCATGGCAGGACCTATGATACTGTAGCCTTGCTGGCATCAATTATTGCAATAAAAAGTATGAAACAGAAACTTTACCAATTTATAGGCAAAATATGGTATGGACTTTTAGTTTTAAGCTAGACTTTTTGATGGGGGCAAAAAGGGAAAGTTAGTCAAGAAGCTTCACCTCCATTCCATACTTCAACAGCAGATGAATGATCACTCCCAGAAAGCTCCAGCCTCCCTGACTCATCAATTACTTGGTGTGTTGAGTACTGAGATTCCAGCCCTGTTGGTCCTCCTACAAAAGATTCTTTTCAAGGGAACTATATTTTTTTACACATCTTTACAACATTAATATTAACTATTAGGGGACATGTCATGCCTGTAACTCTTTTTGGCCCTATTAATTTTTTCTAATAACTCTAGGGCACACAAATATGAAATCTTTTCTTACTTTCTTTTGTCAACAAGCATAAAATGCTTTTAAAAAATAAGATGTCTTTGTATATGATTTTTCTCTTTAAAAGTAAGGTTCAATTTGGGGAAATAAAAAAATGCATCAATTATTCTTAAAAACTGCCCACTAGCAAAAAAAAAACAAAACAAACAAAAAAAAAAAAACTGCCCACTAGCAGTCGCATTGTTCACCATGAAATAAGAAAGATGTGCCAATTAGGTAACATATTCCTTAATTACTACCAAAATGCATAAACTTTGTTTTGGCAAATGAACTTCCAATATGAGATGGTAGTAAATATATCCAATAAGCCAATAAACAAGGGCACACAAGGAGTAACCTTAGGAGTGAGAGACCGGAATCTACCATATTTTTGTCTGTACCAATTTTCAAATTTACGCTTTTTTAAAAAAACTACTGTGTCTCATACACACACACACACACACACACACACACACACACACACACACATATATTTGGAAATACCAAAGAACCAGAATAGTAAAAAATAGAGTCCAGAGCATCAAAGATAGTGGTTTGTATTCTCATCTGCCTGGCCTTCCATGGAACACTGGATTCAGTGTTGGGCCCCACTCTGATGAAGGCAGTGAGGGACAGGGAAGAAGAGTTAGGACGCTTCCACTGCTTTGATTATCAGAAGGGCTGGCAAGGAGAAGACTCCAGAAAGCAGAGCTAAGATGAGAGTCTTGAATTCACAGTCTCATTTAACCTAAAGATTCCTTGTCTCATTTACTCTGAAAGAAACTTGATTTTATGCCTGGTGTAGGGGTAGAATCACCTAGGTGTAGAAAGCCGAAGCTCACCTGCTATAATGGCACTGGTCGTAAAGAAGACGTGGTTGACTGGCACCACCATTGTTGTGTTGTAGAGTTTTGTAGCTTGATTCAGGAACCTAGAGCAGAAGACACTTACTGGGGCTTGGACTTTAAGAGACGCTCAGCAACATGTATGTTAACAGTAACATCAAGAAACTTAAGCTACAACTACAAAGGAAAAGGAAGTGCAGTAAAAGGGCATTTCCAATCAGCAGTCATAGCTCATAGCTTATATGCATCTGATGTATGAGATCAGATGTCAGGTTTTATGGTCTGTTTAAACCAACAACAGTAACAATGAAAAGTAATTAATCATATTCTGAGGCCACAGAAGTTTGAGTTGGAAGCGATTCAAGCTGCTGGACCAGTATCACACTGGAGCTGATTCATTAGGATAGACCCTAGAATCTGTTAAGTATCATATCTGGGGAATAGTATAGCTATCCATTGACATGCCACGTGCCAAGAAAGAAGATGGAGAAGTAAAGGAATGTTTAATATTTCAAAAACAATGCTCAGGACTCCAGCTGCAGAGCACATGTGGGAGCTCAGCTTCTCACTTTGGCCACCAACATGATTCAGTTTCCCACAATGAAGCTGTGCTGCCCTGTCACTGACATAAACTGGACAATTTTAAAAAGCACTAATGCTTAGGTCCTGTCCTGGCACAACTTAAAAAAAAAAAAGTTTTGTGGGTAGGCCCAAGTGTGCCTGAGCTTGTGTGCACATGCGTGCCTGTGTGCACACACTTATGTATGAATATATACATGCATGTAGATGTGTGTGTGTATATATATACATATACACACACATATCTATATACATACAGATACATGTATATATACATATACAGATATATACAGGAGAACAAACACATCTCCTTGGGTGTTATTTCACTGGGTGGCCAGTCCTACAGTTCCAATGTGTTCAAGGTAGGTCCAGTGTGGCAGAGGCAGAGCCAGAACAAGGGTGACGGGAATCCGGTATACCTTCAGTTGTACCTGCCTCTTAAATTCATAAAGCTGAGTTGAAAGATAACAATCACTAAACTCCAAAAGATATTCTAGCAGTGCTGATTATCTCAGAAGAAGAAAGGGAGATGAAACAAAGTAGCGAGGGTCAAGCATTAGAAACACACTCATTCTCATAAGGAAATGACAGATGAAACTGCGACAAACCATTGGGTTTCTCCAGTCATTGTCCACATTTCCTTGCAACAGGGCCTATGTCCAACCCGTAACGATTAGACTTGACTGCTAGCTGCCATGGAGAGCACCACTCTCTTCCTGATGATAGGCTCTGATCTCCCAGCTGGCACCGGAATGGTGCTTTTGCATAGATTTTGGGATAAACAGAAAACTTCCTGGCTGACCAAAGATAGTCTTGCAGGGAAGGGCATAATCATGATGTGAAATGGAGGGGAAGTGAGTGAGGCAGATGGAGGTGGTGGGGGTGGGGGAAGAACAGAAATTTAAAATGTTCCATGTCACCACAATTAGACCCCAAGAGAAACATAAAACAATCATTCTATGATCCCAGGGGTACAAAGGAAATTCTGGCCAAGGATGCAAAGTTCTGGGTAAAGGATTTCCCTCCCAGCCAAACGTCTGGTTTTGTCCATCCCTGTGCAATTAATGAGCATGAGCTAAGGATGAAGGTGAAGGGTTCAGGTATTTCCTATATTTAGAATGACATCCTGGATGTGGACCTGCCCCTTTGATTTATTGCTAATGACAACCTGCATATGATGGATATTAATTACAAGCAGAAGAGCATCAGGAAAGTATCAAAGTGCACTTAGCTAGATTACGGCATACTTTAGAATTCACAAGATATGAAGGCAATGCTTAGTGCAAGCTTATTATTGGACACGAAGGATAAAGCAAGGCATGCTGGCTGAGGACAAGCTATAGACTCTTCACCCTTAGAAATCAGTTACATCAGTTACACCTAATTGTAATGATCAACGGACGCCCATAAAGATAAATGCGCAGAGAAGCACAGGGATGTTGAAAGATTAGTAAGTATGTAGAAGCTAACTTACTTGACTTGGAAAACACAAGATGCTATCATAATGATACACATGATATAGAAGATGGGATAAGTTAGTTGCATTTGATCCATCACAGAAAAAGTGATCATGCCTGAGACTGCTTTTACCGAAATTACAGTCAATGAGGCTGAAAAAGAAAACAAGAAACACAAATAAAATACATACTTGAGACAAAATTACAAATAAATATTTTAAGTTTACACAGGAGAGTAGTTGATACCCCAGTTATGCTCTCAGAATGCAGGCTCAGGGGAGGTGGCATTAGGACGTGACACCAGATATGCAGTAGCGCTGCTGCTCAAAGCTGCGCTGGATTTTGAATTTGCTTAAATCTGCTCAAGATCGGCTGTGAAACTGGGTGCTTTTAATCTTTGCAGCAAGCAAAGCTTAAAAGCTTATTTTTCCAGCCCTAACTGTTGAAAGGATGCCACAGAGGTTATAATCATTAGGAGATGGGAGAGTAGAAAACAGTGAAGCAGAGAGAGAAGAAAAGCCAGATAATCCATGTGACATGAATGGGAAAATAACTATTAAACTAGACTGAAAAAATTTAAAACCAAATAGATGAGAAAACTGGAGTGTGTAAATCAATTCACTCTGTGAGTTTACTAAGAGTTGTACTGAGTCTACATATGAGCCTTTTTGTCCATAAATGTCTAGAAGCTTCATGAAAAATATTTTTTGACAAAGACAGTAATTGGAAGCAGGACCAGATCTGAGTATTCATTTCTCAGAGTCAACCATAAATCTAAGATGTACATAAGCAGTGTCTATTCTCTATGCTAAAGAGGAACCTGTTAGGAGAACAAATTTTTCATAGGTTACAAATAGCAATGAAGTGACTTGATAAGATTATAACAGGAAAGCAATGAAGCATTTTCTAGAAACACTGTGTCTCTGTAGGAAGAAAATAGTGTTTTCTTTTTGTTTTAGGTTGCTTAATGTTGCATATAATTCCAAAACTTAGCTAAAACTTACAGTGAAAAAATAATTTTTACATGAAGTCAAATAACTGTAAGTCAAAGGCAATGTGAAGGAGAAAAATTATCTTTGGTGCTGTTGATCTACCTGGTCATAATATATCTGGCCTTTATTCCTTTTTGACAAAGTATATAGATATATATGTGTGTGTATGTGTGTATATAGATACATATATATGTATCTATATACTTTTATATATATATATAAAATAAAGATATATATAAAGTTATATATATATATAAAGAATAAGTTTAAAATAGCAGCTGATGGCCAATCAGGGAAAGCCTCCCATAATCTCCTTTTCCAAAAAACTGAAAATATATTTTAATTTGAAGAGTACCAGGGTACACTTCCAAATTAGGCATCTTCTTTTCATAATTAACAGAGAACAGGTGATAAATTTTAAAAACAAACCCCCAATCTGAACAAGAGGCCCTTACAACCAGGCCTCTCTTCATCTTAAAATGCCTTTTGGGGACGCCTGGGTGGCTCAGCAGTTGAGCGTCTGCCTTTGGCCCAGGGCATGATCCCGGGGTTCTGGGATCGAGTCCTGCATCGGGCTCCCTGTGTGGAGCCTGCTTCTCTTCCCTCTGCCTCTGTCTCTGCTTTCTCTCTGTGTCTCTCATAAATGAATAAATAAAATCTTTAAAAAAAATGTCTTTTGACCTGATCATTTTACATGTTTTCTACAGATTATGACAATAGTCATACTTTAGCTAATCTAGGAATTTTAAATATCTGCAGTGATGTATGTCACTGAATGGTTTAAGTTTATAAGGTTAGCTCTTGAGGGACCTTGGTTTCCTCCTCAAAATTTTGCTTGAAATTAGAACACAATGTGATTATGGTCTTGGGGTCAGAACAGCCAGATTTTCCAAAGGATCATTAATGGGAAAGAGCTGAACACTGTTCCATTAGCCTCACAACCTCCGGATTGCAAAGGTTCTTCAAGGTTCATCTAATGCAACTACCATCTGATATTAAGTTATACTTAACTGCAAAACAAAAACAAAACTACACTTCTTTATTAAACAGCTAAACCAACTATTGGTTTGCTCTAATCACTGTATTTTCAAAGCATGTATAATCATCAACTGATTAATCACTCTTTACGTAACTTATGTAACTGTACATTATTTCTAGGCTGTGACAAGGATTCTGTTTTATTTTTGGGTGGGAGTGTGGTTAATGAGGACAGGTGGCAATACAAAATGTAATGCAATATCATTCTAATGTATATATAAAAATATAAAGTGTTTATATATCTTCTATTTTTATATACAGAAAAGAGGCTAGAAAAAATACTAGAAGGAATTACATCAAGATACTCTCAGTGGTTATCTCTAAGCTTTGGGATTATGATAATCTTTAAGCTCATTGTTTTAAGCTCTAAAAGTTTATATGTTCCTTTAAGAAAATTCAGAAAAACACAGAAAAGCCTGAAAACAAAAATGAAAATCACCTGCTCTCAACACTCATCCCCAAATCATTTTTAACACTTGGGAATATTTCTTTGTAGCTATTTTTCTGTCTCTAAGTATGGATATATTGTAACATACAAATCATATAATATATACTATTTAGGAACCTATTTTCAATTGTCATTAAGTATTTTCTATGCCATTAAATATTCTGAAGCATGATTTTCTTCAGTTGTGAAGTATGCCTTTGCACAAATACTTACTTTATCTTGGTAATTCTCTATTTTTGCATATTTAGGTTACATGCCTTTTTTTAGTATTAAAAATGAGGCTGTGATGAATATTCCTGAACATAAATCTTTGCATACCACTCTGCCAATTGCCCCAGGAAAATCACCCTAAAGGGGACTTTGTTAACAGCTGCTGTTCTGAAATACACTGTCAAGCTGCCTTCTACAGAGTACCAGTCACACTCCCAGAACACTGAGCGGCAGTGCTCAGTTACATGGATTTTTATATTTTTTTCTTGATGAGTCTCTCTGTTTTCTTAGTTCTCAACAATAGACATTACAGCGTACCATTTTTACCTGACGTAGCTGACTTGTGTTTGAAATCTGGCCTTCTCAGTTTTCTGCTACTTCATCAATTGCTCCTTCTAGAGACTTGCTCAAATTGCCATCAATGTCTACTTATTAGAGTTATCAATATTTCATTTATTAATTTGGCTTCTGTAATCCAAGTATGCAAAGCAGAGAGAAGGACCTCCTAGCTTTCCCAGCTTTCTTGATCAGCTGAAAGCATTCTGCCGGGAGTCCTAAGACTCCTTTAAGAAAGATTACAGCCACAGTCATGGGGAGCCACCCATTAGAAGCCAGAACGCTTTCTCCCCAGTTGCCCTCACTTGCTGTTTTTCCTTTTTAGTTCTTTTCTTTTAAAATCTATATGATTTGGGGGCAGCCCCGGTGGCGCAGCGGTTTAGTGCCACCTGCAGCCTGGGGTGTGATCCTGAAGACCTGGGATCGAGTCCCACGTCAGGCTTCCTGCATGGAGCCTGCTTCTCCCTCTGCCTGTGTGTCTGCCTCTCTCTCTGTCTCTATGAATAAATAAAAGCTTAAAAAAATAAAATCTATATGATTTGTATCAAATAAAATATATCAAATTTTTATCAAATATTATATATCAAATAATATGTTAACAAAAAAAAAATCCACCTGCCTACTGCCTTTCATTCATTTCCAGTGTACGCCTCATACGTGCTTTTAATCACAACGATGGTAGGTACAAGGTTGTGTGCTACTTTTTCATTTAACTTAACACCATACATATTTTTCAAGGCTGCCACATGAATTTCACAATCATTTTTTCTTGTAAAAGTCATTACTGATCATTGTAAAATACCCAGCCAGCACAGGTAAGTATAAAGCGAAGAGTGGGTGTCTTTTTCTCTTTTCTTATTCTAGTGAGAACACCTCTGGTTTTCATGAACGGGTGTGCTCTAGCTTTTGGGTTAAGAGAAGTATGTTCTTCCAATGTTACAGAAACAGAGAATAGAATGGTGCTTGTCAGGGGCTGGGGGTGGGGGAAATAGGGTGATATAGGTCAAAGGGTCCAAATATTTAGTTTAAGAGGAGGATCTGAGGATCTAAGATACCACATGGTAACCATAATTAGTAACATGGTATATTGTGTACTCTAGAGTTCCTGAGAGATCTTAAGCATTCTCACAGCACACACACATAGAAGAGTTAACTATATTAACTATATGAGGTGATAAATGTGTTCATTATCTCGAGTGTGGTAATTACTCTAAAATGTATATGCATATCGAATTATCATGTTGTATACTTTAAATATGTGCACTATATGTGTGAATTATTTCCCAATAAAGTGAAAATTGTTAAAAAGAGAGAAATATGTTTTTAACACACAGATATCTCTATTCCAATTGCATTTCAAATTCTTTATTAGGAATGGATATTAAACTTTAACATGTCTCTTCAGCATCTAGATATTTACATATTTCCTTTTTGAGTCATTAATATGATGAACTATATTAATGGATTTCTTAAAGAACAATCCTTTCTTTTTTAAGATTTTATTTATTTATTCTTGAGAGACAGAGACAGAGACACAGACAGAGGGAGAAGCAGGCTCCCTGCAGGGAGTCCGATGTGGGACTCGATCTGGGATTCTGGGATCACGCCCTAAGCAGAAAGCAGATGCTCAACCACAGAGTCACCCAGGGTCCCAAGAACGATCCTTTCATTCCCATAATTAATTTAGTTAATTAAAAATGTTTACTTTAAAAAAAATGTTTACTAAAAAAAAAAAATGTTTACTTTGAGCTCACTGTCCTCAGTTCTACGAAATTATATACAGTGTAACTACAACAGAGATGGCTATGTCTTCAGAACTAATCTGATGGGGGAGAGGAGTTCATACCGGAATATAAGGATATAAGTAGAGTATGTAAGTATAAATTATTATTCGTGTTTCAAAGAAAAAGAACTGGTTTCATAAAGACCATTTGGTCATGAAGTATGATTTTTTTTTTCTGGATTCTACTTGCTCATCTTTTATTTGAGACTTTTACACATTAATACTCAGTAGTGAAAATAGTTCATGGTGTACTGTTTGGGATCAGTATACTGATTATGTAAAGAAAAAAAAAGGTGAAAGCTTTCTTCTTATGTCTTCAAATAGTTTAAACAACACCAGAATAATCTGTTTCTTAAAGATTAAATGCATTACCATCTAGGTTGAAAGTAAATGTAGTCCTGATTCTCTTCAGGATGTAGCTTCTATTTCCTCCACAGCTATTTTCCTTTAAGAATTAGCAGTTTAATCAAGTTTTCATATTTATTTTCAATTTTATCTTGAATTTTGGGTATTTGAGATTTTTTTTTTTTTGTCTTATGGAGGGTCTATTTTAATGTCTTTTATGAATAGATTTTGGGTTTATTTATCAATCCACTGCTTTTTGGTTCTATTTCATTAATTTTTACCTTTATTAAGCACTCCTTTTTGCTTTCCTCAGCTTTATTTCAGTTTTATTCCTCCCTAACTTTTTGAGTGGAGTGCTTGACTTACATTTAAAGTAATGAATTTCCTTCTGAATATAGCATTAGTCATAAACTATAGGTTGAATAGTAAGTGTTTTCATAATAATTTTAAAAATATATGCTGCAATGAAATCTTGTTTTCTACTAGGGTCCAGCAGTAGTTTAAGAGTAGTGTTAACATTTCCAGATGTTACAGTCTTACTCTTTTCTATTTTTGTTATTATTTTCTGTTTTTATTTCGCTGTGATCTGAGAATGTGGTCTGTACTATTTCAACTTCCTGGAATTTATCAAGGATTTCTCTGTGGCCAATTATATAATTACCTTCTGTAAATGTCACACAGGCACTTGAAAGCAGGTGTATGGCCTGTTTTCAGGATTTAGAGTTCAACGCGAGATCAAAATTATGGACTCATTCCTCTATCCTTACATATTTGTCTACTGTGGGACTCAGGAAATTTAACAAAATCCCCTACCCCTGGACAAGCAGAGCAGGACTGACTCTATTTTGGGCTGCACCCGCCTTGTGCTGACCTGCGTATTACTTAGGGCGCTGTCCCGCCCTAGTCAAAGACCAGGACACACCCGAATCGGAAATCCGGCTCAGCGGACCAGCCTGACTGTGCAACATTCTGCGTATCCTATGGGCCACTGGCCCCTATAAAGCTGCTACGCCGCTTAGTCTCGGGGTCCACGTCCCTGCTCCGCTGTGTCGGGTGCACTTGGACCCATGCTGGAGCTTGTAAATAAACCCTCGTGTGTTTGCATCGGTGTCGGCTCCTCGGTGGTTTCTCGGATTCGCGATCTTGGGCACAGCATCTACCCATCTTCCATGAGCTAAGAGAAGTCTGCTACTCTTCCCATATTCTGTTAATGTAATTTCCAAAAGAGCTGCTGCTCGAGTCTCTGAAGGTCTCCTGGCCGTGCTGTCTCCTCTCCTGACCCCCAGGCCCACCATGATGAGCAGCTAAATACTAATATGGGGCCTCCAGGAGCTCCTGCTGCATTTAATGCTTCTGCCTTGATTTTAATGTAGATAGTAATAGTATGGCCATCTGCTTTCTTTTACTTTCAATCTGAGTTACCTTGTTTTAGATGACACTTATGTATGAAGCCAAAGTATTTCACAACCAGCAAGGGCCAATTAGAAAGAGCACTATTTCTATGACTCTCACAGATCTGACCCTGAGGACACTGGCTGAATACAATTTCAGAATCTTTTTCAAAATCAACCTGGTAGGAATGCCTGGGTGGCTCAGCAGTTTAGTGCCTGCTTTCAGCCTCTGGCGGTCCTGGAGTTCCAGGATCGAGTCCCACATCAGGCTCCCTGCATGAAGCCTGCTTCTCCCTCTGCCTGTATCTCTGCCTCTGTGTGTTTCTCATGAATAAATAAATAAAATCTTAAAAAAAAAAAATCAACCTGGGAGTTTTTCCTGAGGTCCAATTTGGGAATCTTTCCTTATTACTAGGTAAATTTACCCTATCTACATTTACAATCATAATTGGTCTGTATGATGATCTTAATTCTGTTATCTTACTTTCCTATTTAAAATTTCCTTTTAGGGATCCCTGGGTGGCGCAGCGGTTTGGCGCCTGCCTTTGGCCCAGGGCGCGATCCTGGAGACCCGGGATCGAATCCCACATCGGGCTCCCGGTGCATGGAGCCTGCTTCTCCCTCTGCCTGTGTCTCTGTGCCTCTCTCTCTCTCTGTGACTATCATAAATAAAAAAATAAATAAATAAATAAAATTTCCTTTTAAATTTTTTTTCCTTTTTTCAATATTTTCCTATATAATGTACATTTTGTCTCTCAGTTTTTTGCTTTTATTCCCCTATCTGGTAATTTGGAATGAAACAAATGTAAAGTTCTTTTTCTGTTCTTTTGATCATCAGCATACTTGAATATAGCATAAATTTGTTTCTATAAGTAACTACCACAAATACAAATCTTCTGATTCAAAGGAGAAAACTAGTTCATGAAATGAAAAGAAATGAAAGCTCCAGCCCTTCCTCAGCATAAGGGCTGCTGCCTGTCCCAATGCTGTAAGTATAATCTACAGTCATAGCAAACAACACACGATATATGGATCATCTATGTCATCTGCAAAGAAGAGGCAACAGAAGAATTATAAATTTTTAAAAAGGCAATTTTCCAAATGATTAATGAGAGCTCCTAATGTTGACTTACATGAGAGAGTGTGTGTGTGTGTGTGTATTTACGTGTGTGTGTGTATATATATAAGAAAGGGGAGGGGAAAGGATAGATTCAAAAATATATAATGGGCTTACAGAAGCTAAAGTTTTCAAATTTTATAAGGTGCCTTCAGAAAAAAAAGGGGATGGATCAACAATGAATGAAAAGAATGAAAGAAATGCAGATTTTAAGAAAATCATACTGCTTACATTTATGTTTATTAGCCACATTTTATTAAGGTTTTATAAAAGTAAACAAGATAAGTTGATAAATAATCCTTGACACAAAAGTTTCAACTGGAATCATTCATTTGTTCCTCTTTTAATAATTCTCAATTATAAAAAAAAATTCTCAATTATACACTAAGAAAAACAATCCTCAAGTTGTCAGAGAGCAAATAAAATTACCAAGAAGTAAAAACTCTTACATATGTTTTTTTTTTTTTTCAAAAATTTTTTTTATTTATGATAGTCACAGAGAGAGAGAGAGAGAGGCAGAGACACAGGCAGAGGGAGAAGCAGGCTCCATGCACCGGGAGCCCGATGTGGGATTCGATCCCAGGTCTCCAGGATCGTGCCCTGGGCCAAAGGCAGGAGCCAAACCTCTGCGCCACCCAGGGATCCCCATCTTACATATGTTTTTAAAACAACTAAACACACCAATTTTAGCCATGGACATGCCAAATTTTATTTGCATAATTGAGACTAGGTTTCTTTCTACAGATCAGAGTTGAAAAGTAGAAATAATGAGAAAGGAATACAATGCTCAAGTCCTCTCCTTCCAATCTCTTTTCTGACTTTGCCTGGCTAGATTAGAGAATTAGGAAACAAAACGTGTCCTTACCGAGAAGTGCCACCAGGGTTAGCAGAATCACCATGTGCTTCACTCCCTTTCTCTTATGGAAATACAGCAGAATGCAGAAAATTAATATTTCTAAAATCTAGAAATGAAAAAGATGAAAAAGAGTAAACTATAAATTATTTTATACAAAGTCTTCAGAATGCCACACTTCTGTGATTTTGCAACAGTTCTCCTGTGAGAGCTGAGGGTGACTGGCATTCCTAAGGACAATTATAAACATAGGGGAACAATATAAGGATCCTCAGCCATTCAGACTAGGGCTCTAACCTCACCTACATGCCAGTGACCTTGAGATCAGCAACTCCAGTCTCATTTATCCAAATACCTTCTAGACATTTCCACATGCACATTTAATAGCCGTATCACACAGATATGGACAATGCTAAACTCCTGAGTGCCTTCCTTCCCTACATATCCCTCCTGGGGTCTTCATCCTCAAAATGAATGGCTCAACACCTACCTCCCTGCACCAGCCAGCAAATCCTTCCTTTCCCCTACTCCCTGCTACCCTCTCTCTAACCAATTCGTTTTTGATTCTACTCTTGCCTCTACAATCCAGCCATTCAGCAGCCAGAGGAATCATTTAAAAGCACAATTTGAATAATGAAATGTTATTCATAGAGAAGATATGTGATATACATATAAAGTCTTTACATAATATGACAAGTAGTCGGGTGCCCTGCACCCAGCCAGCGAGAGAGAACCTACCAAAACCTGTGAAGCCTCTTGCGTGCCACTCCCCAATTGTACTCTGCTCCTGGTAGGATCTCCCCAGCAACCACTACGATGAATTTGTGTGTTTACTATTCACTTTCTTTATAGTTTACCACCTTTTATGTATCCTCAAACCACACTGTTTATTTTTGCATCTGTCTGGACTTTATATATGCAGAGTCATACTTGCTTTCACTTACTTGTTTTTTTTCACTCTGTTTATGAGATTTATCCAGGATGATATATGTAGTAGAAATATATATTAAATCCAGTCATTCCTTTGCCCAAACCTCCTGTGGTTTCCTATCACATTAAGGATAAAATCCTGGATGGCCAACCTGCGCCAGCCACAGATGCCCCACCCCCACCCCAACCCTCATCCCATTTTCTGCAAAGCTCAGATTGCTCCTGCCTTTGGACCTTTGCACTAACTGCTGGAGTTTCCTGGAATACTTCCCTGATCTCCCTACAATGCCTTCTTCCAGTCACTAAACTTCAGCTTAAAGATCACCTCCTCCGAGATGTGTTCTGACCACTCTGATCTAACAGAGCCACCATTCATCTACTCTGTAGAGCGTTTTATCATCATCTGGAATATTTCTTGTTCATGTATTTTTGTGTTCCTTGTCTGTCTCCCTGACTAGCAGACAAGCTCTATGAGAACAGGGATCTTGACTGTCCTCTTTGCCACTGTCTTCAGTGCCTGGACACAGTTGGTCACTGAATAAGTATTTATGGAATTAATGAATAAATTACACCTTAAATTTATTATGAACTTGCCAAAAAACCAGACTTAATGTCTAATAAGCTGAGTGTTCAATAAATATTAATTGACTGTCTAAAATTTTCTTACCCTTAAGAAAACGCTAACGTAACTGAGTTCTCAATTTTATTTTTGTTTTAACGTTTTTTTTCTTTTTGGAAGTCCTTAAGATAACCCAAAGCAAAGCTGTTTTGTTTTGTTTTTTTTTTGCATGGAGGCAGTATCCCTGGACTGAAATCATAAATAAAAATGTTTACTTTTCTGACATCAGACAAGTAAAAACACCACTCCACTAATTTTTTTTCTTAGGAATTACTAGGGTTAGGGACTTTACTACATTCAGGTCTGCATTTTACTTATGGAGCCCTCTCTAAGTTAGTATGAATCTCTACTGTTTCAGTTCCAGGTTTGCTTGTTCTTTTTTCCTCTTAATCCTTTGTGGGCATGGAAAACAGCAGGACCATATCTTCTTCATGTAAAAACCTTTCATCTCATGTGGAAGATTAAGTCATCCCTCAGTCTTTTCCTGGTTAATTAAACCAATTACTTTAACTTTTTCTTATCGGACTTATTTGCCAGATCTTCAATTTAATCAAGTCAGGCTAAAAAAGTTTAAACTCCTATCCCTTTGCCTTCCCCAAAGCTGCCATCAAAACGTTGGGTGTCCCAGTGTCTGTACAGATCATCAATTGTTAACAGAAATATCCCCATTGGCTTTGTCTGCCTTCAAACCACAGGCTTTCATTCCTCACATCATGTGATTACAGACAACTCACAGCAGCATTTGGGACCACTTGTACTCATTGCTGGAGAGAAGGCACGAATGCACTGAGCGTGTTAGCTAATCTATTAGCCAGAGGATTATTATTTCTGGGAAGGGGGTGGGAGGAAATGAGGGTAGTTATCAGTTCTAAATATCACATATGACTTTTTTCCCAAATTCCATTGCTGTCGCTTTAGATAAATAAAACATGAGCTCCCGTGACTCAGAATGACTGGAGCTGCCCTGCATTCTGTCTTGTGGCAAGAGGTCATAGACCTCCCAGAATAAAATATTCAAGCAGCATGGAATTAATGTTAGTTTTTCCTAGGTGACATTATTTTCCCCTCTCTGAAAATATCAACATTAAAGCAGCAGTGATTTTTATGGGTTGCTGAGACACAGAAAGAGACAGCTTTGCTGATTGCTATCTCAGAGGTCAGAAATAATAACAGCACTTACTGCAGGCTTACCACGTGCTTTACTTGCACTAATTCCTTGAGTCCTCACAATGACCTTAGGAGACAGGCAGTGTTATCTCCATTTTACAGATGAGGATACCAAGGCTCAGAGGGGTTAAATGATGTAGGTTTGGTAGGCGGAATAACGGCCTCCCAAAGATGCCCATGTCCTAATCTCTGTAACTAGTATGTTACTTTGCGTGGCAAAGGGGCTTTGACCCTTAATTAATTCCTTAATCAGGCTATGGACCTTGAGATGGGGAGATTATCCTGGATTATCCAAGTGAGTTTGAAGTAATGGTCTGAGTCCTAAAAAGCAGAAAACCTTCACAAGCCTGCTCGGAGGGAGATGTAACATGAGAATGAACAGAGTCAAGGAACACTTGTGGCCTCTATAAGCTGGGAGAGGCAAGGAAATGGATTCTCCAGAGGCACGAGTAAGGAATATAGCCCTGCCAGTACCTTAATTTTAATCCAGTGGAACCCATGTTGGATTTATGACCTTCAAAACTGTAAGATAATAAATTCATGTTGTTTTAAGACATGAAGCTTGTGACAATTTGTTATGGAAGTAATAGGAAACTGAGATTTTGGTATCTGAGGTCTTTCCAGAGGAACAGACTCTTCAGGATGAGTTTCCTGAATCGACTCCAGGTTTTATGGATTGGTTCTCTAGTCCATTTAGATTTAAAGGCACTCATCACCCTATTTTCAGTGGTGAAAAGAACACTGGCAGGCCATGGGATGCTGTGACAAAGGAGATACACAAAATTTCATAATTAGATACTCCACTTCCAGTACAAAAATCTGAATCCACATTTACCTCACCTCTCACGAAGTCTTTCTTTCTTCCTTCTTTCTTTCTTTCTTTCTTTCTTTCTTTCTTTCTTTCTTTCTTTCTTTCTTTCTTTCTTTCTTTCTTTCTTTCTTTCTTTCTTTCTTTCCTTTTTCTCTTTTAAAGATTTTATTTATTCATGAGAGACACAGAGAGAGGTGGAGACACAGGCAGAGGGAGAAGCAGGCTCCATGCAGGGAGTGTGATGTGGGACTCAATCCCAGGACCCTGGGATCACGCCCTGAGCAGAAGGCAGACGCTCAACCACTAAGCCACCCAGGTGTCCCACCAATTCCTTTCTTGAAAGTATATACTTTGAGATGACTTTCTTGTAAAACAAAAACAAAAACAAAAACAAAAACCCAAAACAAACAAAAAAAACCTCTGCAAAAGCTCTCTTTAGGGTCAAGTCTGGGCAAAGATTTGATCCTCCATGGTCAGTTTTTATTCATTCTGCATAGAGAGGTGTGTACTGGAATGGATTGGAGAGTGCACCCTGGAGGTGGGCTGTCTGGTTTTGGATTCTGGTTCTGCCACTTAGTATTTATGTAACCTTGGATAAGTTACCTACCTCAGCTTCCCCATCTGCCAATGTAGAGGACAGAACATATTCCGAGTTCCCCACACAGGATTCAGCTTGTTTGGTGAGCACAGGCTGCTCTATTGCGGAAGCGAGCCCCAGGGCGAGCGTGTACGTGCTCAGATGGCAAAGCAAAAGAACCTCAGGCAATGCGTATTGAGGTCTTATAAAAACAGGTTTTTTTCCTTCAGGTTTCTAACACCTGGTGGTGGGTTTTGAAGCAGCTCTGCCAGAAAGGCTGACTTAATAATCAGCTTTGGGGTATAGCATTACAACAAACAATAGGGCATGGCCCCTGCTTCTGCTGATTTAATTTTTTGTCTGGTGGAGAGAAAACGAACACCTTTCAGATTATTTTGTGAAGGATCTTATGTTCACAACAGAAGTTTCCATCTGAATTCTCTGTTGGAAAATCTGGGTGGACAAAATGTCTACAAAGAATGGCCTGCCAAAGAACACAAAGCAATTGAGGCTTACAGCCGAATTTCCTCATGCGCGTTCTGCAGACTGCCTTAATAGGTATCACTCAACAAAAAAGCTCCTTCGAGAAGAGGACCCTGTGGTCAGCAATTTTGTTTCTTTCCTAAAGGACTTCTAGTAGAGATGAATTTCTCAGAATCTCCATGTTATGCAGCAGCTTTTCTAACCTTGAAAACGCACTTGTTTTTTGCTTCTTGGCAAGCACCAGGTGGGATTTACCCACCTGTGAATACAGGCTAGGAAAAGTTGTTTCAGTGGGTGAGCAAAGGACACTTCATTCTTCACTGGCTGGTTGACATCAGGCTTCTCAAATCCTCTTCCTACTAAAATGAAAACAAGCTCAGAGGACAGGCTCCTGGGTCTTGTTTCTGAGGCCTTTACTTTATGTAAGCCTTAAGGGTAACCTGGACATCCACTTGGTATGGGTAAGCACATGACACAAGGAGGTGCTATTAGCCAGTCTGGGACAGAATTTTACAATCCCCTTTTGAGAAATGGAAAACTTTATTCAGACTATAAAATATTTTTATTCATTTTATTAGTTATTAGAAGAGCAATTCAGGTACAGTATTTATCCTTGGTGTAATCCAAGAACAGTTAGGTGAATGATACTTCAAAGAATAGTCTTAATTGCTGTAATTGTGATCTTTGCAGTCACAGTTTGCAGAAAAAGCACAGAAACTGCCACCTCCAAGGATTAAATACTAATTACTTTGATGTTTAACAGATTTAAACCAAACTTCAGCTCAAGATCTTAGCATACTAATTACTTTGATGTTTAACAGATTTAAACCAAACTTCAGCTCAAGATCTTAGCATATAATTGATAACTTCTAGAGTCTTTAGAGATGTAACATATAATGAATTAAATTCCAAACTAAGATAATATAGATAATCCCCTTTAGAGTCTAAAGCCAATAGTGTTATTCAAATGTGACTTTATTAAAGATTTATCTTATACTATCTTATAAATATCTGAAATTAGATTTTTGGATGACATTTACTTTCAAATATACTTTCATTATTTTATAAGAATATGGGCCTCTCCCAGGACTGTAAGTTTCCTGTTACAGGAATTCTCTATACCCTTGGTGTCTAATCAGTTGAATGAACCAGTGAATAAATGAATGAATGAATTTAAGAGTTGATTAAATGGAAAAGTAGCAAAATGCAAGTAATGTCAGAGGTTTTTTTTGTGTGTGTGGAAACTTAACATTTAATAAAAGGTAGTTTTGTTCTTTTCAATGTTTCCTCTGGTGTTCAAACAATATATGATATGTCACCATCAAACAATGCTGTTTATCCCAGGAAACTAAGTCTTGATGCAATTTCAATCTCCAAAGGATTCAACTTGGGCTATTCATTTTCTGGTCACACACTATTTGACCCTTTTCTCACTGGATAAAGAATTTCTTTTGCTTGTAGGCAAAGAATAATTATATGTTGGTAGGACTTCAAGTCTAGGCTACCATGAAACACTCAGTAAGTCCTTCTAGTGCCTTGGATTTGCTCGATGAAATCTGTTAAAGGGCTGGGTCTGGTGGATGAGCAGGAGGATACAATGGGGCAGAGGGGAGGCACAAGTATGACAGACCTGAGGAAGGCTAATATGAGCTGGAAAGTCCAATTCTAAAGGTTGGTGGAGGGCCGGGGGAAGGAAAGCCTTCCAACATAAGAAAGAAGAGAGTCCAGGGGACAAAATAATTGAGTTCAGTTTTTGAGGAACTTTTGAGGAACCTACGAGACATTTTTTTATTGAATTAAAATTATTTTACTACTACGGCTCTTGGTTAAATGCTCATTTAGTCTATCCCAGTTTTCTTCTTACCACCTGCCCTTCCTGGAACATGCTTATTCTTCAACCTAAACCAACTTCTGTAACAAGTTACATACCAACCATCTCTATCACCCCTTCTGTCTATAGCCACTGGATACAGTCACTACATCAAATAAAATATCCCATTAGTGCCTTCAAATTTCTATATTGGTTCATTCCATTCTTTCTTTTACACATCTCTCAGTGTTATCCTGCTGTTGTTTACTTCTCCCAAGACAATCTTTTGCATTGGTCTCAAGGAATACTTTTTTGAAGAAAATATCTATCTTGAATAAAAGTCAGTGAAGTAGAATGTGTCTTCAGGCATTTCCCTTTGACCTGGGAAGGGAGGTTTTTTGGGTTTTTTGCTTTGAGTTGTCCTAAAACATGTTGCTCTGGAATTTGCTGGATTAAATATTGTGGAAATTATTCCAGTGGCAAGTCACCCCCAAGAACAGGATACTCAGGAAACTGCTGATTTAATGTTTCAAATACTTTCTTATTGGTCAAATATATTTACAATTTAATGAGATATTAATGTTGAGAAGAAAAGATTTATTCTCTAACATCTGCATGTACCAGTGGTCTAGATAATATAACTTCTGAGATAGTAAAATGTTTAAGATTCTTACCACATAGATCAGGAACTGCCAGCCAACAAAGTAATAGTGTACTGTTCTTGCAGAGATAGACTGACTTCTGTTTGGAGCAAAGTTCACCAATAAATATGTTCCTGCAAATGCCAAGGTCATACCTTTAAATAAAATTGAAAAGGAATATTTAAACCTTTTTTGTCAATGCAAACATTACCTATAGAGTGAACATTACTTATAAAAGTGCCTATGGTTCCTTCCTATTAACATCTGATTGATCAAACTGTCCCAAGATAGCATCATGTATTCACTTGATGGCATTATCTTTAAAAAAAGGGGGTGATAAGGCCCAGGGAAAGGATGTGGGTAGGTTATAACTTCTGATTTTTCATTGTGGTTCCAGATGAATCATTGCGTCTTCAGGAAACCTTTCCCCAAAGATGGGAAAGATCAGAACACATGCATTTGGAGACATGAAAACACATCCAAGCTGGCTGATTCTACATGGACCAGTAAGTACATGATAGAACTAGATCCACCAGAGCCCAGAGAGTGGGGAAGTCCATCACCTGATGGATGACCTGATGATCTACTCTGTACTTATTCATATTTGAAACATTTACACAGATACAGACACACACACACACACACGATTTTATACTTTATTTTAAAAAAAATTTTTTAAAGACTTTATTTATTTATTCATGAGAGACTTACAGAGAGAGGCAGAGACATAGGCAGAGAGAGAAGCAGGCTCTCTGTGGAGAGCCCATGTGGAACTTGATCCCAGGACCCCAGGATCATGCCCTGAGCCAAAGTCAGATGCTCAACCAGTGAGCCACCCAGGTGCCCAATTTTACACTTTCTAATCAATGCCATATACTAGAGTCCTTTTAGCAGAAATAACAAAGATAAGTGCTGACTTTGCTATAAGATTTGTTTAATCCAACTTAGAATCTAGAATTCTAGGGCTAACGTAGTAAAAAGTCACATTATAAACCTACGTAAGGCATGTATTTACTGTTATCCCTTTATCATTACCTAAAATAATGGAGGAAAGAAAGGTGTATGGGAAGAGGGGCCACATGAGGAGGAATAAAGAGAGGCCTTTACATTCCAAATGACACTGAAAACTGCTTATTTATTAATAATCAGCGCAGAAAAGCTGTAGTATTTTTCAGATAGCACCCTTAAAAAAGAATTCAACTTGTTTCATCACTATGGGTGGCATTGTTGTGTATATAATTTACAACCAGCACTGACCCCAACCAGAAGCAATGTGGCTTGTCTATAAAATCTCACAATTGGAAGATACCAATTTCCTGTTCCTCTTAACCAAATGATTTAGGGTTTTGAACTCTTGTTTCTGGGAACAGAGAGCACTGGACTTTTCACACAAGTTAGACAATGGCTATTCAAGATATCGTAGAAGCTATAAAATAAACTTCCTCTATTGTAAGAACTTACTCTGTAATACTTTGTGAAGGCAGAAATTATATACAAAATTTTAAAAGCTATTTCTAATGAGAATTTTAAAAATGAGAAAAATTATATTATTAAGCATTGGGATAAAAGGAGAATAATACAAATTATAAGTACCTAAGAACTTGGGCAAGATTATTGGTGAGCCCTGTCCTTTCTTTGAAAAAGAAAAAAAAAAGATCTTATAATGGTTCAATATTAGGTTGCTAGAAGGATGGGATTCTAAAAGAAACCAGTCTTCTAAACTTGGTATAGTGAAGTAGAATAAATGCATTGAATACAACTTAAAAATCTCAGAGACTTCCAACTTTCTTTTGTGAAATCCAAATTTCTTATTTTTATTGAGTTTCTCTGCCAATAATTTTTTAAATCTCCTCTAATTGTATCTAGTGTGGTTAAATTTATTTTTAAATTTAGTTTTGATTGGATAACACATGTATATGGTTAAAAAAAAAAAAAGTCAAAAGACACGAAGGGTGGTGAGTGAAAAGTTAAATCTCCCTCCCACCCTATGGCCCACTAGTTCCCCTCTTGCAAGTTAATACTGCTACCAAATCTTTGATTTCCCTTTTCAGAGATGTTTTATGCAAGTGTGTGAGAAAGTGCAGGAGTTTGAGTTTTCTACACAAACAAGAGCATATCATATACACTTTTCTGTACCTTGCTTTTGTTCTACTTAACAGAACATCTTGGAGAACATTTCACATCAGTGTATATAGGGCAACCTAATTCTTTTTAAGCCTGCATAATATCCCATTCTGTGGAGGCAGTGTTATTTATCTTAACTTTCTTAACAGGGTCCCTGCTTCCCATCTGCTTTCATATTTGCATATTGTGCCCAGTTCAAAATGTAGATCTTCACTGCATTTCAAAACTCCTTAAAAACAAATAAAATGACTGGTGACTGCAATTTTACTTTCAAAGTACTTCTGCACCTGTATTATTTCACTTGAGCCCCATATCACTGTGAATCTAGTTAATGACTCTATGGCAACTTGGTAGGTAACACATTCCTTTTTCTTCTTCATAATTTTAATTTCAGTTTCCTCTGACAATTACAAAGGTAGTTCTAGGTAGCTGCTATCTGTTGTATGTTTGTTTGCTTGGTGTCATTTGTCTGTGTGATTCACTCTCTCCTTTATGGATTATGTATACATGTTTCCTAAGTGTTTAAAAGTATTGAAGATACTAACAGCTCCTTATATAAATGTCCTTAAAATGTATATATATCTCATATTTTTTCTAAAAGTGGCATCAGATGTCCTTTCCTGATATTTTTATTTCAGTAAAGCCACAAATACTCTTTCATTGAAAGACACAGATTTCTAAATTAGAAAACTTGTTAGTTTACTTTCCGCTGGTCCATTTGCCCAAGGGAGTTATCTGGAAGCATAAGATACTCAAGGAGGGGAAGCAACACTTGGTATGCTCTTTGCCCATGGAAATGATTAAACTCCAGGTCAACACTTGGATCATGAAAGTCTAATCCACTAATCCACGCTGAAACTGCCCCCATAGTATTCAAATTTCACTGCTACTTGCTGGCTGGAAAAGATTAGGCATGTTACTTAGCCCTCTGTGACTTAGTCTCCTCATTTCTAGGCACAAATGAACTTATCACACCTGCTAGACTCCAGGAATTTGGCTGGGCAAGAAGCCAATCTGGGGAGCTGAATAGATTTGAAAGCTCATCTGGTGGCCTGATGTGACAGAGAACTCTGGGACAGATCTTCTTCAGGATACCGATCACTAGGAGTCCAAAGCTATCTCAGTTAAGCTTAAAAATTAATCTGAAGTTGGCAGCTCCTTCTGTACACGGGTCCTGTCCCTGTACTACCATAAAAGCACCTTTTTTCTTGAGGCAGCCCTGAAACCAAAAGAGCCAGTCTGTTCTCTCAACCAGAAATGATGGTTTGTTTGGCTACATCGGTATTCTAGATACCAGCCCTAAACCTAGCTGACCATTTGGTGTGGGAGAAGGAAGGAAAGAGATGGTCTTCATGTCACTCTTAATCTCTTGACATTCTATCTAGGGAAACCATTTATTAGTGACTTGAAGTAATCAAGTTACTGGTCTCTGGAGAGTACTTAAGAATTGATTGTATTTTTTTTAATGATAATACTATCTAGACTTAAGTCAACTAGGATCATACAGTCTATTAGATTTAGTACTTTTGATGATTAAGGCAGAAACTATAGGTTTTGGCTGACTGAAGGGGAGAGAAATCTGGTGCTTTTTAAAGGAAAAATAATCATTAAAATAATTTAAAGTTATTAATCCACTAAGAATCAGAGCACAGTCCAAAGCCTGTCATTGAGTTAATAATAGTTGGCGATTCATTTCAGACATAGCTTTTGTGAGGTCATTTTTTGAGGCTAGTGGTGAAAAGCTTCAGAGCCACAGAGCAACATTTGGCAATAAATTAGTTCAGCTTGTTTCCACATGGCCCAAAAATCTTCATTTGTTCCATCATGAAAAACAAGCTTTCATTTGCTTGAAGCAGGGAAAAATAAATGAATTTCTTTTGCACATTTTGACAATTTAATTTTTAGCATGCTTATATGTTAATCTTTCTATTTTTTTAAGCCACTAACTACTCTCTCCCCTGTTTGGTTTTAGCCTCTGTAAAGAAAAAAAAAATCCCTGCATTTTTAGCTCTTTACAGAAAGAGCCAAATTTTCTTAAGGCAGCAGCAATATAGATCCAAAGAAAATACATGTGACTTAACAAGTTACTGAGTGAGATTGGGGAGAAATTCTTCTCCCCAAGTATGAAGTGGGTTATTACATCTCAGGTTATGATAATTTTATGACATTGCTGTAGGAGACATGGGTATGGAAAAGGTGGCTACATTTTTTTCTTCTTCCTTTGCCACTAAAGTCAAGAATTGATCACTTTCAATGACAGTATGATACAAATGTGACATCAGTTATATAGCACTACTCAAAAAGCATTCAATAAAAAGGCAAAAATACCCAACCAGAGTTATGGAAAATATTGACTGGATTACTAAAGTTTGCAAAAATACTAATCAAGGTTTGTTCTGATGAACCACTGGAGTACATGTAGAAGTGGGGGTGGTGGTAGCAGTGGTAATAATAGCTAACATCAATTGCTTATTACGTGACAGGCCCTGTTCTTAGAGTTCTATCTCTATGAACTCATTTAATCCTAGAGGGTAGGTAATATTATCTTCATTTAAAACACGAGGAAAGGAGCCTCACGGAGATTAGGTAAATTTGAAAGGCCACACAGCTTTCTGCCCCTAGAGACTCATCTTCAACTATTACACTATATCGGGCTGCCATTATTAGAATACTGGTCCACTATTCACTGGTTACATGACCTTGGGCAAATTAGTTAACCTAAGTATCAGTTCTGTAAATAGGTTATTCCTACATTTAAATGAGATAGTTCATGTAAATACCTGAAAAGAGGAAATATTTAATAAATGTTATTCTTAAAAACAAGAGAAATTAGCAAAGAATCAAAGTGTTAATAGAGGTTTAATTTTTTATTATTGTTATTTTTTGGTATGTGTATATATGTGTGTGTGTTTCTTACTCCTTATATTACATTTTTAGTATTACCTCTCAGGAATGAAGTTGATCATAGAAATTACGACAATTTTATTAACAGGACTTTACATTTCTCAAAGTGCTTATAAGAATTATTCAATTTGATCCTTAGAACAGTATTCTATATTCATGAACAAACTGGTAGAGCAGTTAAGTGATATTATGCTGGCCACATAGTTGACAGAAAAAGTTGAATCCAGATTTGAACTATAAAAGTAAGTTTAATTTATATCTTTGATGTTGAGCTCATTTATTGCTTTTAGAAATGTGTCATTGATCTTGGGATTTCCAAGTATATAATCAAATCATCTGCACACATTGATATTTATCTTTCTTCTCTTTCCATAGTTGTGACTTTCATTTATTTTTTTCCTAAACCTATCAGCAGCAGTTGAGTGCAGTATTAAATAGAAACTTACCCTGCCTATTTTGCACCTTTGTTAATACTTTTCACCTTAGTCCCTCTCTATGTCAACCTCCAAATGCTTGGAAATGGCCCATGCCTGTCCTATCAGTTCAATCAGAACTGATTGAAATGTTAGATCTTCTATAAGAAATTCTTTCTGAGTTTCTTAGCTAGAGTAACCTCTATTTATTCTAAACCAGTGGTTCTCACCTGGGGGTGATTTTGTCCCCCTGGGGACATTTGGCAATATGTGAAGTCATTTTTGGTTGCCATAACTAGGGCAGATGGTGCTACTGGCATCTAATGGGTAAAGGCCAGGAGGAATGCCACTAAACATTCTGCAAGGCACAAGACAGCCCGCTGCAATGAATTCTCCAGGCTAAAATGTCAGCAGTGCTGAGGCTGTGAAACCCTGTTCTAAACCCTGTTCTAAAGTCTCAGGGCATTAGGACACGTAGTATTTTCCACTTTTAAAAATGTATTAATGTATATATTTTATCATCGACTCTATTATTTGAGTGCAGAGATTCCATCTTCATCATCTTTTTATCACCAATGTTCACAGTAATTGAAATGTCCCTACATATCCACCTGTATTACCTCATTAAATACATTAATTTAAACCTTAGCCATTAACTACAAAAGATGACATACATTAGATAAAATGATTTAGTTTTCATAAGACATTTGATAAATGAGAAAAATAATATAGGACCTAATTTTTTAATTTATAAAACTCAGGTAAATGCTCATTCTTATTTCTGATTCCATGCATCTTCCCCAAATGATTCCATAAACCATGATATATTTTTAAAAGTATAGAAAAATAAAATATTTGAAAAGAAACAATGCACATACCAATGCATTTGGAAAAATAATGTAACCATGACAAATTTGATGATGTCAACAAAAAATTCTACTAGCAGAATCAAACCAAGGAAGGGAAAGAAAAAGTGAAAACACTTTCAAGACACTAGGCTCTAGGAAAACACAATCAGGGAAAACAAATGCTCAACATACCAATACTGGTGTCACATTTAAAGCTCAAATTTTTTAAAAAATGTGATCTCCTTGGAAGTGAGTAGACACTGTTTTATTGAAAGTGCCTAAAGTATCATTAATTGTTGTCATATTATGTCAGCAGCAATTTAGAGAGGACTTTGTTAAGGAAGAAAATATGAAGTTCCAGAATCCTCATATGTGATATTTCCAATAAGAGGTGGAAGATACAATCAATACATGATGGCTTTGCTATATAATAGCAATCTTTCTTATAGCCAGGGAGGCTACTGTTACTTTCCACTAATAGCTGTATTTCTAAATAAAATTTTGAAGGGGAATGTTCTATGTTACTTTTGGAAAGAGTTAAATACAAATTAGGTAGGAAATTGGTGTATTTAATTTTTGTGAGGTTTTCATTTGCATGCAGTCCTTTCATGTAACAATCTAATAAATACATCCTTTGAAGCCAAATACTCTCTTAGGTTGTTTCCTTGGATTTTATTATGCTCATGAAAATTTTGTAACATTCATAATAATAATAGTATAAAATAATAATTAACTGTGGCCAATTGCATGGGCAGTGGGCACAATGGAAATTGAAATATTTCACGTGAAAGAGCAGAAGGCAGATCCAAGAAAGAATACTATTCATCTCCAAATGAGATTTATCCAGTTCAGTAATTTGTTCCTAGTTTTTAATGCACATTTTTAATAGTATTATTTATTTCCTGATCAAGCAGTGCTACAATTACATGAATTAAACAATTACTTACCTAGTAAATCTGAAGCTCTTAAGTTTTCTTTCAGAAACATAACAGAAATAATGGCACTACCTAGAAAGAAAATGGCTATTAGTGGTGTTTCCAATACAAAAACATACATTATGCAATGCCATTTGAAAGGAGTTGAGCACTTTGTGTCTTACACCTGGCCTAGCTATGTCCTGGTCAGAGACACCCAGTAGCTGTGCCTGTGAAAACAACTTTTCCCCCCTCATGGTTGAGGATACATAGAAACTGGCCTGGTTTATAATGGACTGAGGTCAGTGGCTGGGATAGTGCCCTGTGGACCGCAAGAGCATATAAAAGATTACTAAATAACTAAATGAACAAATGGAGGAATGCAAGAAGAGACAAGCAAGAAAGAAAAGAAAAAGAAAGAAAGAAAGAAAGAAAAAAAAAAAGAAAAAAGAAAGAAGAAATAATAAAGCGAAGAACTAAAATAAAGACAGCAACTACCAACTAACCATCGAGCAATCACGACAACCTACCCGACCCGAAATGCCCCCGGCACGACCTTCCCATCCCTTCCCTTCCCTTCCCTTCCCCTCCCTTCCCTTCCCTTCCCGGCCGTCCTCCCCTCCGTCTTCCTTGCCCTTCCTTCCTCTCCTTCCGAATGCCGTCCCTCCCAGAAGATCAGCAACACGAGTGGAAGGCAAGAAAGAGTGGAAGCAAGTTTTAACTTTAATATATCCCAGACTGAAGCACATTATTTCCCTTCATCTCTTCCTATAATTCCTAGTCTAATGATACCTTTAAAGAGCCCCAGAATCCTAGGACTCCTGTCAGTCTCCACTCTCCTTCACACTCCACATTCAACAGGATCCTGGGTCTGTTGGGTCTGAATTTCACCATCTGTCTGGTCCACTCACTCCTCCTCAGACCAGTGTCATTGTGCTGCTCAGGCCAGCTGCACTTCATGCTTAGACCTTAGGCTCCTGCCACTTTCCTCACCCCATTTGTCCTTGATCTCTTTGATGTCCTATGCCCATCCTTACTAAAATAATCAGAATTCCCAGAACCATCATTTAATTTCATTCTAAAGGACTTTTATTTGTGTTCTTTCCTTTGCAGCTCTGGCTCCATTCTTGTGACCAACTATGGACTCAAGTATCACCTCTGGATTCCCCTAGACCCAGTTAACCAATCCATCCTTTTTCATAATTACCACCTCTACTATAGCTTTCCTGTTACACTGAAGATTTATCTCCCTATCTGTCCTCAAAGACTATCAGTTCTTTTTACTCTAAGGTATGTCTTATTCTTATAAGATCTCCCAGGTGTTCCTAGCACATAAATAAGAGAGTTTGTGGGATCTCTGCCCTGCATTTGCTGGCCCTCATGGTGTAAGGTCTTCTCCATTACTGATGCTACTGAACACTCATCCTCTAAGTGATGACCTGCTACCTGCCATAGCCTCAGGTTATGTAGGGTATGTTGAATCTCTCTGAATTGTTCCTCTCCTCTATTAGTAGAGGCATGGGAAAATCCAACTTGTAATAATACAAAACAATACACAAAATAATTTGTATTTAAAATTTTTAGGGGCAGAGGGAGGAGGAGAGAGAGACTCAAGCAGGATCCACACCCAGCGTGAAGCCTCATGTGGGGCTTGATCTCATGACCCTGAGATTATGATCTGAACCAAAATCAAGAGTTGGATGCTTAACTGTTTGAGCCACCCAGGTCCCCCTATATTTTACATTTTTAACATAAATTATTAGCTAGCTTTTTAAGTTTGTTTTTTATTTTTTAATATTTTTATTTGTTTTTAAAATTTTTATTTATTTATTCATGAGAGGAGACACACAGAGAGAGAAGCAGAGACATAGGCAGAGGGAGAAGCAGGCTTCATGTAGGGAGCCCGATGTGGGACTCTATCCCAGGACCCCGGGGGATCATGCCCTGAGCCAAAGGCAGATGCTCAACCACTGAGCCACCCAGGCATCCCTAAGTTTGTTTTTTAAAGTGAAAATATAGGGAAGAAAAGTCATCATAAAAATAACTCATCACCTAGAGAAAACTGCAGTTGACATGTTGGTGTGCTTATTTTATCTTAGCAATGTTTTTTCAGTCTTTTTAGTTATTATGTTATTAAATTTGTCATGTCATTTAAAATTCTTCAGAGATAAAAATTTTAACGAGTCCATATAATAATTCATTAAATCAGTTAAATTTAAATATAACTATATCTGGTATTCTGGCAATGAATGAAAACAAAGTAAATCCACACCAGAAACCTTCATTCAAGATAAGCTGGGATTCTCTTACGTTTTCTTCATATTTTTCTCAACTGGCTCTTTCTTATTCAAGCTGAGCTATGTCCTTGCAAACTTCTCCTGGGGAGGTTATTTATTGGAATGGATGTTTCACAGAATAAACAGAGCATGAAAAATGTCCAACAAGCATGACTTTAACTGGGTGCTGTGGCTTTAAAACAGTAAAGCAATGTTTTCTGTATGGATATGTATGTAGCCTATTAACATTAAGAATTGAGTTAGGAACATGTGTAAAAATGTATGAAAATTTTCCATTTCATGTTTGGACCAAAACCATTCAGGGAAACTAATTTCATATGTTAGAGAACTAAAAAAGGTACAAAAACCAAGACCCCATTCCCATCCCATTACTGACTTCCTGTGTAATTGCATAAGAAATGTTTCCAAGTGGAGAGAGGTAGATCAATAAGAAATAAGTGAAGTATCACTACTAACATATATCAAATGCCATTCCGTTATAACAATCCATGAGATGACTGTTTCACAGCAAAGGAGCCCAGTAGGAAGACAGACGTTGCTTACATGGAATAAGGTCATCTTAGAGCTGGTAGGAGATACAGAGACAATGTATTCCAGGTCCTAAACCTTATATTTGGGAGACAGGTCCAGAGAAGTTGTTTGTTCATTCACTGATCCATTCATCTGACAAACATTTATATTACAGCAGAATTGGAACAGCATTTATATTACAGCAGAATTGGAAATGTGGAATTGCCCACATTTCCTTATCCTCAGTCCAGAGCTCTTTCGAGTACACTACACTCCATTCCCTCCTTTGAAAGGAGAAAGACATTGTTTTCCTTCTCTTCTTGTTGCTAAACTAGTTTTATAATTTCACTTTTAGAAGGGTTGGGGGAAACATTATGTAGGTGACAATTTCATTGCTAAAAGAGAAGAGGACATGATTGCTAACAACAAACTTAAAATCCACTACATGCATCAAATTATATTAACTGCCATAAAATAGTTATCAGAGTTTTGTTTTATGAACATAAATATGCTCCTTTTGCTTTCTGAAAGAACGTATGTCTAATGTACTTCATATTCATTTTTTTGTTTTAAAAGAATGTGTGTTTTTCTAAAAAATTGTTAGGTAAGAGAGTAATATTTTTAGTTTTAACTAACAAAGGAAGTAATAAAAGTGAACATTCTGTTAAGAAACACTCAATTCATTTATCATTCAAAATATGGTTAAAATGAGAGATGTGCTGGGCAAAAAGACTATCTGAGCAACAGCTAATAACATGACTTCTAAGCAGAGCAGTAAATTTTTAAAATGAGAAAACATGAATAAACTGAAGTGCCCTAAATACATTTGCCATCAGAGATCCGTCAAGCTCAATCCTGTCTAGTTGTTGCTGTAACAACCACCACTGCCTAATAAACACCTAGGAAGAGGAAAGAACTATTATGCTCTTACTCTAAAGTAAAATTTAATATTCAGAAATAGAACACTTCAAGACCAATAGTTTAAAAAGCATTAAGCCAGAACATAGTTGTAAATCAAGCAGATTTGTGCGGTGTGACTAAACTATCATTACTACTGAGCATTGATTTCAGCACTCACAGTATCATGTAGATTTTCAACTGGGGGCATATTTGAGCAGAGGTTCAAGAACCCTTTTCCATTCTGGCCTTCATAAAGACATAGCTCAAAACAGAGTGCTCACAGACATGGTCTACACAGAGGGTTCTTGTGGACATGGGTTAAATTCATTACACAGTGTTGCAGTGACTCCAGAGCCAGACAATGAATGCAATGAGCATAATGTATTAAGAAAAGGTAGCATATGAAAGATTATATACCAAAATTTAAACAGTCGTTATGTAGAAGTCATGAGGGGGTTAAAACGATAGCAGGAATATTTTCTGTAAGGGGGAAAAAATAAAAAAGCATCTAGTACTCTCTCTGGTGCAAAACTGGAGTACAATTGACATACAACATTAGTTTCAGGTGTATAACATAATGATTTGATGCTTATATTTTGTGTTCTTTTAAAAATTTGTTTAAAGATTTTATTTATTTATTTGAGAGAGAGAGCATGAGCAGGGGACAGGGAGAGGCAGAGGGAGAAGCAGACTCCTCATGAGGAGGGAGTCTGGTGCAGGACTTGATCCCAGGATCATGACCTGAGCTGAAGGCAGAGGCTTAACCAACTGAGCCGTCCAGGTGCCCAGAGATGTTTTTATTTTTTTTATTGAAATATAATTACAGGGATCCCTGGGTGGCGCAGCAGTTTAGCGCCTGCCTTTGGCCCAGGGCGTGATCCTGGAGACCCGGGATTGAATCCCGCGTCGGGCTCCCGGTGCATGGAGCCTGCTTCTCCCCTCTGCCTGTGTCTCTGCCTCTCTCTCTCTCTCTCTCTCTCTCTCTCTGTGTGACTATCATAAATAAATAAAAAATTTAAAAAAAAGAAATATAATTACATACAGTGTTATATTAGTTTCAGGTATGCAATATAATGATTCAACAATTCTATACATTTCTCAGTGCTTGAGATTAGTGTACTCTTTTAAAATTTATTATTTTTATTTGAGTATAGTTGACACACAGTCTCTCATTAGTTTGGGTGTACAACTTAGTGATTTGAGAGGTTTACACATTATGGTATGTCCACCACAAGCATGGCTACCATCTGTTCCTTTACATCACTATTACAATAAGCACTGTATTACTTATGCTGTGCCTTTCCTTCTCATGTCTTACTCATTTCATAACTGGAAGCATTTCATATCTCCCACTCCCCTTCATCCATTTTGCCCAACTCCTACCCCTCCTCCCCTCTGGAAATCATCAGTTTATTCTCTGAATTTATAGGTCTTATTCTGCTTTTTCTTTGTTTATTCATTTTGGGTTTTTTTTTAAAATTATTATTTAGATTCTACTTGTGGGGATTCCCTTAAGCATCCTTAAAAATACTGAGCATCTTTTCATGTCTGTGGGCCATCTGTATATTTTCTTTGGAAAAATGTCTATTCAGGTCCTCTATTCACTTTTTAATTGGATTGTTTGGTTCTTTGGTGTTGAGTTGTATAAGTTTTTTATATTTTTTGGATATATACTCCTTATTGGATATATCATTTGCAAATATCATCCCCCATTCAGTAGGTTGCCTTTTTGTCCTGTTGATGGTTTCTTTTGCTATTCAAAGTTGTTTGTTTGTTTTTTTTTTATGTAGTCCCAACAGTTTATTTTTGCTTTTGTTTCCCTTGCCTTAGGAGACATAACTAGAAAAAGTTTTTCTACAGCTGATGTCAGAGAAATTACTGCCTACTTTTTCTTGTAGGAGTTTTATGGTTTCAGGTTTCACACTTAGGTCTTTAATCCATTTTGAGTTAATTTTTGTGTGTGATGTAAGAAAAGTGGTCCTGTTTCATTCTCTTGCTTGTAGTTGTCCAGTTTTCCCAGCACCATTTGTTGAAAAGATTGTCTTTTCTCCATCATTTAGTCTTGCTTCTTTTTCATAGATTAATTGACCATATAAGTGTGGGTTTTGTTCATTTTTGCTTTTCATGCCTTTGCTTTTGGTGTCAAACCCCAAAAAGTCATTGCTGAGACCGGTGTCAAGGGGCTTACCACCTACATTTTCTTCTAGGAGTTTCATGGTTTCAGGTCTTACATTCAAGTCTTTAATCCATTTTGAGTTAATTTTTGTGTATGGTGTAAGAAAGTGGTCCAGTTTCATTCTTTTGCATGTGGCTGTCCAGCTTTCCCAGGACGATTTGTTGAAGAAACTGACCTTTCTCCAATGTATATTCTTGGTTCCTTTGTAGTCAATTATTTAAACATATATGCTGGGTGTATTTCTGGGCTATTTTGGCCCATTGATTTGTGTCTGTTTTTATGACAATACCATACAGTTTTGATTACTATAGCTTTGTAATATGGTTTGAAATTAGGGAGTATGATGCCTCCAGCTTTGTTCTTTCTTAAGATTCCTCTAGCTATTTGGGGTTTAGAATTGTCTTTTCTAATTTTGTGAAAATGCCACCAGACTTTTTAAAAAATTTATTTATTTTAATTCAACTTGTCATGGGACGCCTGGTTGGCTCAACGGTTGGGCATCTGCCTTTGGCTCAGCGCGTGATCCCAGGTCCCGGGATCAAGTCCCACATTGGGCTCCCTGTGGTGAGCCTGCTTCTCCCTCTGCCTATGTCTCCACCTCTCTCTGTGTGTCTCTCATGAATAAATAAATAAAATCTTTAAAAAAATAAATTCATGTTGCCAACATATAACACCCAGTGCTCATCCCATCAAGTGCCCTCCTCAGTATCTATCACCGTTACCCCAGCCCCCACCCGCCTCCCTTCTGCAACCCTTTGTTTGTTTCCCAGAATTAGGAGTCTCTCATGGCTTGTCTCCCTAATTTTTCCCACTCCATTCCCCTCCTTTCCCTTATGGTCCCTTTCACTATTTCCTATATTCCCCGTATGAGTGAAATCATATGATGATAGTCCTTCTTCAATTGACTTATTTCACTCAGCATAATATCCTCCAGTTCCATCCATGTTGAAGCAAATGGTGGGTATTCATCCTTTCTGATGGCTGAGTAACATTCCATTGCATATATAGACCACATCTTCTTTATCCATTCATCTGTTGATGGACACTGAGGCTCCTTCCACAATTTGGCTATTGTGGATATTGCTGCTATGAACACTGGGGTGCAGGTGTCCCAGTGTTTCACTGCATCTGTATCTTTGGGGTAAATCCCCAGCAGTGCAGTTGCTGGGTCCTAGGGTAGCTCTATTTTTAACTCTTTGAAGAACCTCCACATTTTTCCAGAGTGGCTGCACCAGTTTGCATTCCCACCAACAGTGCAAGAGGGTTCCCCTTCTCCACATCCTCTCCAACATTTGTTTCCTGTCTTGTTAATTTTCATCATTCTCACTGGTATGAGATGGTATCTCATGGTGGTTTTGACTTGTATTTTCCTGACAGAAAGTGATGCGGAGCATTTTCTCATGTGCTTGTTAGCCATGCGTATGTCTTCTTTGGTGAAATTTCTGTTCATGTCTTCTGCCCATTTCATGATTGGATTTTTTGTTTCTTTGGTGTTGAGTTTAATAAGCTCTTTATAGATCTTGGATACTAGCCTTTTATCTGATAGGTCATTTGCAAATATCTTCTCCCATTCTGTATGTTGCTTTTAATTTTGTTGACTATTTCCTTTGCTGTGCAGAAGTTTTACCTTGATGAGGTCCCAATAATTCATTATTACTTTTGTTTCCCTTGCCTTTAGAGATGTGTCTTACAAGAAGTTGCTGTGGCCAAGTTCAAAAAAGGGTTTTACCTGTGTTCTCCTCTAGGAATTTGATGGATTCTTATCTGACACTTAGATCTTTCATCCATTTTGAGTTTATCTTTGTGTCTGGTATAAGGGAATGGTCCAGTTTCATTCTTCTGCACCCAGTTTCATTCTTCTGCACGTGGCTGTCCAATTTTCCTAGCATCATTTATTGAATAGACTGTCTTTTTTCCATTGGATATTCTTTCTTGTTTTGTCGAATATTAGTTGACCATAGAGTTGAGGGTCCATTTCTGGGTTCTGTATTCTGTTCCATTGATCTATGCGTCTGTTTTTGTGCCAGTACCTTACTGTCTTAATGATCACAGCTTTGTAATATAGCTTGAAGTCAGGCCTTGTGATGCCACTGGCTTCGGTTTTCTTTTTCAACATTCCTCTGGCTATTTGGGGTCTTTTCTGGTTCCATACAAATTTTAGGGTTATTTGTTCTAAGTCTGTGAAGAAAGTCCATGGTATTTTGATAGGGATTGCACTGAACGTGTAAATTGCCCTGGGTAGCATAGACATTTTCACAATATTTATTCTTCCAATCCATGAGCATGGAATGTTTTTCCATCTCTTTGTGTCTTCTTCAATTTCTTTCATAAGTGTTCTATTGTTTTTAGGGTATAGATCCTTTACCTCTCTTTTGTTAGGTTTATTCCTAGGTATGTTATGGTTTTGAGTGCAATTGTAAATAGAATTGATTCCTTAATTTATCCTTCTTCAATCTCATGTCAGTGTATAGAAATGCCACTGATTTCTGTGCATTGATTTTGAATCCTGTTGCCTTGCTGAATTGCTGTGTTCTAGCAATCTTGGTGTAGTCTCGGGTTCTCTATATACAGTATCATGTCATCTGTAAAGAGTGAGAGTTTGACTTCTTCTTTGCCAATTTGAATGCCTTTTATTTCTCTTTGTTATCTGATTGCTGAGGCTAGGACTTCTGGTACTATGCTAAATAGCAGTGCCACTGAAATTTTAATAGAGTTTGCACTGAATCTGTAGATTGCTTTGGGTAGTATGGACATTTTAACAATATGAATTCTTCCAATCCTTGAGCACAGACTATCTTTCCATTCATATGTGTCTTCTTCTATCAATGTCTTAGTTTTCAGTGTATAAGTCTTTTACCTCTGTGGCTAAATTTACTCCTAGGAATTTTATTCTTTTTCGTGTAATTGTGATCACTTCTTAAGAGACTAATTTAATCAAAAATTAAAACAATCAATTACACTTTACCCAATTGTGATTATGGATGTAATAGTCTTATCTGATTCAGGTGTAAAAAATAAAACAACAAACAAAAAACCTTTGGTCCATGGGTTACAAATTCAAAAGTCTGGGGCCAATTAGGCAATCCTCTAGAGAAGGAAAAATAATGAAGCTGGTGGGCTAGGGCAATGAAAGTTGATGGGGTGTGGTGACAAGGGTGGTGGACTGGTGTGATGAGGGCAGGTTGCTGGAGTTATGAAGAGCAGTGGGGCCATGGTGACCTGGAATATACAAGATCAGTGAAAGGTGGCAGCCATAATTCAGCCCTAGCCAAATGCAAGTACAGGACTACCAAATCTGATTCTTTCAGGTAAACCACTTTTTGTGTGTTATGATCCAATTTTTAAACATAGGAAATTAGTTTATATTCTTAAAAGCATTGTTTAAGCCAAACAAAACATTGCAATGGTCACATCTGACCTACAGAACATCAGTTTTTGAAATCTCACCTAGTCCACAGTGAAAATTTCATCAATTTTCATTTAGTGTCCTCCAGTTTATTGTTTAGCCTCTATGATCTGAAGAGAAACCAGGGTATGTTTTTATATAATAGGAAAGTAGAAGATAAAGTAGTAAAGGGAACGCTTTTATAAAAAATAGCCCATGACATGGAAAGAGCATATTTATATAATAATGCTACAAACAGATCCACACATGTAAATATCTGTCTTATGGTTTCCAATCACTTATAATGGCAACTTTATTGTACTGCTAAAAAGCAAATCGCAAAAGCACTTTCCTGTCACTCACAATCAAGCTTTAAACATGTGGGCACATTGAGCATGCTCCCAGGCTCAATCAACTCTAGCTGTATGGAGGTACTGACTACTCCAAAATTATCATTCCTTCTTAGTTGTAGAATTGTAGGTCAATTACAATGTACTGCATGGAGTTAGGATTTGAAAATCTGAGGATGTGATGGTTTGAAAAATGTTTCTTGGTAGAGAAAAAAGTTGTCCTACCATCCCTATTGGCAGGAATAAAAGTGTCAAGTAATTCATGTTAATAAAAAAAATTGCTATTGTCATTTATTGAAGATACTGCACAAACTGTTCATAATTTGTATAATTTGAAATAGGAAATTTACCTGCATTAAAAATAATCAATGTCTTTTCTACATTTTCCTTGACACACATTAGTGATTAAACTTGAAAAGATTCCAAAAGAGTAAAAACTATCATTGAGAAGATTAACTGTGTATTATAAGTTTAATAGCACATTACTTCATCAGGAGCAATTTCTCTAGAAATACTTTGTGGCATTCTCAAAAAATCAGGATGAGTGGGAAAAAACTTGTGTTTTAGGACTTAGGAATGCTTTCAGCTGAGTGCAGAAGCAGACATAAAATGAGAACTTCAGAGGTTTATCCCGCACATTTGCTGCTTTGGGGACAAATCTGCTAAAGCAGACAACCCAGGAAGCCACTGAGGAAAGGGATATTTTCTGCATATTTTCAACATTAAAATAAATGTCTGTGTGGAGCGCCCACAGGAAGCCCATGTGGTTTGGAGGTCCGGTGATCTCATCCAGGCTGGCACTAAGCATGATGCTCCGGAGGACTGGAGGATTCGCAGCATCTAGGTTTGTGAAATGCTACAGGTCACTGGCTAATTGGTCTGTTTATGTTTCCTTTCATTTGTTTCTAATAAAAATCTTGGAGTCCAAAGTTTCTGCTTGAGATTACTTCTTTAGAGTTCCAAAAGGCATCACCAGGGCTTTCTGGCTACAGTAAGGCCATTGCCTAACGGATTACAGATACACTGCAGCTTACAGTGCCACCAGAGCACAACAGAAATATACAAAACATATATTCCACATCATGAATTTCCATTTGAGCCAAAGCCAGCATGTTAGAGAAAACTGGAGATGGAAAAGACTTATCCATCATGTGTCTCATTCTCTCATTTTCTCAGTGCAGTTGGCTTTCCAGCCACCGTCCAGATTAGCCCAGTCACATGGTGACTACTTCTCTTAGGAAATTATTCCAGGGCCAAGGAGATCTTGCTGCTATGTATTTTAACATTCCATATAAAATTCCAGGTGTTTGATCTCATATAATTCATCTCAAGTTTAATCTATTCATTGCCCACTTCTATTCATCTGGGCAATAATGAAATAAAATAGCATGTTTATGGGTCTCATACATTATCTGACATAGTGGATGCTCTTTCAATATTTGTTTATTTCTAACTGAAATTTAACTTGGAATATTTCTGAATTTAACTTGGAAAGGGTGATATGTTCTATGAACTTTCTTCTAATTACTTAATTTTTAAACTTTATTTTATTTTTTAAAAAGATTTCATTTATTTATTTATTCATGAGAGACACAGAGAGAGGCAGAGACAGGCAGAGAGAGAAGCAGATTCCTAGTGGGGAACCCGATGCAGGACTCGATCCCAGGATCCTGGGATCACGACCTGAGCCAAAGGCAGATGCTCAACCACTGAGCCACCCAGGTGCCCCTAATTACTTTACATCAATATACTCAGGGGTATAGAACTGAAAAAATGTCATTGGTGCTTCCATTATGTTCTGTTTTTCCCATCCTCCCTCCCCCTGCAACAATCTCCCTTTGTACCCCACTCCCTTGTCACCCCCAGAAAAATTAATTTTATACTGACTAAGGTCTACCATGAATTTCCTTAATTCCATGTCACTTCAATTCTTTCGGTTGTTGATGGCTGCATGATTTTTAACCATCTCTCAATACTTAGACATAGCATAGATACATCATGAGGATAAGCATAAAAATGAACAGGTTAAATGTAAGGCTGTACTTGGTAGATGCACAAATAATCTAACTTAACCCCCAAAGGACAAGCTAATACACTTTTAAGTATGCACAAAAGTGAATATCCACGAGTTCCTTGCAATGAAATGCTTAACCACTGTGCTTTTAAGCAGGTGTTTTTGTCTTCCAATACTCTAGAACAGAACATCCTATCCTCATTTTATCAAAATTCAAATTCAAACCAGCTCTACAAAGCTGTACTGTGTGATTTCCCTGTACAATGCTTTTCTGGAGAAAGAAGATGGAAAGCAACCAGACATACACAGTCACGTCTCCTGGGTCTCAATTAAATGGTGAGGAAAGACATAAAACAGGTCATTGTGAAAATCATGAAAGTAGATGGAGGGGCAATGTAGGACCAGGACTGTTGTGTGTGGTTGAGCAGGTTGCATAGTGCACAAAGATGCAATATCTGAGAAGCACCACCCACATCTCATATCTTGTTGATTTGTATATTTCTCAGGACAATTTTATGGTAGGTAGTACTAAAGCATCCTGGCCTGCTGAAATCATTCTATTACAATAATTTGCAGACAAAGAGAAATAAAGTATCATGAGAAAGGCTACCTTTTTCTATTCACAAAAACGCACCATATAGATAAGAAGAGGGCCCACTTAGGGCTTAAGGGAACAGAGAATAAGCCTGTTTAATTGGGTCTAGGAGCCAAGAAAGGCCTTCTAAGGAGGGAAGGATTAGCAGTAGTTTAAAATTTTATTACAAACTGCACAGAATATCCAACTTTTACTAGATTTCTGGTATACGGTTTCTCCAAAAACACATTCTCAAGTTGCAGTTAGGCCTGAAAGAAATCTTTCCTTCAGCCTCTGAAGTTAATTAGCAAGTTCACAAAAGTGCTACAAAGCTAGAGCAAGAAGAAAGTTACATACACATCCTAGGCTGCCATGCTTTTCCTCTGACAGATTTCTGTGTCTTTGTTTTTTTTTTTTAATGTATTTTGTCTTGGTAGGTTATTTGGAAATTCTGGTATTTTCCAACATGTTTTGGTAGGGGATATGTGGAAGGGTCAAAGGGTAATTGCTGCTTAATGGCTGAACGTGTGAGCTACAAGGATCCTATTTTTCTGCTCCCCCCAAATTAACCATTATATAAATAAGAAAAATTAAAGTCTTTTCTTAAACTGGTTCCTCCATTTTGTTTTTTATTTCTTCTGAAGATTTTATTTATTTATTCATGAGCAACACAGAGAGAGAGGCAGAGACATAGGCACAAGGAGAAGCAGGCTCCATGCAGGGAGCCCGATTCAGGACTTGATCCCAGGACCCCAGGATCATGACCTGAGCCAAAGGCAGATGCCCAACCACTGAGCCACCCATGGTGCACCCCATGGTTTCTCCATTTTAGAGATGCCCAACCACTGAGCCACCCACCAGTGCACCCCATGGTTTCTCCATTTTAGAGATTTTAATCATCAGCCATTTGGGGGGCCAGGGAATAGATTCCCTTATAAAGAATAAGGTGCTTTGTCTCTAAGTAATAATTATTATAAATCTCAGTGACAATAACTAGTGTTATCATTATGTCAAATACTATAGTCTGTATGTAACACTGTTCTTAGGTGTTTGTGTTTACTTTGTTTTTCCCCAGGACAACTTCTGAGGTAAGAAATCTTTTTACCTCCATTTTACAGATTAGGGACCTGAGGCATTAACCCGTTTAAACCACCTGAGGTCACAGAGCTTTCCAGTGGTAGAAACCTAGAGCTTGCTGTGTGGCCCTAGAGCTCATGTTCTTGACCATACAACTTCCCTGTCTTACTGGGATAAATATCCAGCCTAGGCCAAAGATGAAATTGAAAAATATCCATTAAGGGACACCCGGAGAGCTCAGATGGTTAAGCAAGCATCCGACTCTTGATTTCTGCTCAGGTCATGATCTCAGGGTCATGAGATCAAGCCCTGCATTGGGCTCCATGCTTAGCATGGAGTCTGCTTGTCCCTCTCTCTCTGCTTTCCGCCACCACCCCCCCCCCCCCACTATCTTGGTCACTATCTCTCCCTCTTTAAAATAAATAAGTGAGGGGGATCCCTGGGTGGCTCAGCGGTTTGGCGCCTGCCTTTGGCCCAAGGCGAGATCCTGAAGTCCCGGGATCAAGTCCCGCATCAGGCTCCAGGTATGGAGCCTGCTTCTCCCTCTGCCTGAGTCTCTGCCTCTCTCTCTCATTCATAAATAAATAAATAAATAAATAAATAAATAAATAAATCTTTAAAATAAATAAATAAATATGTTAATAAAATCTTAAAAAAAAAAAAGAAAAACATTCATTAAGCTTTCTTGATTAATGGAAACACAAACCCAAGTCAACATCCCGAATTAACCACACTACCAGTATAATAAGCATATCAGCCAGAATGAGCTTTTGGACCTATCCTTCAGTGAGAAATGCAGGGTAAAAGTGCAAGGTGACACAAGATATTAGGGCTCTGACATTCTCAAAAAACTGGAGTCAGGCCTGGGCATTCAAATCTGCCAGGATTATTCCTCATTATCCAATCCTTGAGACTCAGACAGGCTAGATAACTCACCCGAGGCAGTCAATGGAGATTGGATCATTATTAACGTGAGCATTGCCTTAAGAATTCCCTAAGGGGTTTTTTGCAGAACTATTGTCCTTTGAGGATGCCTCATATAAAAACATTTTGTGGTCAGCAATTTCTGGAAACCTGGCCTATTACATCTGCCTCTGAAAGACAGAGTGTGTGTGGACCCATCCTGGGATGGGCCCCACAAAGCCCTGCCCTAATGAAACCTGGCTAACATTTAAATTCCAACATTACAGAAATCTGTTTGTTTGTGGAACTCTTTGTTTCTTAGAACATCTTTGGAACTACCAATTAAACTAGTGTTTGAGGGACACTCCTTCAAGGTGAGCATTTCATGGGAAGGAAATATCAGAAAGGGAGACAGAACATGAAGACTCCTAACTCTGGGAAACGAACTAGGAGTGGTGGAAGGGGAGGAGGGCGGGGGGTGGGGGTGAATGGGTGACCAGCACTGAGGGGGGCACTTGACGGGATGAGCACTGGCTGTGATTCTGTATGTTGGCAAATTGAACACCAATAAAAAATAAATTTATTATTTAAAAAAAAAAGGTGAGCATTTCAGTGAGAGACAGCAGAACACATAGAGAAGGAGAAAGAAAAGATAGAAAGGAAGATGGTTGGAGGCAGGAATGTGGGAAGAGTGCAAACTGAAATAGCCATAATGCTTACCATAGTGTTTCTTATGTACTAGTCCTAAGAACAATCTGTTCAATTGAAGTTACAAAGGGAAAAGGAGTTTTGATTATGTAAGATAAAACAGCAGGTCTGACATATTAGCAGGCCTGGGGTATTGTGTGCCGTGAGATCAGAGCACAGGATCACCTACACAGCATTTCTCCTCACTTCTAGGAAGGAGAAAGGCCATGGTGTGTTGATGTGAACCAGATCACCTAAGCAGAGGGAGGAAGATGGAAGAGAGTACCTACCCTTCACTTGGACTTTAGAGCTCCCAACTTTTTTTTAAACTGTTCTGGACTTTAATTTTCTTTTCTTTTCTTTTTATTTTAAAAGCAACAAAAGATAGAAGAAAGGCCAGAAAAGAATATTGAAACTCCCATTCCATGCAACACCACAGCATACAATATCTTTTTTTGTTTGTTTTTAAACTCAGAGGGAAGATTGATTTCTTTCATGAATCTTCCAAAAAACAAGGAGGAGAAAAGTTCCAGCACAGAAGAAATGTGGACACTCTTCAGCCACATCTGTAGACAGAGCCATATGATATGTTATTTTAAAAATACTTTCCTTTTTGCTTTAGCCCTTTGGGGTTTCTAGAATCTTTATAAGGAATCTCAGGGTGGTAGGGGTTTGTTCTGGGGAATATTCTCAATCACCAATGGCCTATAACCTACCCTAAACACTTCACAATAACCTAAATTTCAGCTCAGGAAGTCTGTGGGAATATTACTCATGAGCATATATTACTGTTTGCAAAGATTGTAAAGTAGGAAATGGTTTGTATTTGAGGCTATAAGTTTTTTACTTCTTTGAATCATTTTATGGGCAGAGAGGGAGGTTGCTAAGAAGGTTCTAACATTGAAATATTAATTGGGGCTGATGGCCCACAAAGAAAAATGATCTGTAGCATCAAGAAAGGCCCATCTGTCAAACCAGTGGGCTTTGAGTTTGAAGGGAGGGAGACTGGCCCCATGGGGACTTGGGGAGGATGGGGCACTGTCTGAGGTGAGTGGGGAAACTTAAGCTTCCTATTATTAATGAGAGCTGGGAGCAAGTCAGGCCAAGAGGAGTAGCTTCACAGGTAGCTTTCCTGAATGTCTTGCAAAGGGTACCAAGGGGCCCTTAATCTCTGGTAACTTCTAAACTCTCACTTTAGATCCCACAGAGTCTGGCTGTATTTCATGCCTGTGAAATCTCTGATTATTATAATAAATCTAGCTATACTCCCCTTTCTTTGAGCTAGCTGGAGGAGCTCTCTTTTTCTTCTTCCCAGAAAAAAGATCCTCAGTACTCAGGAGACTCGAAATAAATGGAGCATTTCAGTACAATGTGATACACTCAATCCTCCCTCAGGTGTCTTTTATGCTCTTGGACAGTATTTTGTCTATTTTATGAAAACTAAGCATAAAGCAAAACAAGAAGTAAAATTAAAAATCAGCTCTAGGGGCAGCCTGGGTGGCTCAGGGGTTTAGCGCCGCCTTTGGCCCAGGGTGTGATCCTGGGGATCTAGGATCGAGTCCCACATTGGGCTCCTTGCAGGGAGCCTGCTTCTCTCTCTGCCTGTGTCCCTGCCTCTCTCTGTGTCTTCCATGAATAAATAAATAAAATCTTAAAAAAAAAAAAAAAAAGTTCTAAATATACAGTCATTGTGAAGAATGATAAAACATTTTCACAACAATTGGGGCCTATAAAGGTCCCAAGGTGACAATGCAATTAGATTTTTTAACATTTATTTCTATATTTTGAGAAGGAAGAAGAAATCTACAATGTCCATGTACATGGTATGTGTAGCAAAGAGAAGATATACTAAAATTGCTCATTTTATTGGCATGTTAAAAATGGTAAGTGATTACATAAATTGTGTGCCTATTCAGAGTAGTAACACTATGGCAATTTTAAGTGAGCAATTTCTAGAAGGGTGAAAAAATACTCTTTGCCAAATATTCTACTATAATACAGCATGGAAGTATTTTATGTAAAATATTTTGAATGATTAAGAGGGGGAAATGACTTTCAAAATAAAATAAAATTCTTTTTCAATATACTTTATTTCAGTTTAAACTATGCCTTCTTTAAGAATATCATATTTTTGTGCAGCCCGGGTGGCCCAGTGGTTTAGCACTGCCTTCGACCCAAGGCCTGACCCTGGAGACCCGGGATCAAGTCTCACGTCAGGCTCCCTGCATGGAGCCTGCTTCTTCCTCTGCCTGTGTCTCTGCCTCTCTCTCTGTCTCTCATGAATAAATAAATCTTAAAAAAAAGAGAAGAATATCATATTTTTGGGACACCTGGGTGGCTCAGTGGTTGAGCATTTGCCTTCAGCTCAGGTCTTAATCCCAGAGTCCCAGGATCAGGCTCCCCACAGGGAGCCTGCTTCTCCCTCTGCCTATGTCTCTACCTCTCTCTCTGTGTCTTTCATGAATAAATAAAATAAAAAATCTTAAAAAAAAACCAAATATCATATTTTCAGGATGGAAAATTAAAATTGAGACACGTGAATACATCTTATGCTTGATCTAGTTGTTACCAGCCAATAACCATCAACTCATTCCTACTTCAGTGGAAGTTTCAAAATCACAGATATTTAGAAACATGCTGCTTCCATAGCAGCAATTAAAAAGTAAAACTAAGAAGATTTTATTGATTTTAACAAGGCTTAGAAAATTTATTCATCTTTTTAGCAGTGATTTTTTGCTCTTTTTTTAGTCTTTAGCAACATCTCATATTCTCTTTTCTAGATATATTTAGTAAATCATAAATTTTGAAAGTAGGTTAATTGTGACATTACTATAAAATTACACATTCTTATAGTAATATAGAATAACCAATATTTAATCCTCCTTTAAATATTTATTTATTTATTTTAGAGGGAGAGAGAGCACACACGTGCATGCATAAGCACATGCAGGTGTGCAGAGGGAGGGTCAGAGGAAGATGGAGACAGAGAATCTTAAGCTGGTGCCACGCCCAGCACGGAGCCCACAAGACTTGATCCGCATAACCCTGAGATCATGATGACCTGAGCCCAAATCAAGAGTCAGATGGTTAACCAACTGAGCCACTATATTTAATTCTTTTTTTAAAAAAAATATTTTATTTATTTATTCATGAGAAACACAGAAAAAGGCAGAGACACAGACAGAGGGAAAAGCAGGCTCCCTGTAGGGAGCCTGTTGTAGGACTTGATCCTGAGACTCTGGGATCACACCCTGAGCTGAAAGCAGATGCTTAACCTCTGAGCCACCAAGGTGTCCCTCCAGTACTTAATTCTTAATGTAAAGAGATACTGAACTATAGATTCAAGATCAGGCATCAAACACTCTAAGTACATGTAATGTCAGCTTAACATATACATAAAATACAATGTATGACAAATACTTGTAGGTAATTCATTAATAATTTAAAAAGCATGGTATAACATTTGCTGTTGCTATTAATTTATTAAGATGCAGACACTGGAATCAGGCTTTTATTTTTTTTTAAAGATTTTATTTATTTCTTCATGAGAGACACAGAGAGAGAGAGACAGAGACTTAGGCAGAGGGAGAAGCAGGATCATGCCTCGAGTCAAAGGCAGACGCTCAACCAATGAGCCACCCAGGTGTCCCAGAAATCAGGCTTTTAAACACAAATACTACAGTTACAAAATGCAAGTTTCTTCATGGTAACGTGGCGGCATGATGGTAGATAAGTGAAATCAGCAGTGTAATTGTTCCAAGATAAAATGCTAAGAAAATAGGAAGTAGACTTTCTTCTTTTATTCATATGTTGTTCAAGTTGTATCTTTTTTTGCCAACTATCCTGACCTCTAACAATTTCTGCTTGTCAAAACAGAGAAATGGCTCACCTGTAACAGACATACAGCCTAATGGAGCGATGAGAGTAATAGGAGCAAATCCATAGGCTGCAAAGTTGCCTGTCTCCCCCATGGCCATGAGCGCGGTCCCAGCCCACCACAACACACTCTTGAAGTAGGGCCCGGGATGTTCCTGGTGTGCCAACTGGACGTGAGAATATTTCTGGAAGTAAATCAGAAGGCAAATAAGAAAATATCTCTCCCAGTTAGAAGAACTTGCCTTGAAAATTTTTGGTCCTGTGTATTTGCATCATGGCTTTGAAATTTGCAGATTATTACAGAGCGATTATTATGGTTTTCTGCTTGTTCCAAACATATCAGCTGCAGAAGCGACTGTCATTAACAGAGAATTTTGTAGCAAAAGGGCCTTCCTTACATAAGAATGTTTAGTTCCTGTAGCTATAAAAAATTAGTATCAGTAACTATTCTCCAAAGGTGAGGAGTATGTTAAGGAGCTTAGTGTCTTTTCAGTCTCCCACACCACAATACTTCTTTCAGAATGTTGAAAAAGTCCAGCCAAAATAAACACTAATGAAATAAAATAAGTTACTAAAGAAAACCACTTTGAAAAGGGACTTAAATGTGTGAGTCAAAGTAGCTACCACAATAAACATACTGGGGCAGAATACTTTGCTAGTAGGGACCTGGGGTGATACATACTTGTTTATATCTGGTCAGAGTATTTCTTTGTATGAGGTACATACATTCCTGGAAAATTGGCCATTAAATAAAGCCCTGTTTCCTTATTAATTTTATGATGCCTGAACCTACTTTCTATTAAGAAGTATGTACAATTCTAGATGACATTTAAAAACTTAAAAAATAATAATAAAAGTACTAGAAGAAATACAGAACATTAAAAATAAATCTTGGTTTATGCCAAGATTATGAACATCTTTGGTACAAATTTGTGGTACGAATTCAAGCCACCAAGGCACTTTGCCTCAGACATGTAATATGATTAAGAGGCCATGAAAACATTTAATTTCTTTTAAAATCAGAAGAAGAAAGAAGTGAAAGCAATCTAGCCAATATTTGTCTTTACAACAATGAGGCCATAAAGTATAACTGTTTTTTGTGTGTGTGTATTTTGTGTGTGTATTTTTGTGCGTGTGTGTGGAGGAAGGATCCTGAGAAGTGCCTGAGGGCCATTTTTTTTTTTTTAAAGACACATTCAGCGTCATGATCAGACTACTACATTTAGCAATTAACAGCATGGGTGCAAAAAAAAAAAAGTACATTAAATCCCTTTGTTGGAATGCTTTCCACTTTCCACAGAACAGAAACTAAAATAATCTGTTATACAATTAGTCACAAATACAGTTCTCGAGTTTTTTGTCCATACCCATGAGTATTGTCTAAAACATGTCTTCTTTGTAGCAGCTAGACCCTGCCACCACTGTACTTGGCTGAGTTCACAGATCTGTTGTAACCTGTAGCTTCCCTGTCCCTTCTATGGCTCTCCTCTCCTGCTAAGCTTTGTTTCCTGGCAGTAATTAAAACCTTCTGCCACTGCCATAGCTGCTGCTGCTGCTGCTGGAACCGCCATAGCCACCTTGGTTTCGTGGTTTGGCAAAGTATTGGCCTCCACCACGACAGGGGCCAGAGCTTCTGCCTCCAAAATTTCCTCCTTTCATGGGTCCAAAATTTGAGGATCGATTATGGTAATTGCCAAAATCGTTATAGCTTGCGTCACCTCCAAAGTTGCTTCCATCATTATCAAATCCGTTATAGCCATCCCCACTGCCACCCTGTCCACCACCACCTCGACTGCCACCGAAGCCACCTCGACCACTGAAGTTCCCTCCACGACCAAAGTTGTCATTCCCACCAAAACCACCTCCACGACCACCACCAGAGTTTCCAGAACCACTTCGGCCTCTTTGGCTGGAAGAAGCACTAGCCATCTCTTGCTTTGATAGGGCTTTCCTTACTTGACAGTTGTGGCCGTTCACAGTGTGGTATTTTTGAATGACAATCTTGTCTACAGAGTCATGGTCGTCAAAGGTCACAAAAGCAAAACCTCTCTTTTTGCCACTACCTCGGTCAGTCATGATCTCAATCACTTCAATTTTCCCATACTGTTCAAAATAATCTCTTAGATGATGTTCTTCAGGGTCTTCTTTGATGCCACCAACAAAAATCTTTTTCACACTTAAGTGGGCACCAGGTCTTTTCAGGAGACAGCCCTCTTTGGTTCCATGACTCTTCTGTCCACCTTGTGCAGCTGAGCGTTCAAGGCCGCGTCCACCTCCTCCACGGTGGCCTACGTGAGGAACCCAAAGCCTCTGGAGCGCTTGTAATTGATTATAGTAACAATGCTGAGTTGTGAATTTAAAAGTTAGTAAGAGAGCTCATCTTAAAAGTTCTCATCTCAAGAAAAAATTTTAACTGTGTGAGGTGATGGACTTTAAGCTTACTATGTGATCATCTCCTAATACACACATACACCAAATCATTACACTGTATACCTTAAGCTAATACAATGTTATAGATCAATAAAAAAATAAAAATAAGACCATTGCAATGGCTTTCTGCCCCTGGACGCCACCGAGTAAGCATCGTTAAGGTGTCCTCTCCCACCGCCATCATGTCTAAGTCAGCGTCTCCCAAAGAGCCTGAGCAGCTGCTGAGGGCCCTTTAAAGTCATACTCTGTTCCTAGATCAAACTACAGAGTTAGAAAAATAAGCTCCTTCTTACCTGAATATTTAGGGAAATACTCATTACCAAATTTCCTAAAATGGCTAGCAAAACTCCAGAAAGGTGAATCTGTAAAAGAAAATGTTTTCTTTTTAAAATAGCATTTGTACGATACTTACTTAAAAAAAAAGAAAAGAAAAAAAAAGAGGCAACAACAACAAAATTTAAGTTGATTCATTTGTTTGCTCATTCAGCAAATATTTTCTTAAGCACCCATTTGTCAGGGTCATTTGGATTTTGAATAGTGGTTTTATTAGGATTTGTTTTTTTACACTTGTAGTCAAATATTTTTTTAGAACAAGCTCAACCCTTTACTGAATTCTCTAACTATCTGCCTCATTTGCTAAAATAAAGAAAATAGTTACCAGGTTCTGACTTTTTCTCATTAAGGTGCTTTCTTATTTGTCCTTTCCGTCCCTCTTCCTCAGCAATCCTTCTCATTGTGTTTATTGCCTTAAGTGTGGACTGTACAATTATTGCCCATCTTCTCTCCCTTGCTCCTATCTCTTAGTATATTCTGGAGGACTGTGGCATGAAAGAAAGATCACTGGCCTTCGAGTTAAAGCATGAATCTGGGATTTGGATCTGCTATCTTTTAAGGGGTGACTCTGAGCAAGTTATTTCAACTCCCTGGGCTCAGTAAACAAGATAATGTTGAATAAGATGTTTCCAAAATCCATTTACTTGTCAAGTTTTATGATCTCCATTGGAGACAGACTACATTTTCCCATCACTCCTCTGATCAAGAACCCACAGCGCTTCTCTCCAGTCAGCTACATCAAATATAAAACTACCACATCAGTTCCCCATAATCTGTCCTCATCCTGACCATACAACTGGCCACAGTATATTTAATGTATCCTCTACCTCAGGCACCTGGTGCAAGACATTCTCCAGCTGGTCACACTTTTGCTCACGTCTCTCCTCTCTCCTAGAGAGAGTGGTGCCCCGTCTTAGCCCATTCGGGTCATACTTCATCCTCCCAGCCTGCTCAGGTCTCCCTCCTTGAAACCCATTCAGACCACCACAGCCCATCCTTACTTTCTCAGACTCTAAGTGGTAATGCTTTTATTCTTTTATACTGGCACATGCATCATTATGTTCTAGGCAAATAGTCCAAGGGCTTCTATTGGATTTTCTACATCATCTATCACGTTCATCCACTGTCATGTCCATCATTACATTCTATGAATAGATGGCAAATTGCCTGAGGGCTTCTACTGGATCTTCTACATATTTACTTTGCAAAATTAGGGGCTCTTGAAAAAGTATATAGTGGTTTAAAACAAGAACTAAAAAGAGATTTAAAAATAAGTTCTTATACATTGCCCAAGATTTTTACTATAGATAGCGTTTACTATGGATAGTTTACTATAGATCCAGCCCAAGGTCAAAACATTCATTTGCTGCTCAAATGGCACAAAGGTGTCATAACTTGTAGCAGAATAAATTAGCAATGGCATCAGGGATCTTCCCCCTTCTTCTTCTATAGTACATAACTTCTAGCTAGCTTCAAATTCCAAGGAGTGATTTGAATTTCAAATGAATATTATAACCACAAGGAACCCTTTTTGGAATGCAAAATGTCTTTGAAGTTTTAGAACTTTATTATATATGCTAAAGTGAAATTCAGTGTTTTTTAAAAATAAAGCAGAAAAGTTGAAAACCCATTAAATAGTTGATATATAACATCCATAGTCTTTAATCAGTTAAAAATTTTCTTTTCCTAATAAAGGCACTTGGCAATAATTTTGATCACTATTCCTCATGAGGAAAAACTGTATCATAATAAAGTGCTATTTCCATGCTTTCAATTTATAATTGAATGCATTTGGCAGTAATCAGGAAAATAAAGATTCAGAAGAAGCTTGGGATTGAATGGATGATTATGAAATCTTCCATAATTATAAATTGTAGAATAGAAATAACTTATTTCAGTTCTTTAAGTCATTCACTGAGTAGTTTAAATGCCACCAGGCTGAGCATTTAGAAATTGATAATGATTTCTCAGATATGACACCAAAAGCACACACAACAAAAGAAAGAACAGATAAGCTGGACTCCATCAAGATTAAAATCTTTTGTGTAACAAAGGACACTATTAATGGAGTGAAAAGGCAATCTACTCAATAGGAATAAATAACTGCAAATCAAATGTCTCATAAAGATTGACATCCAGCATATACAAAGAATTCCTACAATTCAACAACAAATTAACAACCCAACTAAAAATAGGCAAAGGACTTGTATAGACATTTCTCCAAAGAAGATATACAAATGGCCAATAGGCACATGAAAAGATGTTCAACAGCACTAGTCACTAGGGAAATGCAAATCGAAATCACAATGAGCTACTACTTCACACTCATTAGAATGGCTACAATTAAAAACAACAACAACAGAAGAAGATATCAAGTGTTGGAAAGGATGTGGAGAAATTGAAACTCTTGTGTACTGTTGAAGAGCATGTAAAATGGTATAACTGCTGATCACATACAAGAATTAACTCAAAGACCTAAGAGCTAAAACTATGAAATGCTCAGAAGAAAACATAGAGATAAATCTTTATAATATTGGATTTGGCCACAGATTCTTATAGATAAGACATCAAGGCATAAGCAACAACAACAAAGATAATCAAACCTTATCACTATGAAAAATGTTTGTGTTTCAAAGGACACTATCAAGACAGTGAAAAGAACCCATAAAATGGTAGAAAATAATTGGAAATCATACATCTGAAAAGGGACTTGTATCTAGAATATATAAAGAACTCTTACAACCCAATAACAAAAAGACAACCCAATTAAAATTGGGCAAAGGATCAGAATAGACACTTCTCCAAAGAAGACAAATGGCTAATAAGCACATGAAAAGATGTTCAACATCATTAGTCATCAGGTAATGCAAATAGAAAGTACTGTGATAAACCACTTCACACAAATTAAGATGGCTATAATCGAAAAGTCAGATAATACCAAGTGTTAGCAAGGATGTAGAGAAATCAGAAGCCTCATACAAGCTGATGGAAGTATAAAACAGTGCAACCACTTTGGAAAACAGTCTGGCAGTACCTCAAAAATGTAGGCATCGAATTTCCATTTGACTCAGCAACTCCATGCGTAGGTATACATCCAAGAAAAATGAAAACATACATCTACACAAACACTTGTACACAAATGTCTATAGCAGTATTATTCATAATACAGCCAAAAGTGATAATGACTCAAATGTTTATCAACTAATGAATAAACAAAACATAGTATGTTCATACAATGGAATATTATTTATCCATAAAAAAGGAAGGAAACAGATATATGCTACAACCTGGGTGAGCCTGGAAAAATGTATGCTATGTAAAAGAATCTAGTCATAGATGACTACATGTTATATGATTCCTTTTATATGTAAGGTCCCCACTAGGCAAATCTATAAATAGAGAAAGCAGATTAGTGGTGGCTTAGTCCAGGTAAAGATGCAGAGCTTAGGGATGACAGCCAAAGGGTGGATTGTTTCTTTTTGAGGTGATGAAAATGTCCTAAAGTTGATTGTGATGGTCTCATAACTCTGAATATACTAGAAATCAGCCAATTGTACACTTTAAAATAAGTGAACTGTATGCTATGTGAATTACATTTCTATAAAGTTGTTAGAAACAATAATTTTTTATTTTTATGTTTTAAAAGATTTTATTTATTTGAGAGGGGGGGGGGAGAGAGAACGCACAAGCAGGGGAAGCAGCAAGCAGAGGGAGAGGGAAAAGCTCCCTAGAGCAAGGAGCCCAATGTGGGGCTTGACCTCAGGACCCTGGGATCATGACCTGAGCTCAAAGCAGACACCCCCACTGAGCCACCCAGGGATCCCCCACAATCAATAATTTTAATACACAAAGTATTTACATCTCTTTTTCTGACCCCCAAAAAATAAAATGCTACCAATGAAGCTAGCCTTCTTATAATCTCTTCTCTCTTCCAGAGATAACTTTTTAAAAAATATTTATTTATTCATGAGAGACACAGAGAGAAAGGCAGAGGCACAGGCAGAGGAAGAAGTAGGCTCCATGTAGGAGCCTGATGCGGACTCGATCCCAAATCCCGGGATCATGACCTGAGCTGAAGGCAGCCGCCCAACTGCTGAGCCACCCAGGCACCCCAAGAAACTCTTTTTCTGAAGTTGATATAAACTTCTTTCCTTCCTAGATTTGCCTTTATTATATTTTAGTGAATTTTTTCATCTTCTTCATTTAGATGCTTAACTCATTAGCTTTTCCTTTCTTCCTAATAATATATACAAGTGCAGCTATACATATTCCCTTAAGTTCACCCCGTTTTAGCTCCATACATACTTTTAGCTCTATACATGTAGTTTTCATTGGCATTTAGTTCTAAATATCTCCTAATTATTTTATTATTTTTATCTGAACCTTCTATTATTTAGAGGTCTGTTTTTTAATATTTTAATAATGGAGGTGTTGTTTATTGTTTTGTTACCAATTTCTAATTTTATTGAGTTGTGGGCAGAAAATATGCTGTGTACAAATTAACACTGCTTTTTGACCTACTATATGGTATAAACTGAAATTTGTTTTGTGACCTAATAGTGTATGGTCAAGTTTTATAAGTATTCCATGTATGTTTGAAAGAGAGTATTTAATTGTTCGGTTAATACACTTTATATATATTTTGCTATCTATCCATCCATCTACCTAACTCCATTAATTCATTGGTCAAATCTTTGATACGCTTAATAATAATACTTACCTGGCAGGGGAGATACCATGATCATGATACGCTTAATAAATTTTGGACTTTTTTGTCTATCAATTGTCAATGTAGGTATATTAAAAATCTAACTATGAACATGGATTTATCTATTTTCCTTTTAAATATACTGAATTTTGCTTTAAAATATGTAAAGTGCTATAGTGTTAGGAATGTAAAAATTCAGGATTGTTTTACCCTCTCAGTTAATTGTTCTTTCTATCATGATATATTGCCTCTTTTAATCACCATATGTTCTCACTTTAAAGTTTAACTGCTTTCTTTTAAAATTTTTTATTTATTCATGAGAGACAGAGAAAAGCAGAGACATAGGTAGAGGAAGAAGCAGGCTCCTCACAGGGAGCCCGATGTGGGATCCTGGGATCACAACCTGAGCCGAAGGCAGATGCTCAACCAGTGAGCCACCCGGGTGCCCCTATGTCACTGCTTTCTTCAGATATTTGCCACTTTCCACATCATGTACTTTCAACATCTCCATGTCATTATACTTAGGTCTCTTAATTTTTAATTTTTTTTTAATTTATTCATGATAGTCACAGAGAGAGAGAGAGAGGCAGAGACACAGGCAGAGGGAGAAGCAGGCTCCATGCACCGGGAGCCCAATGTGGGATTCGATCCCGGGTCTCCAGGATCGCGCCCCGGGCCAAAGGCAGGCGCCAAACCACTGCGCCACCCAGGGATCCCTTAGGTCTCTTATACATTGAAACTAACTGAACTGGAAAAAAATAAAACCTGAGACTTTCTGTTCAATGTGAAGTTTGGTCCATTTTATTTATTGTGATTATAAATATATTCATTTGTTTCTACCTTTTTTTTTTTTGTATTTGTAGTTATTTTGCTTTTTCTGTGCTATTTTCTCCTTTCCTCAGGATTAGTTGATTAGTCTTTGCTTTTTTCCTCTCCCTAGTCTTTGGCAAAGAAGTTATACAGCTTACTTATTTTCTTTTAGTAATTATTGTTAAAATTTTAAAACTTTTTATTTTGAAATAATTTTGAAAGAAATGTAAAGGTAGGTCCTTGTCCACTCTTCCCCCAGGCTCCCCTCAAAGCTCCCATCTTACACAATTATACAAAACATCAAAGTCAAGAAACTGGCGTTGGTAAAGATCTTGTTCAGATTTTACCAGCTATGCAAGCACTTGCGTGTATGTGTGTATGTGAGAACAGGAGACTCATCTGTACCATCACCATAAGATTCTCTTATGTTACCCATTATTGATACACCTGTTTTCTTCTCTTCCCCATCTCTAACCTATAGCAACCACTAATCTGTTCTCCATCTCCAGAATTACATTAATTTACATATGCTACTTAAATGGAACCATAGAGCTGATATACTTTTGAAATTGGCATCAGCCTTAAGGTTCATCCAAGTTGTTGGATCAACAGTCCAATCTTTTTATTTATTTTATTTTTTTAAAGATTTTATTTATTTATTCATGAGAATACACAGAAAGGAGAGAGAGAGAGAGAGAGAGGCAGAGACACAGGCAGAGGGAGAAGCAGGCTCCATGCAGGGAGCCCGACGTGGGACTCAATCCCGGGTCTTCAGGATCATGCCCTGGGCTGAAGGCGGCGCTAAACCGCTGATCCACCCGGGCTGCCCCCAGTCCTATCTTTTTATTTTTATTATTATTATTATTATTATTTTTAATACCAGTCTGATCTTTTTAAATGCTGAGTAGTATTCCATGGTATGGATGTACCACAATTTATTTAACCATTCACTCACTGAATGACATTTGAGTAGTTTCCGATGTTGGGCTGCGTGAATCAAGCTGCTACGAATACTGTGTTTAAATTTTGCATGAAAATAAGTTCATTTCTCTGGGATAAATGCCACAAGTGTAATTGCTGGATCATGTGGTAAGCCTATTTTAAGCTTTGAAAAGAACTGCCAATCTATTTTCCAGAGTAGCTATCCCATTTTACATTCCCAACATTAATATTTGAGCAATACAGTTTCTCTACTATGAAATTGCATTCTTGATATAAATTCTAATGTTAATCAATATCCTTAGCCTCCCGACATTATAAAAACTTTAACTACAGTGTCTCCTCTCTTATACCTTTTTTAAAAAATAATTTTAATTTAGATCCAATTAATTAACATATAACGTATTATTGGTCAGAGGTAGAGGTCAGTGAGTCCACAGTCTTGTAGAATACCCTGTGTTTATTATATCATGTGTCCTCCTTAATGTCCATCACTCAGTTACCCCATCCTCCTACCTCCCTCCCCTCCAGTGACCCTCAATTGTTCTTGATAGTGTATCAGTTCCACCTTGCTTTTGTAGCCTCAAATTCGTCATTGTTATGATTGTTTCATGCAATCAATATTTGCCTTATTTATCCATGTTTCTTTGCTCATCACTGCTCTTTAAAAAAAATGGCTTTATTGAGATATGATTCATATGCCATCATGTTCACCCTTTTAAAGCATACAACTTAATAGCTTTTAGAATATTCAGAGTTGTACAACCATCACCACTATCTGAGTTTGGAACATTTTCATCACCCCAAAACAAACTCCATACCCATTATCAGTCATTTCCCATTCCCTCCTCCACTCAGTCCCAAACTACTTTCTGTCTGTAGGGATTTGCCTATTGTGGATATTTTATACAAATTGACTCATAACAATATGTGACCTTTTGTGGCTGGTTTCTTCATTTAGCAAGTTGTTTTCAAGGGTACTACGGTGTAGCATGTATCAAGTATGTGGAATGTATCATTTCTTTGTATGGCTATGAAATACTCCATTGTAAGGATACACCACATTTTATTTATGTATTCACCAGCTGATGGACACTTGGATTGCTTCTATTTTTGAGGTAATAAATTCCTGTATCTTAATTTTTCTTCAGTGTCCTGAACTTCCTAGTAGCTCTTTCAATGAAATCTTTGAGTTCCAATTCTCTGTTATTCTGCAAATACCTTTATGTCATCTTTCCCCTTGAGTAGAGAAATACAGGCTGACAGTTTCTTCATTCAGTGCTCTGGTGATATTATTCCATTGTCTCCTGGCCCTTGTCATTGTTGACAAGGGTTGACAACCTACTGCTGTCAACCTAAATGTAGCTCCTTTGCAACATTTGACAAATGATAGTCTGCCATTTTTCTCAGGATGCTCTTAAGATTTTCTTTGTCATTGATTTTCAGCGGTTTCACTACAATTTTTCAGTATGTGAATCACTTTTTTCTCAGGACTCATGCTTCCTCAGTTTGAAGATTCATGTCTTTCACAAATTTGGTTAAGTTCTCTGCTATTATCTCTTCAAATGTCAGCTCCCTTTTGTTCTATTTTCTCCACATGGAACTCCTGTTACCAGTATGTTAGACTCTTAAATTCTATCCTCCTTCTTTCCTATTAATATCATATTTTCAAATTCTTCCTCCTTTTATATTGAATTCTGGACAATTTCTTGACATCTGACTTCTAAGTTAGCTTTTCTGACTTCCTTCCTCTGAATCTAGTCTTTATACACTTCTATGTCTCCATATATTATACTGTATATAATGATTTTGTACAAGTTCATTTTCCCTCTAGAATATAAGATCCTTGAGGGCAAAGCTATGACTTCCTTATCAACTCATTTTTTACCCTAATGACTAGTATAGAACCTGGCAGAAAGTTGTTTTTTAAATGCTATCTGAACTGATTATAAACTTCTAGAAATAATACATTTTGGCCTTTGGTCCTAGCATGATCTCACAGGGAATATTTTGTAATCAACTAGAGTTTGAATATACTAAGCTCTTGGTTTTTGGTGAGAACACAAGTTTGTCCCAGAATTCAGATTTCAACATCTGAGTTTCCACTAGCGTACAATAAAAATCTGCTTGTTGACTTTTAAAATCTACTTAATTTATATTATACAAAGAATAAGAACTATATAGGTATTTAAAGCAAGTGTCAGAAACAGTTTCCTGATAAACTTAGTATATCTTATTCTTGATTTTTCTGAAACTTTACCTAATTATTCAAGGTTAATTGCACACTCATTATATTCATTTCACACATACTTGTAATATACTAATACAGTAAGTCCTCATCAATGCCCCTAATTAAAGGGGAGGGAAACGTCAAGTTTGCAGTGTTTTTAAAAAAAGGTGATTTAATTACCTGCATGAACATACAGTAACTTCAAGTAACCAGTATTAAATGCTGTTTCCAATTAGAGGTTCTGGTAAATGAGCTTTAATGATTACAAAATCCTCATCTGCAATCAGGAGTATCATTTGCATACAGTGAGCAGGCCCCTATAAACTTGCCATTTAAATGAAAGATGTCTAGTTTACATCATTACTTTATTCAGAGTGTTCTCTATTTTCTAGCATTTTAGAATTAGTGGGAGTTTAGATTCCTTTCCTTTCCCCACCCTCTTTCACCCCTCGTTTATGTGGAGACTGGTCAGGAAAGAGAACAGAGGGCCAAAGAAGGAAGGTGACTTGTGCAAAAGTCACGTAGCTAGAAGCAGGCAAATTTTGGCCCCAAGGCACCCAGCTCACATCTGAATCACTATTTTTTTGCTGACAGCACTCAATAACCTCCTAGATAGGCAATGTCAATTTAGTGCAATTTTAAAATTAGCAAAATCTGTTTCTTTTTCTTGGTGCAAGTAAAGTAAAACAAAGATAATAACCATAAGGAAAGGTTGCTCCACCGCTTAACAATGCAGTTAGAAGTACAGGCTGGGCATGCATGCCCTTAATTTGTTCAGTGCTCTCTCTTGTCACCACTGTGGCTTAATTCCTGACTTTTCCAGGATGTCTTAGCAAACAGATGGTGGGAGCCACAGCAAACAGTTTATCTGGAATGAGATTCAACATATCAGCACTGATAAGTATCAAGAATGTTTTTGTTTTATTTGGAATACCAATCTTCTAGCCTACCTTTTGTACCAGAGTGTTCTCTATGTATTTTGCATAGTTATTGCCCTGTAATCCATGGGCGGGGTGGTTTGCCCAGATGGAGGTGGGATATAACAGGGCTATGTGGAATTGGTAATAGTCTGTCCTGGCTCCGCTTCAAAACATAAATTCAGAATCAGACCCCAGTGGAGCTCATGCATGGTTCAAAAGGACCACAGAGGGATCCCTGGGTGGCGCAGCGGTTTAGCGCCTGCCTTTGGCCCAGGGCGCGATCCTGGAGACCCGGGATCAAATCCCACGCCGGGCTCCCGGTGCATGGAGCCTGCTTCTCCCTCTGCCTATGTCTCTGCCTCTCTCTCTCTCTGTGTGACTATCATAAATAAATAAAATTAAAAAAATAATAAAAAAAACCAAAAGGACCACAGATTCAGAGCTAGTTTTGCGCACTATAATATAGTCATATCACCTTGCAACTGGAATAATGCTACCTTTTTGTTCCAGGCAGGAAAATATTCCTGAACACACAAATGACAGATTTAGTACTGGAATACCTCAGGTTGAGTGATTTGGGTCAACTATCCCTGTGGGAATGACCAGAAGAGCCTGAATCTGCAAGGGGATGATGTGTGTGAGAAATGGGTATTCGGTTCACCCCATATCACAGGAAACTCTTAGGAGTTTAGCTGGGATTATTTTGCATTTGCACCTTATAAACAGATAGACAATTACCTCACTTCCAGAACAGTTAGGAAGGGTCATGAGGCCATCCAAATTCTTAGTAATACTTTGTAATACCTAAGTATTAGGAGTGAAGACTCATAATGAGTGTAACTTACTTTTAAAGGGTATATTACAATATAAAATGAAAAAATATACAGAGCAAGAGAACAAACAAATGTTTCACAATGTTAACAACTGGTGAATTCTCCAGGTGAAGGGCATGTGGTATTTATTGTTCTATTCCTTTTCATTTTCTGTAAGTTGGAAAATTTTCAAACTAAGAAGTTAAAAAAAAAAAAAAAACACTGCTTTACAGACTTAATGAAATTGAAAGGAATATGGATTCATTTAAAAAGAGTTAAAAGAGGAGATAATGATAAGAAAAGCAAGAAATACAAAGCAAGCCAGGTGAACCAAAGATAGTAAGGGGGAAAATAAGACTATTGCACAACTCTCAACCAGACACTGCTGGGGAGAAACACACAATGTGGAGGACATGGATGTGAAATGCAAGGGGTCAGAGAGAAGGGAGCTATGGCAGAGACAACCAGAAGATGCTCTCAGCAGGTACTATTCATTCAGCCATGCATCCATTTGGCATTCATTCCACAACAGGCCAGTATTAGATTCTAATACTCTATGTCAGGAACTGAGAATGCAAAGTACCCTCAGGGAGCTCAGAAGAAGTAGAAAAAGCAACCAATAACAAACGGACTACCACCTGTTAAATCTGGGGTAGAGGTAGGTGCTTTACAGAACTCATGGGAACAGAGAATGTGAATCTGCCTACTTTGGAGAGTATATTAGCTACAGGAGTGGCTATGACAAACTGTCACACACTTGGTGGCTTAAAACAACAGAAATTTATTCTCTTACAGTTTTGGAGGCGAGAAACCCAGAATCGATTTCACTGGACTTAAATCAAGATGGCACAGCTACATTCCCTCTGAAGGCTCTAGAGGAGAATTTGTTTCTTGCCTCTCCCATTTTTTGGTGGCTCCTGGCACATCATTGGTTTATAGTTCTATCGCTTCAATCTCTAGGTCTCTGGCCACATCATCTTCTCTTTTTTTGTTTGAAATCTCCCTATGCTTCCCTCTTTTATTAAGATGGCATTTAGGATCCATCCAGATAATCCAGGATAATCTTCCCATCTCAGGGTCTTTATCTTAATCATATCTGTGGTAAACAGGGTGTCTGAAGGGCCTTGAAGCAGATGATGCCAGGAGAGCTGGACTGGAGAGGCAGGCATGGGCCAATGTCTACCATGAATCTGTAGGCCGTATTCTGGCACAAAAGACTCTAAACTAGAGGATAGATCCAGATTTGATTTTTAAGAAGACTCATCCTGGCTGCAGTGTGGGGGATGGACTGGCACAGAGCAAGACCAGAGAATAGGGAAACCACTGGGGAAATTACTTCAGGATTTCGGAGAAGTAGGGGCAGTGGGAGAGTTCATTACAACAGGGCCATGAAGAAACAATATTCATATTTACAGTGGTAAACATTGGAGACAACCTGAAATATGTAATGCTTTTTGGATTACTAGATGGGTTGGACTATTCTCACCATGAATTTCCTTTGCCCTTGCAGATAAATGAGTTGTCTGCAATACGACCCCAAACTGAGTTAAAACCATAATACCATATTTGAGGGAGAAAAAGAAAGAAAAATGTTCAGGCATGAACAGATTTTCAATTTGTTATCTTGGTTATTGTATGCTATAAGGTTATTACCTTTCTATCCTGAGAAAGTCTCATGGCACTGGATCCAAAATCTGGTGATGTAAAGCCAACAGAATAGATCTGGGTTACATAACACAGTATTCCTTGCTATTCTTACAAGTGGTTCCATGCCAATTTGTAATCAACCTTAAAACCTAGACAGAAAAATCCCAACATATTGCCTTCCCATACAATTAAGAACGATTACATTTTGTCTTTTACTTGGGAACATATTTACTTACATAACTGCACATTCATTACTTTTATAAACCAAACTCCATTAAGGATAAACCTTACAAAGCTTACCGGAAGCCACCGTGTTTTTTGCCTTAGAGAAATTTAAGTTTCCATCAGTAGGAAAAACAAGACGCCCTTTGCAGAATTTTGTGTGTGTGTGTGTGTGTGTGAGAGAAAAAAAAATATGGAAGAAGTAATATATTTAATAACACATCCTTTGAGTGCTTTTAACATTTTGTTAAAAGGAGAGCAATAATAGTGAAGGTGAGATTACTAGTTCAGGAGGTCTTAAACTTGGTTCTATGATAAAGTAAACTGACCCTACAGAAGGCTGCAAAGGGAATCTCTGAAACAAGGGCAGACATGCTGAACATAAAGAACGTATTGTTTCCATCCAGGCAGATCTAAGGTCCTATAACTTTCAAATTTTCCAAGAACATATTCATCATAGTCATTTCAAAACTCTATAGTTCCTTGTTTTCAAAGAAGCAGGATTGCAGTCTGCCTTTTGTAAGGCTGGCCCAGAGTTTGGAAGAGGCTTCGCATCCTAAAGCCGGAACTTGAGAGCTCTTGTAGTTAAAAGGCCCTCCCTCACCCCTGCCTGAGTCTCTGGGGTACATGTCCTTCTGAAGATAGATGCCTGCCTTGAACTCTGTGTTTGGGCAGCTCCATCTTCCTGGAGACTGAACTCTATCCTCTGTGTCAGGCATCAATCAGCCACGGGATGAGTCTCTGCCTCTGCATGATGAGGGATAATGACACTGCTTCTTTCTGACAGACTTCTGCCAGACACTCCTATGGCTCTTGCCACCCACCAGACCAGATTTTTCTGACAGCAGAGCAGGAATCGAGTTCAAGTTTTCTACACCTGTTAGGCATTGTGACTTGTACTCCTCATTGCCTCCATAGGGCCACTCCTCATAGCCAAAATAATTTCTCCTATCCCCCAGCTCCTCTTTCCTGGCCAATGATGGTGACTGTGATTTGGGTCTGCAATTGTAGTTCAAAAAACTAATAAAACACTCTACGTGTAATACACAATTATACTCAATTTCATGGCTGCCGCAGATGCTTATAACATGAGGTCTGCTTATACCTTGCTCACAAAGAACCAACCACTCATTTCTCTACTGCTGTGACTCAGCCAGCCATATCCAAAGGTATATTATAGTTTCCTCTTCCGCTTTGGTGCTCTTATTTACAATTACATACCTGTATTACGTTAGTCTGCAAGCCTAATGTAAACAGTCTATCAGATAGTATAAGCAAGGGTAGCTTCACACCAGTCCTTCAAATGTTGTTTAACAAGTAATTATAAAGCTCTCTCTCTCCTCTTCTCTCTCTCTCTCACACACATACACATTATATATATCACATATATTTAGCTACATTTTGAGGACACAGTCCATATTTTCTGATTTCTTGATATCAGTGTCTAATACTGCTCTGTTAAGAAGGGCTCTCTGCTTATGATTTTTATTGAGTGGAATACTGATTGCATTTTAGGTCCTCATTTGTCAATTTGCTGATCAAGCTTAATATGGGTTGTGACAACAGAGAATACAGTGCACCTATGTCCCTAACATCCTGGAACAATCAGGGATTTGCAAGTCCAGAGGCTGAAGAAGAAAAAAAGACC